>NC_081417.1:159493075-159793075 GCF_949786415.1 Peromyscus eremicus
AGAAAACTATCTAACACCCATAAGAAAAAACAAATAGAATCATGACTAATTTTTCATCAATTTTGATGGTATTAGAAGCTAGTAGAACAATATTTTTAAAGCTCTGTGGAGGAACACACACACACAATTATTTTTCAAGATGAGGGTGTGGGGGCTGGAGACATAGCTCAGTGGTTAAGAATACTCATTCTTGCGGAGGACCTGGGTGTAGTGGGTACCTGTTCCACCTATGACCTTGAGGTACCAGCCCCTAGGGCGTGGTCTCAGCCCACGTAGATCTTGCTCTCTTGGCACTCTCATGGGCTCGGATGGTGTAGACTGACTCAGGCGGCAGAAGCAGCGTGGGACCGGACATCAGCCTTCCAGGACTCTTCAACGATATTGCCTATCCTGTTTAGTGAGTTGTTCTCCCCAATATAATTTCTATATGAATAGTTTCATTATCTGTAGATTATCTGCAATACATGGGTTCAGTTCCCAGCACCCACATGGCAACTCATAACTACTGGGGATCCAATGCCCTCTTCTGACCTCTAAGAATACAAGACATGCACATAGTGCACATACATGCAAGCAAGCAAGACACTCATTGTGGTGGTTTGAAGGAGAATGGGCCTCATAGGCTCACATATTTGAATGTTGTTGTGGAACTGTTTGGGAAGGATTGGGAGGCCCAGCATTGTTGGAGTGTGTGTCACTGGGAATGGACTTGGAGGTTTCAAAAGCCTGAGCCATTCCCAGCTCACTGTGTGCTCTCTTGCGCGCTCTCGCTCTCTCTCTCTCTCTCTCTCCTTTTCCAGCACCATGCCTGCCTGCTTACCACCTTGCTCCCTGCCATAAAGGTCATGGATTCACCTTCTGAAACTATAAGCAAGTTCCCAATCAAATGCTTTTTTTTACAAGTTGCTTTGGTCATGGTATTTTGTCATGGTGATAGAAAAGTAACTAAGACACTCATAAAATGCAATAAATAAATAATTAAAAAAAACCAAAAGGGTGAAAACTGGGCATGATGCATAACTTTAATCCTGGCACCCAGGAGGCAGAGGCAGGCAGATCCCTGTGAATTCAAGGCCAGCCTGGTCTACACAGTGAGTCCCAGGCCAGTCAGCCACACAGTGAGGCCCTGTCTCCAAAGAATAAAAGGAAATACCAAGTGAAATAGATTTCAAGGTAAAAGCTATTACTAGAATCAGGGCTTACTACATAACAACAAAAGGTTCGGTTCAAGAGGTTTAATACTTTTTGTGTTGCTGGTGCTGCTATGGTGAGGCGGATCAAACCCAGGGCTTCCTGCAGGAGAGCTTAACTCTCTCACCAAGCTACCTTCACAGCCCAGAAGAGCTCATCAGCACAGCATTCCTAAGTCCAACACAATTTCCGGCAGGGAGGAGCTGCAGGGCAGTGCAGGAGCCTCCAGATCCTCTTCTGAGTCATACAAGCCTCATTCCCCAGGCTCGGAGGGCTACAAGGCAGAAAAATGGGCCTTAACTCAGCTTCCAGTCTTCACTGACTATTGCCTCAGCTGAGGAAGACTGCCTTGTCCAAGGGTGTTCTTCCTGCAAGCTAGGTGAGTGACTGGAGTACGGGGTTGAAGGAAGAATTCTGAGGCACACATCCAGAGTCAGAGGACACCATCGCAGAGGCCTGTAGTCACAGCTCACCTTTTCCTCTGCTCTTCTTCTCCCTTCCCTAATGTCCGCCATGATAATCTCCACCCCAAAGACTGCAACACATAGCCAGGACGAGGCACCCAAGTGTGAAAATCCAGAAACGTGGCTGAGGACCAGCAGAGGCAATCAACCCACAGTTGGATTTTTGTGTACTTTATGTAGAGGATGCAATTAAATATTTAGAAACTGAATAAGGTGACTAAATGGACAAATCAGGAAGCTCAAAGATGATGACATCCAGGCTCACAGGTGCCCAGGAAGACTGGAGGAGAGGATGGAGGAGAGGATGGAGGAGAGGATGGAGGAGAGGATGGAGGAGAGGCATCGAGGGGGAAAATAAGACATTCATAAGCCAACAGTGTTCAATGCTGTTGATAAGAAACCAGCTACAGGGGACATTTGTGTAGCCTAACCACATGGATTTCCCTTTTTGCCTACTAAGTGTATCGATCCTACGACCTGGGGGCCACGTGGGGCCAAAGACAGCTGGGAACGCAGCCCAACTCAAAACTCTAAACTCACAACGTGGAGATTTATCTGTTGCAGTTTTTGTTTTAGTTTGGTTTGGTTTTGGTTTTTCGAGACAGGGTTTCTCTCTCTGTGTAGCATTGCGCCTTTCCTGGAACTCACTTGGTAGCCCAGGCTGGCCTCGAACTCACAGAGATCCGCCTGGCTCTGCCTCCCAAGTGCTGGGATTAAAGGCGTGCACCACCATCGCCTGGCAGTTTTTGGTTTTGGTAACTTGATTGTATGGTTCTCCAGCTGAGATGGCATGTGTTGCAATGTCAAAAGGTTAGACAGGCCTGAGTCTCACCCCAGGACGTAACAACCCCCTCACCCCCGACCCCTCCATCCCCCCACCCCCGCTCCTTCAGACAGAGCTCTTTGCTCTGCCAGTCACAGAGCTGGGTGCCTGCTCAGGCTTGGCCAATCAGAGAACAGCCTTCTCCACTCCAGATTTGGCCAATGGGAGACTGCATTTCCCTGGCCTTCAATTTGGACTAGTGAGACTCAGATCTAGGGTTTTATTCAAACCACAAACTAGGCCTTTTATATTTTAGTTGGAGGGCATCAGGTGTGCTGTCAGGTATTACGCCACCAAGATGTCTTAAAATGAAGCCCACGTCTGGCCAGCCTCATGGAACACCTACATAGAGAGAGAGAGAGCCTTCAGCTCCACCCCAATCTTTTCATGCTGATCCACTGAATGCCTTTTGTTATTCATGAGGGGGGGTTTCTGTTACTAGCAAACAAAAAATTCCGACAGAACTTGGCTAACCCTCCCCCCATTCCATACTGAGCATAGGAGCATGGGAAGTTAATTTATCTAAAGCCTTACATCATGCCCAGTTCTAATGTTCTAAATGTTACAAAAGTGTTAGCTATTATTAGTTATTATTCCTAATCCCCAAATAAGGACATTCATCCTATTTATAAAATCTTCATGAGAATATGAATAGGCATTCCATTTTCTACTTGGGCAGTTGTAGGACTAATGGGCCAGCTTTTCATCATGCTGCACATCGCTGATTGAGGGTTCCGGGTATAAAGCTTCCTCTGTCTGTGATTATTTCCTTACTTTAGAGTGCTTCCAAGAACTATCTGATTCTCAAAGCCTCTATAAGGATGTAGAAGCTCTGGCATTTCTATGATGAATTTTCCTTTGTTTTGTTTTTTGTTTTTGTCTTTAGGGTTTTTTGTTGTTTTGGTTTTTTGTTTGTTTGGTTGGTTGGTTGTTGGTCTTTCAAGACAGGGTTTCTCTGTAGCCCTGGCTGTCCTGGAACTTGCTCTGTAGACCAGGCTGGCCTCGAACTCAGAGATCTGCCTGCCTCTACCTCCTGAGTGCTGGGATCAAAGGTGTGCACCACCACTGCCCGAGTTTTCCCTTGTATTTTATGTCAAGTAGGTTGTTGCACTCACTCCCTCTCTTGTCCTATGATTTAAGCCTATACCTATGATCAGGGTGGTGCTATGTACTAAAGGGACAGAGAAGTGCTGTTGTTTACAGTGTCCTATACTCTAACAAATGAGGCGGGCAGAGGCATTTGAAAGCATTAAAAGGAAGGGAGAGGGTACCAGAAAGCTCAAAGGACTTTGAAAAGGTCCAACCATCAGAAATGCCTATGACAGGTACTCAGTATCAGTGGAGTGAGCAATGGTCACCTTGGATGTCCTGGCGTGTCTCCTGATGCAGCAGGCAGAGTTGGTTAACAGAGCTGGTGTTCTTATATTTCCAAATTCAGGAATCCAAGTTTTGTCATGTGTTTTCCCAATGGCCTTCACTACTCACAACCCTCTAAGGTTCAACAGAAGAATGCTCATTCATCTTAATATCATAGTAAAGCATACTTTAAAAAAACACATACACAACCCTACAACCTTTAAGATATCAGACACATTTACTCTGATGAGAAAAGGATTCTCTGCGGAAGGGGGAAGGGCCAGGCATGGCTTTAATGGCACAATCGGACTGACCAAAGAAGGGATAAGAAACAATTCAAAAGAAATGGTCACACATGGAAGGACAAATTTATCAATTACCAATAATAATCAAGCCATTTTTCTGAAATTCACAGTCTATCTTGTATAGACAGTAACAACCCCAAAGCCTGGGGTTCAGCGCTCTGGTGGAGTTTCTTCTGCCTAGTTACCATTGCCATGCTCTGAGCACCAAACGTTTTGTTGTAGAAAATCAATATCAACCCATATTTTCCAGAATAAGGTCACCAGCTCAGCACCATTCCCTTTCCAGTAAATGACCAAGGACAAGAGATGAACTTCCACCTGAGATGGCCTCTGTCCCCAGGATCCAGGCCCCAACATCCAGAGATCTCAGCAACTCTCCTGAGTAAGTAGGTTGTCAGTGTCCACCCATGTTATAGGGTGAAAAGAGCTTAGGAAAAAATACCATGCCCCTGAGCAGACCTGAGACCTGGCCCAAGGAAAAACACCCTGACCTGACCCCCAGGACCAGGGCTTGAAATCCCATGAATCCCTGAGCTTGCCCCAGAGTCAGGCTGCAGAATCCCACCAATCCCTCAGCTTGCCCCAGAATCAGACCACAAAATCCACCAATCCCAAGCTACCCTGGAAAGCTGCCCCCTCCCCCCCATATAAGTTCTGCACCCTGTTCAGTTTGCTGCTGCTTCTCACCCCAGAGGCAGCCACCCTCCTGGATTCTTCCTTCCCAATAAATCTCTTGAGTGAGGTTTGTTGTGGAGTGTGACATTTTTGCTGGAGTGGAGCCCAGCTGTAATAACTTTTGCCAGAGCCAGAGAGCAGAGCAGAACTGTGACACTTTCACTGGGGAAGAGTTGCTATGCTCCAAGGGTGCTGAGCAGAGCTGTAACAACTTCTCTGGAGAAACCCTCCCCTGCCGGAGCAGAGTTGTTACACTGACTGGGGAACCTTCCCTGGAGCAGGGCGGTAAGCAGCTGTGTTTACAGTGACTTTTCGGTATTCCTCGCTCCAACTTCCACCTCAGAGGCAATGCTTACAGGTGCATTACCTTGCACTGATGAAGTCAGTCATCTGGCAAACCTTGGAACAAGAGAATACAGCTTCACCTCTCTTGTCTTCCAGTTTTCACCTAAGTTCTAGACCCTGTGTTCGTAAGTCACACCTCTTTCATGCCCTAACTCCCCAACCCACTGGGTTTCTCCTTGTATCTTAATGATTATCTGAAATCGCAAACATCCTTGACTTTTCCTTCCCTCTGTTTCTCATGTGCAAGCTATCATGAAGGTCTATTACTTTGAAATCCAAACAGAAGCCCACAATCTGTCTCTAGAACCTTCTCACTCCCTCCTTTCCAGATGCCACCATCTTCTCTCACACTATCAGCTCACACTCGAGACGCCTACAGTGGCCTCCTAATGTCTTCAGGCCGAGTCCTGTGCTATCCCACTGCACCAAGCTCTCTTCCACGCTGGACTGTTCCTTTCTGCAGGGACTTCATCTAGACCAACTCTTCTCACGCTTCATCCAGTTCTCAGTACATCTCTCCCATCTCCTGCCAGGCTATTACAACAACTGGTTCACCTGTTAGTTGTCTATGGTCTTTCCATTAGACTGTAAATTTCACGGGGCAAAGATCATGTCCTCTCTGTTTACCATGTCCCTCCCCAGTGCTAGAACAGTGAGTGATTGGCAGGGAGTGAGCAGCTCGCTAGATTCGATTTGAGCGAATGAATGCTTTGAAGACTAAATTTTCCAGTGCTCACAAGGGCATCCAAGGGTTGCCATGAGCCACAAACATCAGATTCCCCTCCTCATAGCCTTGCACTCCCCCGCCCCCCACCTCCCTGTTCCCACTTAAACATTGCTCTGCTGTGAGAAGAGAACCAGCAGTCTCTCCAGTTGAAGCTGCTCTTTCTCCCACTCGGGCACCTCACCGGAAGGTGGATTTACTCCAGTCCCTCCTGAGAAGGAGCACAGCACAGAAGGATTCGCTAACTTCTCAAAGAAAACCATTTAGTAAGGCAGCCACGAAGGATGAGAGAACTCAGGGGAAGAGAGGTCATCCCATGAACTTTAAAACCTAACTTACGGCTTTACAGTGCTGTGACACGTGTGTAGGAACTTATATTTATAAACGTGTATATGTAAATGTATTCATATTAATACCCAGTTGTCCAGTAGACCCACTGTCCTTACATCCCATTCACATATAGGGGTGTGCAGGGGCTGTAGGCTTCTGTGCAGATGAAATTTAGTGTGCTCTGAAGGGACATGCGCTTGAGCATGTGCTTGAGTTGGAGCTCAGAACTAAGTGCCACAGTCTTAGCAGCCACTTCCCACCTTGCCTTCAGGCCACGGAGAATCTGGGACCTGGCACTTCACTTCTTTTTTTTTTTTTTTTAAGATTTATTTATTTATTATGTATACAATGTTCTGCGTGCATGTATGTCTGCAGGCCAGAAGAGGGCGCCAGATCTCATTACAGATGGTTGTGAGCCACCATGTGGTTGCTGGGAATTGAACTCAGGACCTCTGGAAGAGCAGTCAGTGCTCTTAACCTCTGAGCCGTCTCTCCAGCCCGGCACTTCACTTCTATGCAGCCTTTTCTCTGTCTAAGGTTTCACAGCCTCGAAGGGGGGTACTGCAGTCACGAAGGGCATTCCATGAATCATGTATGCTCTTTGGAGGCGATGAAATCACCACCTCCACCTCTGGAGACTGTATCAGGTAGAGATAACAATCTAAAATTGGGGCATTTACAGCAAAAGGTGTTTAAACATCTCTCAAAGAATATATAACAAGCCGGGCGGTGGTGGCGCACGCCTTTAATCCCAGCACTTGGGAGGCAGAGCCAGGCGAATCTCTGTGAGTTCGAGGCCAGCCTGGGCTACCAAGTGAGTCCCAGGAAAGGCACAAAGCTACACAGAGAAACCCTGTCTCGAAAAACCAAAACAAAACAAAACAAAACAAAAAAAAAAAGAATATATAACAATAACAGTGAGGATAACAATACGACCAATAGTACAAAAGTAACATTTCTGGAACCCCAGTTGGCCCCGGGCAGTGTTCTACATGCTTTCCCATGCTAACCTGTTTGTCAAATAGCCCTGCCGGAAGAACCGCTCTTATTTCCAGGTTACTGGACACTAGAGCCGAAATACCTGGCTAGAAGACATACAGTTAATGCTTCTGAGGCCAAGCAAGGCTCAAACACAAATGCTCAGATTCCAGACTCTGCTCTCCGCTGCTGCTTGTCTTTGCTTGTGTGTGTGTTTGTTTGAGACAGAGTCTCACTGTGCAGCCCAGGACACTTTGGACTTTCGATCCTTTTGCCTCAGCCTTCTGGTTGCTGGGATAACAAGCACGCACCATCACGCCTGGCTGTTGTACCACTTTCTTATTCTTCTTTACTCAGAATAAAAGAAAATACCAAATTATTTTAGGGCTAAGCCAAAGAAGTAAGCTGATCAAGCTTTCCTTATTTAATGACATAATTTAACTTTCCATATGTACTATGTATACATGAGTAACATGTATCTATAGAAACACACCCTACACGTACTGGTAGTCATAAAGAAGCAAATTAAGTTTCTGAAATCTCTTAATGCAGAGTTTACATTAATATTTTAATTAATTAATTTGGCAAGGGACTAGAGCACACCCTACTGGCCAGCTAATAGGAAATACAGTACGTACTTTAGACAAAATTTTTAAATGTGAAATACTTAAAAGAAGCTTGAAAAAAAAACTATCTCAAAAACATCTAGCTTATATATCTAAATAAATTAATCCATAGGATGTTAAAAATGTCTTAAAGTTATAAGTTCTAGAGATGTGGGTAGAATTGGAAATACAATGCTTGTTAAGGGAGCCTTACGTACATAAAAGACAACTCAATTCAAAACAAATGGGCCGGGCGGTGGTGGCGCACGCCTTTAATCCCAGCACTCGGGAGGTAGAGCCAGGAGGATCTCTGTGAGTTCGAGGCCAGCCTGGTCTACAGAGCGAGCTCCAGGACAGGCACCAAAACTACCCGAGAAACCTTGTCTCGAAAAAACAAAAAACAAAAAACAAACCAAACAAACAACCCCCCACCCCCACCCCCCCAAAAAAGATGGAGTCTGTCTTCATTCTGAGGAAAAGAAGTCAATTCCTTCCCTACAACACTCCAAACAACAGACTAGGAAATTCTAATACAATTAGCACACACAATCTTCTCACAGGCTACAAATCACTCCCAACCTCTGTGGCGTGTGTGCGTGTGCGTGTGTGTGTGTGTGTGTGTGTGTGTGTGTGTGTGTGTGTGTGGTGTGTCCTTTTAAAGAGAAAATCTAGAAAAGGACAGCAATATCCGGAATTACAGAAGGAAAAACAGAAATGTTGCGAACAATTGTTTTGCACGTGCGCCTGCTACTTTTCCTATGGCAGCTGAAGTTCAAAGTTCTGGGGACGCCTCTGCTGTCATGCAGCACTCCTTGTGAATGAATCCCAGGGTTCATACTCTTTTTACTGTTTGAGAAGTTCAGACATGGCTGTAGTGTACTTTGATCAAGTCCACCCCTGCTCCCTCCCTTTCAGCTCCTTCCCAGGCCCTCTTAAACTTTTCAAAAATAACATTTAGTCATTTAGGTGTGAGTGCGTGTGTAGAGGTCAGAGGGCAACTTGCAGGACTTGGCTCTCTCCTTCCATCATGTGAGTCCCAGAGATGGAACTCAGGTGAGCCGTCTGGACAGTCTGAGTCTCAGGTTCTCAGGCGGGCTTTGAAGTAACCCACAGTTTGCTGCAGATATGGGGGGGCTATTTCCAACAGTGTAGTACAGTAAACAAAAGGCCTCTAAGAAATAATAGTTTCCACTGTTCATGTATTTTTATTGCACTCATCTACAGACTACTACATCTTATGTACTGAGAAAAACAAAGGCCCTAAGATTAATAAGGTAAAGCAAAATGTGTTTCTCTTTTAAGTATTTCTTTTTAAATGAAGCATACAGAACACTTATAATGAAGAATAAACACGGAAATGTGTGTAGTCTTTTATAGGTTTGCAAGGGCCCTGTGTGGCACATCGATGCTTAGACATGACATGTGGGATCGCTTTAAGAGAGCAGAGGAAAAGTACCACTGTAAGTCTCAGGTTTCTGAGCCAGAACCTCAACCTCGCTCTTCCTCCAGAGGCGGTTAAAACAGAGTGGTGCGAAATGACAAACCGGGTCAACATGACAGAAGACTAATGTTTTAAGACATGGTATTTCACTTCTGCTTTTAAAGAAATCAGCTAATAAAAATTCCTCGGGAAATGGCCTCAAAGCTAAACCAACTTTGAAAGACTTTAAAAAATAAAAAACTTGCAATTTCTGGGTAGAGGCAATTTAAAACAAGTTAGAAAAGAATATTTCCTCTAACTCTCTACTCTGGTGTCTGAACTGCTAAAGTCAATGAACAGCAAGTGATCCGCAGACCAGAATAACTCCACGTGGCTCAGTGTTTTCACCTCTTCTCACACTAGTCTACATGGTTTGGCATATCAACGCTATTCTAAACTATTATTAAGCAGCCTGTAGAGCATAAGTTCCCTCACATAATTCCTCCACAGCTGAGAAAACTCCATTAATATGAGTAATTATGATCTAAAGTCAGTGAAACAGAAGTTCTAATTACTTTCCCAAAAAAACCCCGTGTAAGCTAAATGTTTATTTTGCAAGCTTAAAGTAAATCTGAAGAGAAAAACCAGATAAATCATAAAACTATTTTGTGATTTTTTTAAATATAATTTACCAAAACACTAGCACATCCCACAGCTCACAAGGGTAGATGAGTATCCTGTTGGCCGTCTTTCTCCACAGAAGGGGTGTGTTCCGGGGTTGCTCTGGTGATTATCACTGTTTTATGAATAGGGGATATAAAAGCACACCAATAAGGCTAGAGCACAAATTACAACTGTATTGTGGTCACCAGAAATAGAGTAGCTAGGGCTCTTTTTGGAGGAAACTGGACCTCACTAAAGTCCCCATTCAGTAAACGCTGCACTGGGAGGCCTGAAAAGCTGTTCTCAGGTAGATCTTTTAAACACACACACACACACACACACACAGAGAGAGAGAGAGAGAGAGAGAGAGAGAGAGAGAGAGAGAGAGAGAGAGAGAGAGAGAGAGAGACAGAGGGGTGAGGGGAGAGGGAAGGAGAGAGAGTAGGAGAGGAGCACAGAGCATATGGGTAAACCCTGAATATGAAAGGTGAGGGGCATGTGTGACTTTCAAAGCCTAGTCAAGCTGCGTGTAGTGACTTTCTGCTACCTGTAAATCTCAACACTCTGGAGGCTGAAGGATCACGGCATTTGAGGTTAACCTGAGCTATACAGTGAGTTCTAGGCCAGCTTGGGCTACAGAGTAAACTGTCTCAAAACCCACCAAAAACTAAATAAGCAAGTAAATAATAAATATCTAGTTAATTTGGCAATGACTAATATCCATAAGGTTAAAATACTTACTATGTGAAAGGCAATAAAAAGATGGGAGAATCGGACTTGTAGACCCACCAGCCCCTGTAGACCAGTAGGAGGAGAAGTAGACTTCTAGCATTCGGTCAGCCTGCCCCTGAGAATAAACAGGCAAAGGAACACTTGAGATTTTTCTTTTCTTTCTTAAAATCTGGTGTTTGAGGCCTTGAATTTAAAATTAGGCTTTTGAGTTAAATTAAAAAGAATACAAGTCAACACTGGAAAAGGCAAATCATTTCACGGGGCACGAAGTTAATAGTTAACCAGATAACGAGGCCAGAGCCTCATTCCATATGTTAAACTGGCCCAATTAGGTAGTGCTGAGCATATAACTATCAGGCATTCTTGCTGAAGTGCAAGAAGGGCCCTGTGCAGACCAGAGGTCAGCCACGGGTCTGTGGCCTCTACTCTCGGGAACACCATTAGGGAAATTTGTACTAGTTCAAACTGGAGGGCTTCAGTCTGTTTGCCTTTTTTCTTTAACTACTCTTGGTTTATCGTTGTATTATTTATTTTACGGTTAAATTATAAACCTAAGTTGCATCACCGGATTTCTGCCCCAAGAAACCTCCTCCCTCCAGACTTGATGGCGTTTTGTCCTTGGGCATCAGCGGCCACCCTGGGGCCAAGAGGCACGGAGAACAGTACGAGCTGGCCAGGTAAACCAAGAGGGCTGGGGGCAGCTGTGAGGGAGGCGCCCAGGATCAGCCTAGCTTTGCCCCAGGCCAGGGGCAGGGGAGTCTGGAGGGAGGCCTCCCTGATCCTGCCCACAGAGCGTGGCCGACCGCCCCGGCAGTCTCTCCCTGTCGTGCTGTCTCTCGCCTTCCTATGCTGTCCCTCACTCTCCCACACTGCCCTTTAATTGCCCACATTAATCGTCACAGTGCTCTGCAGTGGCTCGCCCTGCTCGCCCCTGCCCCTCCATCCCTCGGTGTCCTCGGCCAGGCCCTGTCTGCGGGCTGCAGTCCCATACTCCATCCCCTGCAGGACGCGGGTGGACGTACCGCCATCCCTCACTGCCCCTCGTCCCTCTCCAGTCCTCATCTCTCTCCCTGCCATCCCTCACCTCTCCCTCACTGCACCCCCCCCCCCTCCGTCCCACGCCCCTCCCCACCCCGGGGTCTTCCTCGGCCCGAGCGCACCTCAGCGCCACTTCCTTCCCCAGGGGCAGGAAACAGGGCTGCTCACAGCCTTCTGAGGAAGGCTCAGGCCTTGGGGCTCCGCGGCTCGCACAGCCGCAGCCCAGTCAGAAACGTCCCCTCGGGAGACGAGGCGGCCAGCGACGCCTGGCGGGCCCCACACGAACGCTTTCGTCGCGGCATTGCCCCTTTAAGCAGCCGGCCGCCCGGATTGGCCGCCCGGGGGAGGCGGGGCAGTGAGCGTCGACGTCACGCTGTCGGCTCATCCTATATATACGGGCGACGGCCCGGCGGCGGCCGAGTGCAAGGCGGGGAGTGTGAGCTGTGGAGTGTGCGAGCGAGCGAGCGGGCGGGCGAAAGCACGGGCGAGCGAAAGCACTAGCAAGCCTACGAGTGAGCAAAGAGAGAGATAGAGAGAGAGAGAGAGAAGGCGAGAGAGCGGCGAGGCGCCTGCGCGATGCTCGGGCCCCTGAGCCCGCGGCGCTGAGCCAGCCGGAACGGACATGCGCGGGAGGGCGCCGCGGGGCCCCGCTCCCCTGGGGTAAGGGGCCTGGCGGGTGTCGGGGAGCCGCGGGACACGGGGTGAGGGCGAGCGGACGGGCGGGCTGGACCGGCGGCGGCGGCGGCGCTGCTTCCAGGGGAGGTGCGCGGGATGGGCCGGGGCGCGTGAGTGAGGAGCCGCGGGCCGTGGGCGCTCTCGGCTTCCCGCCGGGGCCATGCACCGGCGCGCACACGACACGTCTCCACAGCCCGGGGCTCCGGAGCGGCGGCTGCAGGGTCTGCTGCGGCCGGGCGATGCTGCGGGGAGGCTGGGACCCCCTCCATCTTCCCTCTCAACCCGCGCACCCGTCAGTCCGGCCCAGAAAGCTCCAGCGAGAAGCTGCTGCGGGCTCGGAGATTGCTAGTCCCTGGTTGGTACCAGTTCTGAGTCGCAGTCCGACTCGGCGACGAAGGTCATTGCCTTTTTTTTTAATTCATCCGAGTTCTTCCGTGGCCTTTTCCTCCCCAGGAACGTGATTCTTTGCCTTAAATGAATTAAATTTTACAGAAGGAATGAAACTGCAGAATGAACTGTTCAATCGCAAAGGCTCCTTGGCAATATCGTGTATTTATATGTATGTCGTATCTTTGTTCAGATTAGCCGTGATTGGTGGTGCTGGATGGGTGCTTCCTCAGTCTTTATTAGGATTTCATCATTGCTTGAAAGAAACCGGTCTCCTACCTGATAAAAATGTGAATAGATTGTTAGTCATAAACTTAAGTGTAGTAAGAATAGAGACTGTAGCTTTAAAAGAGATGTGACGGGAGGCACACCTGCAACACAGGTAGGGCCGGACTGGTTTCCAGGCAACTGTCAGGGGTGAAGAAAGGTGAGGTATAAATTGCCTTTTTTCTTTTTTTTAAACCTCTTGAAAAAAAAAAGGGGGGGGGGGTTCTACAGTTTTAAACTTCCTTAAGTCTGTCTATACTGGTGTAGTGGGTCTGCATCTGCTGAGACTGGAATGTCGGAGTTCACTGCTCTTGCTTTTTAAAAACCTTTCTTAAAACATGTATGCAATTACGGAGTTTTAAGAAAAATTTTGCTTAAGTAAGAGACCAGAGGTAGTCTGAATACCTATATCAGCAAAAGGGCAAATTTTATAAAGACAAAAATAATAAGCTGGTTTCTTACTAACCTGTTAATTATGGCTGATTCTTATCAGTCCATCCCTTTCTGGATATTAGGAGGTTTGAAAGGAAATACATGAAGATTTTTTTTTTTAACAGGGACTGGACACTTTATCATGGCCTCCACGTCCTCACCTGTGTTCTGGTGGACATTTGCTAATAAGTGGTAAAAATCTTGAACTGTAGGTTTCTATCTTGGCAAATAAATTAGATGATAAACTCTTTAAGGGCAGGCACTCTGCCTTGAATAGCTTTTATTTTACACAGCCTTGCACATAGTTGATGTTGATAAATAAATGCATGAAGGCTCATCAGGATTGACCGAGGCACTGATCAGGTTTGGAAAGAAAATCTGTTGTTCTTTTTTAATGGCTGTTACAAAATATCTGAATTACTCCTATTTTTGAGAGGTAGAATTACTGATTTTTAACGAGTTGGATTTCGTACTTTGAGTTCACAATAGATACTTTTGAGCCATTTGTGTGACTTAATTATGTTGTAGTTTTTTTGTTTTGTTTTAATGAAACTCTTTATTGCCACTTCTCCGAAGTTGTACTAGATAATACTGCCTTTCTGCTCATACTAATTGTAGCTTTTAAAAGCAAGTTCCCTAAATTACAGGTGCAATCTAACATGCTTGCAGCTGACCTGATTGTCAGCATACCATCAAGTTGCTTTAGAAGAGAGCAGAGGAGGGGAAAGGTGGTGCCCAGGATAATTCCTGGAATTTGAATTGTCGTTGGCTCCCTCTACAGAGAAACAGCCCCACTCTTAATCTCCATAAATATGAACTGGTACCTCATCGTCAGGATGCACATAACATCCTTTGCAGGTGTTGGCCGTGCTTTAGGAAAGCTAATGAATAATAACTCACTAGATAAGTACAATTCAACTGTGGCATTCTGACATTACTCACACAGTTTAAACTTGATAAATGTGGATAAAACTGGTGAACTTCAGAGTCCAAAATGTAAGTTAGTAACTTAACAAGATTGGTGTTGAGAAAAGTTAGTGTGGGATTCAAACTGCAAGAAGTGAGATTTGTAGTCTTCATTGATAGTTTAGTCCATTTTATAATACACAGTTGGGGGGCAGGGGTATTGCAAAATGGCTAGTCTTTCAGGCCTCAGTGAATAATAAATACCTTTAAAATCTGAAATTAGAGGTCTTTTCAGTTTTAAATAGAATGGTAGTAAGGACTAGAAGTTACTGTTCGAAAGCTCTTATTAACAACCCATAGACAAGAAGAAACTTCGCTAGTTATAGAGTTTTACTCCACATGGAAGGTGCTTCTCCTATCTCATCATTCCATGGTTGTCCCTTCCCTGTCCTTTAAGACATCAGTTCTGAAGTCACCTGTCTAGTGAGGCCTCCTCTGACCACCTGTGTAAATAGTTCCCTGCCTCCTTATCCTGTCACAAGATATCGCCCTCTGAAATTTATTATCCCCCTCCTCATTAGAGGGTTTCATCAGGCAGCAGCCATTTTTCTTCATCTAAAGTAGTATCTAGTCCAGCAGAAGCATTCAATATGCATTTGTGAAAATAATGTTTGTTCTCTTAAAAATCTGACCTGGAGAAAGTTGAGGACCCGTTCCTGTCTTTGCAGTTAGCTAACACAGAGGTCTTAACTATCCCTCCTTTGTATGGTATCATCCCTTTAGGTAAGCAAGGGTGTTAGAAGAAGCAAGGCTGCTGCCTAAAGTGATGATACCACAGAAGGGAGAGGTGGTGGAAGTGTGGTGAGGAAAATGCTGGCTAGCTTACAGCCCAGAACAGCCCAGATGGCCTTTTTGCTCAGAGCAGGATGTTTCACTCAACTGCATTCCTCATTAGCAGAGTGGAGATTATAATCCCTGCCTCTTCTTAGAGGGATGTTGTAGGGATCAAGTGAGATAATGTGTAAGAAAGTGCTTTGTAATTTGTAGAGTGCTTTACAGATAAAAGAATTCTGTTACTGAATTCCAGGTTTTATGATAGAACCAAGTTATATTGGGATCCATGCTATGAGAGTATTAAAAGGAAGCCTATTGGATACATGTAGTAACCCTTTTACAAGTAAGGACAAATACACGTCACATCAGATACTATGTATGACAGAGCCATTGTGGGGCATCATTGTAACAGTAAAGATAAAGACCATCAAAAGAAGTATTTCAAGTGGTCAGAAGCTTAATTTATGCCTTGATCTGTCCAGTTTAGATATCTAGGCCAAATAGATAATTGGTGACTTTTTAGTAGGGAAATTTGAGGAAGTGAAATGGGAACATTCACAGGCTACAGGTTAGTTACCCAAGGAAATAGTTACCAAATATAATCCCTCCGAAAATGTATCCGCCTTACCCATAGAAATCTACTGTGTATCTTAAGCACTTTAGCCCATCAGTTGAAGAGCCTGGCAGACTAGAAGAGAGGCTGTGGTATGATCAAGAGACTGAACGTTGAGGCCAGGTTTCCTGGAGTAAGCCTTGGCCTTACTGTGGCTCCTCAACTGTAATTGAGAGTAGTAATGGTAACCCACCGGTACCTTACAGGGTTGGTGCAAGGACAAAACCCTGAAAAGGCTTCCTGTCAGACAGTGTCCTATGAATGTTACTTATTATTAACACCTATGTGTTAGTTTTAACAATCTGGAGTTGCCCATTGGGTGACTTAAATGCTTGTTAAATAAACTTGAAGTTTTAAAGGCTCACTTCCCATCATTAGACTATTGTGCTCATTGTCATTAAGATTACAACAGACTCCACAGGTCTTTCACAGGTATGGTATATTGCTTGTGTCAAAGGAATAGCCTTCCATCCTGTGTGCTCACCTGTTTGTGGATGACTGTTGATTGTTGTGCTCTGTAGGAAAAGTACCGATGACAAAACAGTGCATTGCTGACAGACAGACAGACCAAATTACAGCTATTGATTGTGGTGGATGAACGAATGGGGGGGGGGGGCGGTTAGCTTACTGTTTCTTAAAATACTTAGGAATTTTCAGACTTCCTGAAGAAGTTCTAGCCTCTGATTTTTTATTTTGACATTCTGGATATAAAATATTCTCCTTGTTGCCTCCATTTTCACCATGCGCGAGTGGGCCAGAGTGTGTGGGGTACATTTAAAGCCCTCTGAGGAACACAGTTGAAAACACACAAATCTTCATTTTCATTTCATCCTTTTGAACAGCATTTTCATATTTGTTGAAACTGTCACATTTTACTTGATTCTATGCATGAGTATCATAGTTCATTTTACTTTAAAAGTCATTGATGCATCTAATACAGAGGCCATTTCTGCTTGGTTTTCACGGATGCATATAACAAAGATTTTCTTAACTTGCCTCCTTTCTTTCCCTATCCCCAAATCATAGCTTCTGAAATGCAACCGAACAGGCTTTTACTTCAGGCCTGTGTCCTGAAGTAGCTGTGCAGACTGAAGTAACTGTGCAGACTGCTGCCCCTTTGCCTTCAGTAAATGAGAGCAGGTGGCGGCATCCACTTGGCTCGACAGTTGCCTTAGTAACTCCTTCACATCCAGGAAGACGCATGGTCACTCTTTAACCAAGTGACCAGAAGTGTGACCTATTCTATGATTTTAGATCCTCCTGCATAGCTACAGTAATGCTGAGCATGCAGGTAGATGTTAAGTGGTTTTCCTCAGATTATTAATAAAAATCCACAAAACAGCCAATAAAACTGATTTCCATTTTCTCTCAAAGGTGATCAGACTTTTTTAAACGAGCATAGACAGTGGTGTATTTGGGGAGGCTCAAAGGTCACAGCATGTACCAAGTTTCTAATCAGTTTCTTCTGATGAATTTTGGCTTTGTAGTTACGTTATGTCTTCCCTGGTTAGGTAGGTAATTGTTAAATGCAGCTGAAAAGACCAATTATCATTCTGAAGAAACATAAATCAGGTTCTAGAACCAGATTGAAAGAAGGAAATTACATCACACTCTTAAATAAGGAAGCACTGGGCAGAACTGGATGAGTTGTAAGACAAAAATGTGCCCCTCCTCCTCTCATGGATTGCTCCTGAGATGTGTTAGTGAGATCTCATAGCAAGGTAAGCGTATCTAGGTTACTGCCTTAAGGTAGCCTGGCTTTGTGTGTTAAAGCAGTGTCAAAGTGAATATTTTCAAGATAAAGGCATGTGAGTTCATAGAAAGCCACGGTGCAATGTGCTGTTTGGGTATAACGTGACTGTTTTGTTTTGTTTTTAAAGAAAGTAACAGAGTAGCAACAAAAGCAAGGTAGATGGAGTACAATCCCACAGGAATAGAATGTAAAAAAGTACAGTTTGTTTTCACTGCTTTAAGTACATCCTAACAAGCCATTTAGAGAGGAGAGCCATGCTAGCCGCCATTGATGCTTAGACTTTTTACTCAGCCTACATACTGCCCACTTTGGATTTGGGAAGTGAATTTAGGATATTCTACATGTGTTAGATTATTATTGGGCCATCTCAACCCTCTAGTAATACTAAGTGGATCCTGTAACAAATTTTTGTGCTTTTCCCCTTAGCTCCTCTTTTTAGCCTGGGGAAGATCTCGTGTAATTACATTTTAAAGTATGAGATGGCTGTTTTCTCAGTGTTCACTTAATATTTAAGTAAATATGCCATGATCTACAGGGGGGAATGTCAGGCACCAGTCTTGGATTTGGAGAGTAGGAGGGGAGCCTGGGCATAGCACAGGATAGCTAGGAACAGAGAGAGAGAGAGAGAGAGAGAGAGAGAGAGAGAGAGAGAGAGAGAGAGAGAGAGAGAGAGAGAGAGAGAGACGTGGCTCTGGCTTTCAATAAAAGGGGGAGGACGGGCTTGTTGAGGGAGCACAGCAGAAGAGTGAGTCCTCAGGGGTAGAAGACGAGCGAGCGACAGCTGGAAAGGGTGGGTTAGGTAAGGCCTCTGTGGGGGTCTTTTGTGCCAGGGAGGGAGGCTTTAGAGGCTTTTATGGCTTCTTTTTGGGGTGGCAGTTGAGGAATATTGATCTGATCCTGTTGGTTGTAGTGTGGTTTTAAGTATTTTCAGACTGGAGGCCAGCTGGAGCCAGTAAGGGGAAGAGAGGCTTGAGAAAATGTAGACTGTGTATGGAGGTTGGCAGTTGAAACTCAGGCTCACAGTGTCACCTCAGGAAATGTGATCCTCCTCCACCAGAAAGGGGCGGGGGGGGGGGGGTGAGTTAAGAGAAGGAATTGGGTTCAGAGCCTGTAAGATGCCAGAGGCCCATCCAAGTGGAAAGATAATCACCAGACAGTAAGAAATGCAAAGTTGAAGCCAGGTTGCACTTACCTGTTTAGGAACTGTCTGTGGAGTTGAAGCCATAGAAATGAATTAAATGATTTTAAGAGTAAAATCTTTAAAAAGGCTACTAACAGAAATGAGGTATTGGTATTTAACTGCATTTTGCCTAACTAAGAGTATTAAAAATTACTTCATGATTGTATAAGTTATGTCATGCCCAAGGTTATTTAGGTCCTGGTCTGTACTGTGCTACCTGAATCAATATTCACTTTGCTGTTCTTGCATTTCCTAACAGGATATCATCTTGTACTTTGAGGTATTGATATTCATACATATCTTTGCAGTTATTTTCTTCATTGTTCGAAAGGTAGAGCTAGCTCTGCAGTTAGAAGGATTTGAATAAATTTAAAACATTGTAGCATTAGTCAAATCTCACTTGAGCAATATGTGTTGCTCTGTTTATTAGCTTAAATTTGACCAGGTTGATTTTTCTGTCCCCACCAGGAATATACAGCCTGATACTGGTTTTGTGTTTTGTTTTGTTTTGTTTTTTTAAGAGAGGTAGAAGACTTTCTTTCAAGTGGTTTTCTAACCTTAGTTTAAAATCTGGAGAGAGTGTGTGTATCTAAACCTTAAACCTGTGGCATGTTGCTCTTTGGGGTTTTACAGCCTGAAGTTATTTTCCAAAGGATGAGAACACAGCAGTTATATTGCTCTCCTTGCTTCTGCCATGCAAGCAAGTAGGAAGTTCGGATAGTTTCATAACATGGCCCATTCACAATTCCCCATTGAAATTTAGAGGCAGGTCACCTTCTATGAATACACAAAGACACTATTGTGGTCAGAAGTGAGCTGGCTTAGTGAACACAATTCTTTTTATACTAAAAAAATTTTTTTTCCTTAAGAAAGCTAACAAGGAGGTGATGGAAACAATGAATAAAAAATAACTTTTTCTAGAACATATAAATAATTTTAAGTGACCACTGAAATGTAAGTTTAGGATTCCAAGGCAGCTTGAGCAGAGGCAATGGTTACACAATCATTCTGTTGAAAGCTAAGATGTAGATGCATTAGGAGGCCGACACAGTAATTACTAGTAGTACTGGTTGGCTTGCCACAGGTGGGGGCTGGGCCTTCAGAACCCCGCAGCCTTGTCCTGTGATCAGGATGAACAGTCTTCAGACGTGTGCTTTCCAACTACTTAAACACCACGTTCTTCCTCCCCTCTTGCCTTTCATTTTCACATCACCGCAGACCCTTTCCCTGTAGTCTGTCAGTGCTGTTTAGAAAAGGCTTGATAAGCCCTGGCTAAGCACTCACAGGGAGAGGCTAGTCTTTTTAAAAGTGTGTTTTTTAAATTATTACTTTATAGTAAATAACACATCTGCTTCATTTCAGTAATCTAAAAACAAGACTCAAAGACCTCCCATTAAATGAGGGTTTTTGAGTGACAGATCATTTTTTTTTTTTTGTCATGTGTCTTTGAGAGACTGGTTTAAAAAAAAATAAGGTTGACTCTTTGAAATAATATTGTAAGCCTGTCATAAAATCACTGCCTCAGTCATCGAAACAACTAGCTTTGTAAACATCTATGGAGTATTTTTTTTTAGATCATTAGCTTAAAAAAACAAACAAAACCCTTATGCCTTCCATATGGTTTATATTCAGCTGATAACATTCACTTATTGAGCCCGGTACCTGTGAATAAGGTAGTAGGGACACACAGCCACTTGTTCTGAAGTCCCAGTATTAGGCCTGAGATTTGTAAATAATGGCTGTTTAGTTGCTGAGCAATACTAATAATAATAAGGAAGCATCTGTGATGCCTCTCCAGCCAGCAGATGCTCCCTAGTCTCATCCTCAGTCCTACAGTGTTAGCACTTGGTAGGTATGCAAATATTTAATGGAGAATAGTGTAGACAATGTGTGGAGATCTCAAAGGGGCCTGTGTTCTGGGCAGTCGACAGATAACATCCTGCTGTCTATAAAGGAGAAAAGCCAAGCTTGCTGAGTGCACATGACTATCCAAAGACAGCAGAGGTTGGTGCTTTTTAGTATCTGCAAAGTACTGCACCGTAAAAAGTAAACTAGGAATAGACGTATGGGGCCTTCAGGCCTGTAACATCCGATAAGGGGGAGTTCTAAAGTTGAGGAGGTGAAGAACTGTATTTTGCCTTTGTAATCCATGCCTTACGGGGAGCAGAACACGAATTACTGGGTATCTCACAAAGGAGAATACAAAGAATGTCCCTTAAGTGTTTATCTTTGAAAGGGCGGGAGGAAGCTGTCCACAGGACACTGAAGCTGGGAATCTTGCAGAACTTGATTTTTACAAGATAATAGAAATTAGTATCTTCATATATGACTGTCTTCTTGAGCAAGTAATAACTGGAGAATATGTCTTGTGTGACCAACTCTGAAATAGAGTCCAAATAAATGTTAGGCTGTGGGGCAGGTAGGTGGAGAATCTCTGGAGTGTGGGCACTAGTGATTGCTAGCTCAGCATGTGAAACAGTACTTTCTAAAATTACTTTTTTTTTTTCCCTTGGGGTCGGGGAGGGTAAGGCAAGGTCTTGCTATGTAGTCCAAGCTGGCCTCGAACCTACCATCCGCCCGCTTCAGTCTCCCACGCACTGGGATTACAGCAGCACACCACCATGCCTGGCTTAAACTTCCTTTTTTGGCTTGGGAAGGCTGGATGGGATCTACTGTGCTTCCTGCCTGGTCCAGCCGTGCCGTAGAAGGTCGGTTTAGTGGGCTGCAGGAGGTTGTGTGCTTTGGAAAGTAACTGTCGTTTGCTGTGCACCTGGTAAGCTCTGTAGCAAGGGTTGACTTTTCTGGAAATGGATTCTTTCTCATTCTGTGAAAAACGTTTCAAGTGTCAGGTTATTGTTTAGAAAAAATAAAAATTATTTTGCTGTCTACATTTTAAGGATCCTCATGAGAAGAACTAGAAGGTCTATGACCAAATTTTTCCACTTCCCCTCCATCTCGAATATTAGCCTACTTATGCTGCAATGTAGACTATACTATTTCCAAATTAATTTGACTGTTCTCTTATTTCTTGATTTCCCCAGGGAATGAAAGCTACTGGTTGACTTAGAAACCCCTGGGCGTCACAGATTTGAAGACATCCCAGAGTAAGGCACGATGTCAACAGCAGGAGTTGCTGCTCAGGATATTCAAGTCCCATTAAAAACTGGATTTCTGCATAATGGCCAAGCCTTGGGGACTAGGAGGAGCTGCTGGGGCGGCGGCAGTGAGTTTGAGAAGTAAGTCAGGAGTGTAGTGCCCCCATCCATGTTGTGTGTGCATTCCTGAGCTACGGCCACAGAAGATGTGATTGTGCTCGCTCATGACCATGGTGTTTTCCTTTGCTTTCAGTAACTTTCTAAACATTGATCCAATAACCATGGCCTACAGTCTGAACTCCCCTGCTCAGGAGCACCTAACAGCTCTTGGTATGTATGAAAGTCTGCGGAGTAGTGCATGGAGCGGGAGGCAGTCTGATTAGCTTTGCCTTGTCCTCAAGCAGTGTGTTCTAGGAGGACACCTAGGCGATTTCCAACAACAGTGACACCTAGTGACAGCAGATGCTTCACTACCTGTACCCCAAGTTACTGATTCTGAAGAGAACTGTGGAAATGGGATTTTTCTAAATCAAGAATTAATTTGCTCTCAGGGATGATGCAGACTTAACTTTAAACAACCTTGGACATTATGTCTTGTGTATTCCTAGTACTAACGCACATTTAAAAGCAATAGGTGCAAGTAGTACACATGGTAATCAGACTTAGAAAACTGTGCAGTATTTTAATGTGAACATTATGTTCCTTAGATTTTTGTCAAGAGCTTCTTATCAGGTGAATGCATTGCAAGTGAGTCCATTCATTCAATTACGATATGCTGGCAGGAAGGACCTCACCTCGCCTTATCTCCCTCATGCCCAGCATGCCTTGTATTGTCGCATGTCTTAAGTGGCAAGCCTGGTGTAGCATGGTACTCGTGTAAATTATACGCTGTTCATCTTCTGTGAATTTTGCACACGTCACAAAACTTGCCTGGGACGTGTGGGTGTATGCCGAGCACATGTCCAAGGGAGATGGCCGAGATAATTTGTTCTTTGAACCAGATCACGTGGGTCCCCTGCTCTGGCTCTAATTAGACCTGTGGTGCTTGCATGGGCGTCCTCAGGGTTACAGCAGTCAGGTGTTTCCCTGACGTGGGTAGAGAGCTGGAGCTCAGTCCTGGGCTCTCATGGGGTGAAGGACAGAGAGTGTAGCACTGCCTTTGATGGGTGTCTCTGTTCCGTTCCTTTCAGGCTGTGCTTCGCGGCCTGCTCCAGTGGGTGGCCACTTCTTTGCAGACTGTGGTCCGTCTCCAAAGTCAAGCTTGCCCCCTCTTATTATTCCCCCAAGTGGCAGCCTGGGACAGCGTGAAGAGGATCAAGTTGTGTGTGGTTTTAAGAAACTCTCAGTGAATGGGGGATGCACATCCACACCTCCACTTACCCCTGTCAAGAACTGCCCTTCCCCGTTCCCCTGCGCAGTTGTGTGTGATCGTAGCTCCCGGCCGCTCCCACCATTGCCCATCTCTGAAGACCTCTCTCTGGATGAGGCCGACTGTGAGGTCGAATTTCTAACCAGCTCAGACACAGACTTCCTTCTAGAAGACTGTGCACCTTCTGATTTCAAGTATGATGTTCCTGGCAGGCGAAGCTTCCGTGGGTGCGGACAGATAAACTATGCATATTTTGACACCCCAACTGTTTCTGTAGCAGATCTCAGCTGTGCATCTGACCAGAACAGAGTTGTTCCTGATCCAAATCCTCCCCCACCTCAAAGCCACCGCAGATTAAGGAGGTCTCACTCAGGACCAGCTGGGTCATTTAACAAGCCAGCCATCCGGATATCTAGCTACACACACCGAGCTTCTCCCAGCTCAGATGAAGATAAGCCTGAGGTCCCTCCCAGGATTCCCATACCTCCTAGGCCGGCAAAGCCAGACTACAGAAGGTGGTCAGCAGAAGTGACCTCCAACACATACAGTGATGAAGACAAGCCTCCCAAAGTCCCCCCAAGAGAACCTTTGTCACGGAGTAACTCCCGTACCCCAAGTCCTAAAAGCCTTCCGTCTTACCTCAATGGGGTCATGCCCCCGACACAGAGCTTTGCCCCGGACCCCAAGTATGTCAGCAGCAAAGCCCTGCAGAGACAGAGCAGCGAGGGGTCTGCCAGCAAGGTTCCCTGCATCTTGCCCATTATTGAAAATGGGAAGAAGGTGAGTTCAACGCATTATTACCTACTACCTGAGAGACCGCCGTACCTAGACAAATATGAAAAGTATTTTAGGGAAGCAGAAGAGACAAACCCAAGCACCCAAATCCAGCCACTACCTGCTGCCTGTGGTATGGCCTCTGCCACAGAAAAGCTGGCCTCCAGAATGAAAGTGGACGTGGGTAGTCATGTGAAGCGCAAACACTTATCCTACGTGGTTTCTCCATAACTATGGGGGTCATGGCTCAGCGGAAGTTACATGGAGCGGATGGCTTCCAGTTTTCCGATTTGAGGTTCCTGGAACAGGCTGCAGAATGCAGTCGGACTCCGTCTTAATGACAAAGGCTCAGAGCAGGCGTGAGGCGCTGTATGCTGGGAGTCCCCCATGATCAGCGTTGGAGAAAAAGTATAAAGATGTGCTCGAGTGCAGGGGAGAATGGGAAACCTTTTACATTTGACTACATTCTATACCTATGTATAAATGTGTGGTGTAACCATAGACCATAGCTGCAGGATAACCAATTAGTCACTGTCTTAGAGTAATATATATTCAGAATAATTAAAACCAAGCTGGAGGAACAGCTCCTGATAGTGTGAAAATTGAGCAAAAGGAAGAAAGCAGTATTGTTAGATCAAATTATAAATTTGTGTGTTTGTTAAGTTCAAAGATTCCTGGCGTTAGGGCCTGCTGTATAGTTTGTGTGCCCTCCCCCCGCCCCCACCGCAGTTTTCTCCATACAGGACAGGGCGTGTTCTACACCAGGCCTTTGCCATCTTGTTGAAATCATTCTCTGGCCTAACACATCCAGCTCTGGGGGGTTGTCTTGTTGAGGACAGCAGTTTCTGGACCACGTTATCACCCGTGTGCGTCTCGTATCTTGAAAATTGACAGAATTGGTGAATAATTTTTCCACACTATTCCTGCTTTTCCCCATCCACTGAAATGGCCCGTTGTAGCAAGAGGCTTTCGAGAAAGTGCAGCGGAGCCGTGCTGGCCGTAGTGGGGGTGCAGGTTTTAGAGGTGCGGCCGTTAGCTATGTGATTGAGAGTCACTGTGGGGATGGATGGTGTGTTTGTGTTTTGTTTTTGTTTTTTAGACTTAATAAACAAGTACAGCACAAGCGGGCTTGTGTTGCTGGTTCCTGGTCAGTATTCCTGGGGTTGTTTGCTTTGTGAGTGAGACACTTCTGACCAATAGCACAGAACGTCTTAACGCCAGAGGTCACTTCAGCATCGTCCTGCTTTGGAAACTCACGGCGGCGGGCGCTTCACTGCCCTGAGATGCAGTGAGACACGTAGCTTTGTTCAGTTTTTTATATCCTCTGATGCGTTTATCTTCTACAGATAAGCACAAAGAGAAGGTGCTTGCTAACAGAGGGCCACTGCTGCGGTGTCCCAACAAGCTGTTCAGTTTCAACTGCTGAATGACATTATTTGAGCTATTTAAAGCTTACTGTATTTTAGTATGAACTAAATGAAGGTTAAAACATGCTTTAGAAAAATGCACTGATCTCTGCACTGTGTGTACAGTATTGGACAAAGGATTTATTCATTTTGTTGCATTATTTTGAATATTGTCTTTTCATTTTAATAAAGTTATATTACTTATTTATGACACCGTTAATAATGTGTCTTGTCTAAACTCTTATAAGATGTCTCAAGCAACTGCTAGTCTTATTTTTAAGCATGACAGAAGAGTCTCTGAAGTTAATACATGTTGAAACTTATTATAGATTTCTAAATGACAATTTGAGCAACTTACTTGGGTATTATACATGTGTACGGGGGCTGAGGACTTGGCTCGGTTGCTCGAATGCTTGCCTAGCATGCACAAACCCTGGATTTGATCCCTAGTAGCACATAAACTGGGCATGGTAGCACATGCCCATAAGCTCAGCATCTGGGAGGCAGAGGCTGGAGGATCAGGAGTTCAAGGTCATCTTTGGTTACATATGGCAGTTGAGGTTAGCCTGGGCCACATGAGTCCCTGTCTCAAAGAAAAGAAACAAAGCGTTTGTTTGTGGTCAAAGCAAGGTGACTGTTTTCACCTGGGACAGCGAAGTGAACTTGATTCCGGTGCTACTGTGAAAACAGTACCGTGAGGAGGGGGCGGCAGACTTGATCTGACTCACTGTGAGCTTCAGGACTCAGTCTGGATTACTCTGGGCCCCTTCTGAGGCTTCGCTTCTTGCTTGTTGGAAGCCTTTAAAGGAATCTCCACTGCCCAGGCATCACAGAGAACCCTGCAGACTGCCATGTGCTAGGGGCCTTCATCAGAGCTGGGTGGCCCTGTGTGTCAGGTGTCATTCTGGCTTGGGAGTTCATTCGATTACAGACACTTGTAGCAGCTGCCACATGTCAGATCTGGGAAGAAGAGAGCCTTCCCCTCCCTCCCCTTACAGAATTCACAATTACATGATTCAGAAGCGTTCAAAAGGCGACTGAAGGGCATCCTGCCTCGAAATTAAGGGAAGAGTTGGTAAGTGATTGAGAAGGTATGTTATCAGATGAAGGCAAGTTTGTGAGGCCAGGAAAGCAGGAAGAAGCTGGGCATGTTCCAGAAGCTGAAGGCCACAGGCAGGAGTGGGCTGTGCCACGGAAAAGGGCAGTGCGACTCAAAGGACCCTAAGTGGGAGAGGAACACGATGTGATTTGTTGTAGGAAAGAAGACGGTGGCTGTTGTGTGGAGAACATTTCAGAGAAGTGAAATTAGCAGAAACACTAAAAGCTACAGGCCACGGCCCAGAACTGACACCAGAGTGGCAGCAGAATGGAGAGACTCAGGGCTTTGAAAGTTGTGGGAATGACGGGCAGGCTCCAGATTGGAGACAGTCCATGTACCACCCTTCTTCCAAAGCAGGCCATGGCTCCTGCAAGCAGGGACTCTGGGACCTCCTCTGTCCTCTTCCTGGTGCTGAGCAAACGTTGCTTGGCACAGGGAGCCATGGGTACTTGCTTCACATTAGTTCCAACTTAGTTTCCTTCCTTATTTTTTGTTTTTTTCTTTGAACTTCTGGGAATATGCTTTTTACATTTTTTCCTGGCCAAAGAAATGTACTTAGCTACCACGCTGATAGCACACTGCTTGGAACACTCTAGAAACCATTTGCCCACCTATCCCCAGACATCATACCAAGCAAGTTGAATTTTTTTTTTCCATTTATGTGTATGGGTGTTTCGCCCATATGTATGTATGTCTGTGCATCACATGCACGCAATACCTGGTACCCACAGAGGCCAGAAGATAGTATGGAACTGTGGTTACAGACAGCTGTGAGCTGCAGTGTGGGTGCTGGGACCTGAACCCTGGTCCTCTGGAAGAGCAGCCGGTAAGTACAGCCCTGTATAATATCTTAATGTAATTATCAAAATCGGGAAATTGATATCTGTATAATACTTGTATAATGTTTTATTTAGTTACAATCTAATACTTGTTCCTACTTTTTAAAACTAGAAACTGGCTTGGGCATTCTGTTGAGTGTTTTATAAAAAGCTATAGTGTAAAGACCTAGAATGCTCACTGCACTTGGGAAGATGGAGCTGATGTCTGAGCTCTAGGCAAGACTTACTGAAGCCTCCATACAGCCAGGGCCTTGAGGTTCCACACCTGAAATGGAGAAAAAGGAAAACGTGTTCATTTTCAATTGAGCCCCAAAACTTGGAGGTATTTTTGTAAGTTTTCTTCAGACTGAAAATGCACTTGAGGACTTCTTTTCTTTGCAGCAGGTCATTTGACAGAATGTTCTGTCCCCTCTGTTCCCTGACTGAGTCACTCCATTCTTAACAGTTCGGGGGCTCTGAGGGCTGAAGGGGAGGAGAGCGGAATTTGGTGAGCTGCTATCTGTCTACGCTGTTAGCCTCACCTCTCACTCCCTGTAACTACACAAACAGTTCAGGCGTGCCTGGCGCCGTTTACTGTGAGGGTGTGAGCTTGCTCACTTTTCACCTGCATGGATCCAACTCCGAGATACTTGTACCTGAGCCACGAGGAATCTGCTGCTACCACACGTTTAAACAGGCTCCCCTTGGCCCTCGCGTTGTCTGCTTGGAATTCGGGGCAGCAAACATGCTTGTGTGTGTTTTTCTGTACCTGAGCTTACATCAGAGCAACTCTGTGACTCAAAGTCGCCGCCCCATGGCAGCAGGTGGGGTTTGGGGAAGGAGTGGGGGGCTGGGAATGGATGAGAAGGAATGTGCTCTAAGTACTAGTGGGCACCTGTCTTAGAAAGAGCTGCTGTCAGGCCAGTGGCTTAGCGTGCCTCTCGCATGCTGTCATCTCTCACCCTGTGGGTCCAGACACCTACCAGGAACTCCAAGCACAGAAGCCCGTAGCAAGTGCCCACAGGGATCAGCCTATCTGCCTCCCCCTTCCTGCTCCTGATACATGGAGAAGCCATCGCCAAGGACTTGTGCTTAGGAATGTGCACGGCATTCCCTTCACAGACCCAGGCAGCACCTTCATTCCTTGGCAGTCACTGACATCCACGTCAGTAAACATCTAATCATAGGCCTCCCGTGGATTTCTTCACAATCATGAGGGTTAGCCAGTGCCTTCCCCTGGGACAGCATGACTTGTCCACTCCCCTCTTGTGTAAGGCAGAATGAGTCGTGTCGTTCTGGCCTGCGCCAAGCCTTCCTCTGGCCTAGCCGTGGCACTGCCTCGGGCACAGCACACAGGAAGCTGTATTTTGTTATTCTGAATTCCTGGCTAGCCTCATGTTCTTGGATGAACCAGTGTCCTTGTACACAGTGTCTCTCCTCCCTCATTGATCAGGATTCTTGGCTGAGCCGCAGCAGGCTGACAGCTTCTGTAGCCGGCTGAGTAATGGAGCCCAGCTCCGCAGCACGAGCACCCACGGTGGCCCGCACAGGACCAGACTTGCCTGCCTACCGCCTCAGCCCAGCCCAGGAGCCTCTAATTACACGTCTGCTGTTTGCAGGAGCCCAGGTGGCCTGGGCCCAGGCCCGGAAGAAAGCACAGGTCTGCTGTCACTGCAGGCCAGTGCAGAGGCCCCTGGAGCAGCGAGGTCCGGACGCGCATTCCAATTTCATCATGGCCGTCTCTGAAACCACTGCCACACTGTGTCATCTCCCTATAGACCTTCCCATGTGCCCCGAGTACAGTCAGAACCTGACCTGGCCCGGCAGGAGACTGAGGGTGGTGTGTTCTCTTCCACACAATGTGGCATTGTCTTGGGGGTGGCTCATGTGGCAGAGCTCTGGCCCATTTGACTAGCCTGCAGATGTCCCAGTGTGAACGGCCCAAAGTTGTCAGGGACTCACTGTCTGCCAAGCGCTGGGCGCTCCAGATCCTGTGTGGTGACTCCAGGACTGAAGAGACAGCCTCTCAAGGAAGCGGGGTGGGGTAGGGGGCTGTGCTGCTCATGAGGAGGACCTGGGTCCTCGAGACCAAGGGATCAAAAGGTCACCGTCGTCAGTGCCGACACTGCTCCTCGCCAGCGCCAGCCAGCGTATCGTGCAAGGTGTGCTGTGGACTACCAAGAAGGTGTAGTTGAACCAGAAATCTGTTTTAGTTTTGAAGCTACTTTTTTCCTTCCCAACTTAGTTGTGGGTGAATCTGTTTGTTCTTCTTGCAAGAATCCACCAGACTTCAACAGTAGATTACCATTTGTTGTCTGGTAACAAGACGGACAAAGATCTCAAAGACTGATTTAGGGATGGTGAGGTGGGCAGGCCCAGCAACCTGAGTTTGCTTCCTGGAAGAAAATGATGCCTCAGAGTCATCCTTTGACCTCCACATGTGCGCACAGTTGCACATATGTGCTCGGGCACACGCACATACACACATACATACACACATACACACACACACACACACACACACACACACAAATAATATTTTTTTAAAGAAACTAGTTTATAGCACTAAAACTCATTTCAGGGTTTTTCCTCTAAAACCTGAAGTATCAGGCTGTGGGAAACTTCTTTGTTGTTGTTAAGACGGGGTCTCTCTACATAGCCCCGGCTGTCCTAGAACTCACTATGTAGACCAGGCTGGCCTCAGACTCAGTGAGATTCTTCTGAGTGCTGGGATTACAGACACGTGCCACTACACACAGCTTGTGGGGAACTTCTATTCGTGTAATACTTGGTACAGGGCCACATTGTAGCCCAGGCTAACCTAAATTTACTCTGTACCCATGCTGGCCTCAAACTCAGTGGTGAACCCCCTACCTCAGACTCCCAAGTGTTGGGATTACAGGCATGTGAACCACCACACCATGGGACATTATATATAGAGATCTTTCGATGAACAGTCCTGCTATAGACAAAAGGAGGTCAGGCTGCCCACCCAGCACGCATAATTCCATCCTTCCTTCATCCCCACCCCAATACCCACTTCCTCCACACAAACTCATATTATTCTTTCTGAATCACACATAAACACACACCACACCCTCAGGTGCACATAAAACTGTGTTGTGCATACTCCAACGTGTGCTGGGAGGATCAGGGCTGCCTGAGTTGCTCATCTGTCTAAACTGTGAGTGCTTATCACCTCACCTCTCTCCCTAACTGGGTCCAGCCTGGGGTCTAGTGGGAAGGTTTTTCACTAAAAGTTGACAGTCTAATTCTGAGGATGTTTTGTAGTTCCTTCTGGGGTTAGAAATCCTCACATCAGGAGATCTTTTCCTACCAAACAAGAATCCGAATGAGTCACTATTGTATTTTCAAAGTGGTTTAGAGCAGCAGCAACCTTTCAGGGTTCCTAGCCAGGACAGGGCAACACAGGGTGGTGAAGATTGTGCTTGGTGAGTCCTGCCCTCCTGCTAAACATGGAAATCCCAAAGCAAGAAGATGCTATGATAGAGCCATTCTGTGGGCATCAGAATGGTCTATGTCTAGTAAAATGGATATCTGTTCTTGATATATGACCTTGAAGCAATGCCCCTAGAGATGTAGCAGGTAACTGTCCTACCTACCTATGACCTTGAAGTACCTGCCCCTGGGGCATGGCCCCCGGGGCTACCCTTAAGACCTGAGACTTATGTACCTACTCTGCCCTCTTCTCTCGCTGGTGGGCTTGGATGCTGGGATAGACTCAGGTACAGTGTGGGACTGTACCTTGGCCTTCCAGGACCCTATGATAAATCTCCCTTACTGTAGTGAGTCTTCCTTCCTAATAAATTTCTTTACCCTTTAAGCAGACTACGTGGATTTCTCGTAATAGCCTATGGGTGTCAGTACTCTATGGAAGATGGGTTTGGTGGACCAATAAGCCCAAAGGGAAGGGCAGGCTCAAGCGAAAGCAGGTGCTGTCTGTGAAGGAAGCTGAGTTCTGAGGAGAATGCATCGCATTTACAAACAGAACAGGAAGGATGTCCCCCACCCCAGCAGCAGGTTCCGTCCCTCCCAATATTTGTTTTAAACAGTGGGTGTGGTGATATATTGTGTACCCTAATAAACTTTGCCTGAAGATCAGAGAACAGAACAAGCCACTAGATTAAACATAAAGGCCAGGCAGTGGTGGCACACCCCTTTAATCTTAGCACTCAGGAGGCAGAGATCCAGATGGATCTCTGAATTCAAAGCCACCCTGAACTACATGATATTTACTCGGTCTAGGAGAGAAACAGAGCCTGGCAGTGGTGGCACACACCTTTAATCCCAATCCTAGCACTTGAGATCTCATGCCTTTGCTTGGGAAGCACACTCCTTTAATCCCAGGAAGTGATGGCTGGGTGGAGAAAGGTATATAAGGGCAGGAACTAGAGGGATTGTCAGGCTGAGGAGCTGGTGAGGTAAGAGGTGGTAGCTGTGGCTTGTTCCTTTGTCTTTCTGATCTTTCAGTATTTACCCAATATCTGGCTGCAGGTTTTTTATTATAAGACCATTTTGAATTCATACAAGTGGGTGATGCCCTCAGCCATCTCCCACAAGCCCACGCCCTGCCCATTCCATGGTCCTACCACTGCCATGACTAACAGGCACATGAAATTAGAACTCTGATCGACAGTCGAGAAAAGAGGCATTTTCAAACATAAGCGTGTGTATAAAACTCAAATCACTAAGCACATAAGAAAAATTAATATCAAGAAGAAAAGCCCAAAGGCCAGGCTGTGGTGGTGCACACCTTTATTTTTTTATTTTTTTTTTTAATTTTTAATTTTTTTGGTTTTTCAAGACAGGGTTTCTCTGTGTAGCTTTGTGCCTTTCCTGGAACTCACTTGGTAGCCCAGGCTGGCCTCGAACTCACAGAGATCCGCCTGGCTCTGCCTCCCGAGTGCTGGGATTAAAGGTGTGCACCGGCCTGGCGGTGGTGGCGGGGCATGCCTTTAATCCCAGCACTCGGGAAACAGAGGCAGGCGGATTTCCATGAGTTCAAGGCCAACCTGGTCTACAGAATGAGTTCCAGGACAGTCAGGGATACACACAGAAACCCTGTCTCAAAAAAAAAAAAAAAAAAAAAGAAAGAAAGAAAGAAAGAAAGAGAAAAAGAAAAAAGAACAAAAGCTGGACGTGGCTGTACACACCTATAACTCCAGTACTTGTGGGAGCTGAGAAAAGATCATCTTTAGTTCAAGACCAGCCTGGGCTTTCAGCAGAGTGAGACCTTATTTACGGGGGTGGGGTGGGGCTCAAAACAAAAGTAATGCTAAAGATAAGCACTTGCCTACCATACATGAGTCCCCAAGTTCAATCACCAACACTGCTACAAAAACAAAAAACACAAGGCAAACTGATATTAAAACAGCAATCCTCAGAGATTAAGCAGCATAGTCTATTCATGAAACACGAACAGGATGTAATGTAAAAACCCCAAGGGATAGAATCTGAGATGGAGGACTAGAGAGCAGCATAGAGGAAATAATTAAAACACAGAAAACGGGGCTGGAGAGATGGCTCAGAGGTTAAGAGCACTGCTTGCTCTTCCAAAGGTCCTGAGTTCAATTCCCAGCAACCACATGGTGGCTCACAACCATCTGTAATGAGATCTGGTGCCCTCTTCTGGCATGCAGGCATACATGTAGACAAAACACTGTATACATAATAAATAAATAAATCTTTAACAACAACAACAACAACAACAACAACAAAAACATAGAAAACTGGTTCAGGCAGGGGTGACTTAGCAGGTAAAAGCACCTGCCACACAAACCTGACAACCTGAGCTTAATCCCTACTGAGCTCAATCCCCGGAACACACATAAGAGCCAGGTGACATCCTGTGGTGAGCTGGGAGGCAGACCTGCCTGAAGTTCCCAGGCCAGGTAGGCAGCTGGTGGTCCATGTACAGTGACAGAAACAAGAGAGACCTTGCCTCAACACGGCGGGAGGTTAAGAACCAGCTCATAAAAGTTTACCTTTACACATGTACGGGACATACACGTGCCCACACTCACACAATCGGTCAATCAACAGACAGGAAAAGGGGTTGGGCTTATAGTTCAGGGACACAGTGTTTGATGAGCGTGTGTGAAATCCTGGCCTCAATCCCTGGTACTGCAGAATAAATTAATAAAACATAGAATTTTCCCGATTTGAAGATACAGGAAAACGAGACCACACCTAGATACATTTTCAAAAAACTCCACACCGCCAATGATAAAAGCAGTAAAGCTTCCAAAATGAGGGAAAGAGCCGCGGCGGCGGCGGCGGCGGCGGCGGCGGCGGCGGCGGCGGCGGCGGCGGCGGCGGCGGCGGCGGCGGCGGCGGCGGCGGCGGCAGGAGCGTAGACCGGGACACTGACTCCAAGGCTCTCAGAAAAACTTGTCTGAATCCAAAACCATGTACTCAGCCAGCTTTGGAGCATTCGCTAGTCCTTTTTCATTCTTCTTAAACTGTTATTCACTTACTTTGTGTACTGGGGGGAGGGTGCACATGCCACAGCTTACACATGGAAGTCAGAGGTCGATTCCTGGGAGTCTCTTCTCTCCTTCCACCACGTGGCTTCTGAGGATCAAACTCAAGGGGTGCATCTCGGAGGTGAGCCCTCTGCCCTGACTGTCTCCCTGACCCACTTTGTACAGTCTTTTGAGCTGAGCTCAGGCTCCCAACCGCAGGGTTCCAGGTATGCCACACCCCACCCAGGGTTTATGCTAATTCGCTTTCGGACTCTGTTCAGGATCTGGAATGCCAGGAGGCCCCTGTGGTGGAAGTTTTAGGAGGGAGGACAGAGTGGGAAGTCTTCTCATCATTGGGGACTGTGCCACTGAAGAGGGTCATGGGACCCAAGTCTTTTCCTCCTTTGTCCTAGCCATGAGGTAAGTGGCTTCCTGCCCCTTTAAACTCCCTACAATAATGAGCCACCTCCCCACAGGCCAAAAGCAATGGACCCAAGCCTCCAAACCTGTGAACTCAAATGAAGATCCACTCCTTTGTAGCGGACTTCTCTCAGTTATTTCTTCCGGGGGTGAAAAGCCGACTAACACAAACTGCAACCCAGCAGAACAAACAAAAAGAATCTAAGGGACAGGGGACGTGAGGTCCAGGGCCAATGCTGAGCAAAGCAGCCATTACAGCTTACAGTCAAGTGAATTTTATGCATGAATGAGGCTAAACAATAGGAAACTCAGACCCCAGATTAATCTGAGGAAAGGGGACAGGAGCGAAGTGAGAACACATTGGTTCTGTAGAAATAAAGGACAGATTTGATGATTGAGGACATCGCTGGTACTATTAAGTACACTTTAAAATTCTAGAGGTAGAGAAATATGTGTCAGATTAACCACCCTGCCCACAATCAATAGAAACCCAGGGTACACCCAGTATCCCAGTGGAAGGTGGAAGCAGGAAGATCAGAAGTTCAAGGCTATCCTGGGCTACATGAGACCCTGTCTTTAAAACAAACAAACAAACAAACAAAAAACTATTAATAATTCTCTGAGGTTGGCTGAGTATAAGATTTTTAAGTTCAAAATATTTTTCTTCCTCCTTCTCCTCCCCCTCTTTTTCCTCTTCCTTCCTCTTCTTCCTCCTCTCCCTCTTCTTAATTTGGTTTTTCTGGAACACACTCTGTAGACCAGGCTGGCCTTGAACTCAGAGATCCGCCTGCCTTTGCCTCCCGAGTGCTGGGGTTAAAGGCGTGCGCCGCCGCCTGGGGCTTTGTTCCTTTTTAACTGCCACTGCCAAGGCACGTAGGCATCACGTTTGCCTTGGGCCCGGAACCCTAACTGCAAAGTCAGGGTGCCTGGTTCCTAACTCCTATCAACACTTTCCCCTTTTCTAAGTAAGATAAAATTCTCTCCGGAGTCGTAAACAGATTCTGGCTTTGCTTCATAAACCAAATCTGTGTCACATGCAAAGAGAGGATGGTCACTACCAGCTTTTGTAGCAGACATGCATGCCGTGGGGAGCACCGCCCACCCGCAGAGACGCATGCTCAGTTGTCATAAATAGCGCTTCCCATCTGCGGACAGGAGGAAGCAAGCCGTTGCCCAAAGGTCAGAAGGAGTGCCGAAATGCTGCTTTGAGGGGGTGGTGTTGATATCCACAGCGATTTCTAAATCCTGTTTTCTAAAGTTTGTGAAATAAACGATTTCTAGGTCCTACCAGTTGCCTGGGCCCGCAGATCCATGTCATAGAACAGTCCTAGGGGATTTGACGCGGTTTTTTTTTTGTTTTGTTTTTTGTTTTTGAAAGGTTCACTCTGTGGACCAGGCTGGTCTTGAACTCAGAGATCTGCCTGCCTCTGCCTCTCGAGTGCTGGGATTAAAGGCATGGGCCACCACTGCCCGGCACCACAGTGGGAACATTTAACATGTGTTTGTTGGTAACTTACAGACCAGCCCACAGGTAATAAAAGGGACAGAAGTTGATGCCAACTTGAGCAGCAGAATTAACAAGCTCGGTTTAATGAATAAATAGACGGCAGCAGCACCTAGCAATTAAAGAATGTACATGCTTTTGTTAAGGATGTACTAAAATATATTTTTGGTTGTGAGCCTAGCCGTTAACGGCTGAGCTATCCCTCCAGCCCATACTAAAATATAATAGAGAACAGAACACAAAAACTTTAAAAAAAAAAAAAAAAAAAAAAAAAGGCTTGACTTAATGAACACAACCAGGGAGGAGAGCCTTCCAGAACCCCAGGGGCCTCTGAGCTTACCTCCCACCACAGTTAGGTCCACCCTGCACTTCACATGCTGCGAATTAATTTTGCCTGTTTTTAAACTTTCTAGTGAGGAAATTTCAGGAACCAGCACTTAACACTAGAAAACCAGATTTGCTAAATCCTGACATGACTGCGGGCTGACACACAGGTCAGCCCGGCAGATCAGCTGGACCGGACCGGGCTGACACAGGTTAGCCCGAACGGACCGGGAGCTGACACAGGTTAGCCCGACCGGACCGCGGGCTAGCACACACAGGTCAGCCCGACCGGACCGCGGGCAGACCGCGGGCTAGCACACACAGGTCAGCCCGACCGGACCGCGGGTTTAACACACACAGGTCAGCCCGACCGGACCGCGGGCAGACCGCGGGCTAGCACACACAGGTCAGCCCAACCGGACCGCGGGCTAGCACACACAGGTCAGCCCGACCGGACCGCGGGTTAACACACACAGACCAGCCTGGCCTGACCGCGGGCAGAGGGCGGGCGGGCTAACACAGGTCCTCACTAACACGGGTCAGCCTGGCCCTCGGGCATGGACCGTGTTTACAGGAACTTTCACTAACCTGCCTTATTTGGCTTCCGAAGCCGCAAGGCTTTCTGCTTCCGGGTCAAACAGAGACACTGTGGCAACACAACTGTGCCTTATTCTTATTAAAAAGTTAATAACCTGCTCTACTTACCGACAGCTACATCAGTGGGAAATGCCGAACTTGTGGTTTTCAGTGGTGCTGGGTCTGTGTGGCTCAGTAAAAACCTCAAATTCATTAAGGGCTCATCCTGGCCTCCTTCTCTTGGTTGAGAGTACCCCATTTTCAACTTTTGGGCGCTTGTCCAGGGGGAGCGCTCCAGGATTTGGCCGGCGAATCTGCTCCCGTCTGATCTTCCTCCTGGTGAGCGTGATCTTCCTCCTGGTGAGCGTGATCTTCCTCCTGGTGAGCGTGCTCTTCTGGTAATCTTCGTTCGGAAGCGATATGGATCCGAGATTCCAGGCCCTGGAGACACCTCAGCAGTCTTCCGGAAGGGCCATTCCATTAGTCTGTGGTCCTCTAGATAAACTGATTTGTCTAAGTGTCTGACGAAATCGTGGTGGCCACTTGTAGTCTGTCTAACCTTTCTTGTATTTCTCGCTTGCTTGTCTTATCTGTATCTGTTCAAGCCTGTCTGTCACTTTCTACCTACTACTGTCCAAGGGGACATTTGCCTTCTTTGCCACACGGCTTGCACCCTCTGGTCAGCCCCTTTTTACCTTTGAATGGACTGACCCTAAAACTAGCCAATTGATTTGGACCTGTTTGCCACAAGGGTTCAAAACTTCACCCACTCTGTTCATTGAGGCCTTAGGGAAAGAAAGACCTGGCCGCCTATTGGGCAGATCACCTGGAACTCCGGTAGAGACACCACCTTTGACCTCCTGAGTCTTCTGGGAAAACCGGGTTACCAATGTCAGCTAAGGCCCAAATTTTCAGACAACTGGTCACCCATTTCGGATACCAACTAAGCCAAGGTAAGAGACTGCTATCCAACCAGAGGATTTAGAAGATCATACAGTAATCTTGCCCAGACCTAAAGGCAAGTCTGTGAATTTTGGGGGGCAATCCATACTGTAGACTCCGTATTCCACGCTTGGCTGAACTTTCCCTGTTCGAGGCTTTCAACTTTAGCACCAGAGGGGAAGGATGGAGATCAATTGTGGCCCTGGTGCCACTCAAGGGGTCAGAGGCTTAGCCGAGGTTGGGTATCTACCCCTGCCTTGGCCCTGCCAGATACAGAAAAACCTTCCTCCTTGTACATAGATGAAAAAGGGAATGGCGAAGAGGGTACTTACCCAAAAATTGGGACCCTGGCAACAGCCAGTAGCCTACCTCTCCAGATGACTTGACCCAGTGGATGACCCCTTTGTTTAAAAATTATCCTCAGAGGACCCCCCACATCAATGGATCTCAAATGCCCGAATACCCACTATCTGCCCCTGCTATTTGGACTGACCCCTATCAGGTTCTCATGTGTGGCTGCTTTAAATTCTGCCAGTGCCCCAGCAGATGCTCCCTTATGCAGCCCGGACATGACTGTTCACAGATAGGAAGGGGTAGCCTAGTAGTTAATGGCAAACCACAGTCACAGACCCAGTGCTCCGCCAATCCCACTCAAGTGGCTGAACTGCTCACTTCCCGAGGGGACTCCTGCTTGCCCAAGGAAAGAGTTTTATACCGACTACTGCTTCTTGTTTGCCACCGGTGGAGTTGTAGATGAAGAAATCAGTGGGGAACAAAAATCAAAACTAAGATTGAGTTCTTAAACCTTTTGGACATGGTCTGGAAACCCAGAATGGTGGCAGTCATTCATTGTCTGGGTCATCTGGGAAGAAACAGAAACCGGCTCGGCTAACCAAGCAGTCTGAGATGCTGCCCCAAGGTCAGCAGACTCCCATCTCACACCCCCCTGCCCCCGACTCCTGTTCCTCTAGTCTTCCCTGAAGCCCTGTTACTCTACCAGAGACCAAGCCCGGGCTGAAAAGTCAGCAGCCATGAAGAAACGGATGGGAAGTTCTTCCAACCAAGAATCAGTAAAGGAGTCAAATACACACAGGTCAAATCCTACACCAGCCAGAACAACCTGATTTTAAGACTGCCCTTTGCTCCCTGTGGCAGTGGTTAGGGGATTTATTGAATACCAGAGTCTGGAATGGCTATGGGGAGAAAAGTTTTGAAAGGGACTTGAGAAAAAAATTCCAGTGTGGGGGTGGGGAGCTGGGGGGGTGGGAGAGTGTAGGGGGGTTGTGTGGTATTTTGTGTTCTGACAAATAAAGCTTGCCTGGAGCTCAGAGGGCAGAACTAGCCACTAGTTATCCATAGAAGCTGGGCGCCTTTAATGCCAGCACTCAGAAGGCAGAGACAGGAGCTTGCCCCTTTCTGTCAGAGGATGGAGAAGTAAGAAGTCACCAGTGGCTGCTCCTCTGCCTCTCTGATCTTTCGGGTTATTACCCTGATATCCGACTCCTGGTTTTATTGATAAGATTAATTAGGTTCAGCTTCAGGGGTGGGGTGGGGTGGTGGGAGGTAGGTGGGTATACTTTGAAGTAGATTGTGAAGATAGAACTACCACTGTGCTCAGTGGGGCTGGGGCACTATAGCCACCGTAAGAGCAATATGGGAGGGACAAGAGAGCGTGGGGCGAACATGATCCAAGCATCGGGAAAGTACGCACGTGTGAGGGTCACAACAAAACTCAACATCATGACAACTGATAACTGCCGCCAGTTTAAAAAATGTGGGCTGGAGGGATGGCTCAGCAGTTAAGAGCGCTGGCTGATGCTCTTCCAGAGGTCCTGAGTTCAATTCCCAGCACCCACGTGATGGCTCCCAGCCATCTGTATCAGGGTCTGGTGTCCTCTTCCGGAGTCTCACGGCAGCACTCTGAGTCTGGCCTCTCTGGTGTTCTGTTTGTGACAGTCTAGCAGGCAGAAATGCTTTTCCATCCTCTTTCGTTTTGTTTTGTTTTGTTTTTGTTTTATGGACAGGGTTTCTCTGTGGAGCCCTGGCTGTCCTGGAACTCAGTCTGTAGACCAGGATGGCAATTTACATTTCTCCTCCCTTGTCAAGAGAGTTCCAGGAAAGGCACAAAGCTACACAGAGAAACCCTGTCTTGAAAAAACTAAATAAATAAATAAATAAATAAATTTCTTCTCCTTAGAGAGATAAGAGGGGCAGACTGTTGAGGAGACAGAGAAGGATGCTAGGGAAAGGACTTGACACAAAACTACCCTTCAGACAATGAGCTTTAGTCCGGGTGGGGTGAGTGGCGCAGGACCGTGGGGGCCATGGTCAGCCATTCTGAAGGCGTTCTGAGGACAGGACAGAAAACCAGAGGCGAGTGTGAGGCGGGGGGAGGGGGCAGAACATTACAGGTGTACTTAGCTTAAGGTGAGAGAGCAGAAGAGACATCCGGGAAAGAGGGGAGGGTGTGAAATCCCTTCTCAAGGTTTCCCTAGGGATGGGGCCTGACCGCAGCTCAAAGCCAGTTTCCACAGATGGGGAACCACATTTGTTATAAACTTGTTAAGTCTTGAGGCCAGAAGGACCAGAGCAGCGGGAGGCTACCTCATCCTGCACAGCTTAGATACTGGAGTCTTGGATGGGGTGGGAGAAGTGAAAGAAGAATGGACAGACAGACAGAAAACCTGGGTCTGGTGGGCGCAGGAACCTCCGCTCTTTTATTATGTTCAACCCAAGGGGCGGGGTTAGTTCATCAGTACGAGGGCTGGTCCGCAGCCCGGTCAGGCTGTAAACCTCTGGCAGGAGGAGGCTGCAGTTGCTGGCTTTGCACACACTGGTCGGTCATTCACAAACACTCAGGACTTGCACACACTGTCAGACCCAAGGAAGGCTTTGTCACTTCCGTGGGTCTGAAGCATTGGTCCTTGACGTGGCTATGCCCACGTCAACAAGACACGTTCACTTCATCCGTCCTTTACACACTTACTCAGGGCTTCCTCTGCTTCCCACAGTGGGCTTGTCACCTCTGTTTCAGGGGACAAAGCCGGCAGGAGGTGGAGCTGGTCTTACTACATTTTTGCATGTGGTCTTTTGGGGGTTGTGGGCCACACACTGCTGCTGTTTCAATGCTGTTTGCCGCTTTCGGGTATCGCCAAACAGCTGCCGCAAATGGTTCCCACCTGCGGCCTGCAGGCCAGCCACTCCCTGCCCCCAGGGCTGATGGACAGGACTGAGAAGACTGGTGCTTCCCCACCACATGTGGAATAGTTACCAAAACGACCCACTGCAAAGGTAAGACACAGCTCTGACAGGGTCACACTGAAGTTAAAGGCCGGACCACAGGGAGAGCAGGGAAACAAAACGAAGACTACAGATACTTGAAAATAACCAGAATTGTGCCCCTGTGTATGTGTGATATATAATATATTGCTTTGAATGTTTACATTAGAAGAGGGAAAAAAATCTCAAAATCAGTAAGATAGCATCCAGCTTTAGCCAGAAATGGTCCAGAAAGGAAAGAAGAGCAATTTCTGGCAGCCAGGTGTGGTGACACACTCCTCTAAATCCAGCACTCAGAAGGCAGAGGCAGGCGGATCTCTGAGTTCGAGGTCAGCCTGGTCTACAGAACAAGTTCCAGGACCACCAGGGCTACACAGAGAAGCCCTGTCTCAAAAAGCAAAAGAAATAAAAAAGACTAGGAATTTCTGAAGGGAGCAGCTAGCTGGTCGAGCGCTGCCTAGCTGGCACTAAGCACGCAGGCCCTGGGCTCCACCCCGGTACCACATAAAACCAGGCAAATGGCATCCCAGCATTTGGGAGGAGCAAGCAGGGAGATCAGAGGTTCAAGGCTATCCTTGGCTACACAGCAAGTTCAAGGCCAGCCTGAGATCTGTGAGACCCTGTCAGAAGGAAGGAAGAACTTGAGCCACTGGCTGGTGAGGTGACTCAGTGGGCAAAGGCATTGGTTGTCATGGTGATGACTGGAGCTGAGTCCCGCAGACCCATGTGGTGGAGAGAACTCACTCCTACAGGCTTTCCTCTGACCTCTGCACCTCACCTCCCTTCTCTCCCACCCCTCTCCTTGCCTGCTCCCTACCCACCGCCAACCCCCAGGGCAGGCAGTTCTGAGCTGTACAGTAGGCTGAGCAGGCCAGGAGGAGCAAGCCAGTAAGCAATCTTCCCTGACCTCTGCTTCAGTTCCTACACTCTTTTCCTTCAGTGATGGAGTGTGACATGGGAGTGTAAGATGGAGCAAACCCTTTCCTCCCCATGGGCTTTAGGCCATGATGTTTAGTCCCAGCAATAGAAACCTTAAGTAGGACAGGGCATAACCATAAATATTTAAAAGGCAGTTTGACTACATGTCAGCTTAGCAGAACAACAGTACTTTCCTCCACAGAGGTCACAGCCTATGACCTCTGAAGCCATAGGCTTTTGCCAGTGTTAGAGTGCCAAGCATGAACTGCCTCCTGCGGAGCAGGCCTCGGTATTTGGTTTCCCCTATAACCTTCATGGCACTAGCGCAGCTGTGGGCACATCTTGATTGGCAGGTCGGGATTGTAGCATGAAGGGCTTGCTGTAATATCACTGATGACTTTTCTTCCCCAGATGCCTGCGCTGTGAAAGCTAGGCAACAGGAGGGAGTTTTCAGGTCCGTCCACCTTGATTTCTCCACATCCTGTAATCAGTGTGTTGAATTTTAAGGGGGTCATCCATTCATAAAAGTATGGTTACATTACAACATAGGTGTCCCACAGAAACACTCCCCCACTCTCATGCACAATCAGTCGGACACAGGCACACTTCCAAGTGGTACTGAGCTGTAAAACAATCCAGTTTGCAAAGCGGTGTACTGTGGGAGCCCATTCTCGGGTTCCTCGTGGCTTTACCCAGCAGGTCCACATAGAGGATGATCAGGACCACGGGCCTGAGTGCAGGTGTCTGGGATGGTCTGCACTTGGCTGTGCTGGGGGAGGAGGTCTTTTACTCCACCCCTTGGCGTCTCTATAAAAACCCTGGGGTAGAGACAGTCGGGGCCGTTGGAAAAGGTTCCAGGCCCTCTCGAGGCTATCCTTTATTTTCTATCTGTTTATCTCCGCGATATTCTCTGCAATAAATCCTTCTATCTAATATTTCCTGCTGCTCGCACTCAAGAAAACTCTGGGGAGCTGTGGGGGTGGTTGGGTAAATGCCCCACAGTGTACACAATGGTTCCTACTGTTTATATTTACAAATAAATGTCCACATGTAAAAAAGAGCACAAATTGTGTGGGTCTAAGCCTGTACCATTACACAGTTTCTAAGTTCATAGAAAGACTGGAAGGAACACAGGGTGGGGCTTCCCTGGAGAAGAGGGAAGACGGGCCAGGAAGGGGACATTTCAAGTCTTGCTTTATGAAGCCTTCATGGTTGAGATCTTTCTCCAGAGTAGCTATGGACATATTTGTATAATTAAAATATTTTAAAGTGCTCTGAGACCCAGCCAGTGCTGAGATGATGTCTCACAGACTAACGACATGATATTATCCACCACCAGGGATAATTGTCCTAAGTGTGCCGAGTGGCTGTGGTTCCTGCATAAGGCTGTGCAAGCATAGCCAACTGCTAGACAAGGAAGTACTCGGCAGGGTGATCTTCTGCCTGTGAGCTGTGCACACTCCATTCTCGCTTGGGTAGATGCCTGCAAGCCAAATACAAGGGGCCAAGCCTCCCACTCAACTGCTTGGGCTTATCATTCACCACAAATGCAAACCGACCACACAGTGTAGCTCAGGATGCAGGTCCACCAATTCAAGAAACCCGCCCTGTGGAACACAGGACCAACACCAACCGCATCCCAGCTGGGTCCAGAATCCAATACACCCTCTCCTTGGGGCTCTGCTTAGGAAGGCAGCGACCTGAGCAGGGCACTTTTCAAGGTTGGGAATTCACGGCCTAGCTGCGCAAAAGCTTCCAAGAAAAGATGGGACTCCAACAGGGCAGATCTGGCCTTCCAACTTCACACTCAGTGCCTTCTGTCAGCATGCAGTCCACCTGATCAGCACCCCCCATGCCACGTTTATTTTTGAAAACAGTGACGCCACTTCTAATGTTTACCTGACAATTAAACTAACGGTGACTGTGCCCCGGATCAAATCAAAGCCTGATGCACTGTGGCACTTCATCCCCAGGCCCTCTAATGTCTTGGGGTTTTTTGGTTTATTTTTTAATTTTACATGTATGAGTGTTTGTCTGCATTCATGACCTATATACCACATACATGTCTGGTGCTCACAGAAGCTAGAAGAGGGAGTCGGATCCCCAGGAACTAGAGTTACAGATGGTTGTGAGCCAACATGTAGGTGCTGGGAATTAAACCCAGTCCTCTGCAGGAGCAGCCAGTACTGAGCTTTGTCTCCAGTGCCTCTCATTTTAATTTTAAGCCACCTGGAAGCCTCTACAAGCAAACTGAATTTAAAAAGAAAAACTTGCTTGTTTGAGTCCAGGTCACCTTATGAAGACCAGGCTGTCCTGGAACTCCCGGCAATCTTCCTGTCTCAGTTTCCTGTTGAGATTACAAGCTTGCATTCATGCTAGACCCAAATACTTTTTAAAAAAGGTGATCACATGCAGGGCTGGAGAGATGACTTAGTGGTCAAGAGCACTGGCTGCTCTTCCAGAGGACCTGGGTTCAATTCCCAGCACCCACATGGCAGCTCACAACTGTCTGTAACTCCAGTTCCAGGGGATCTGACACCCTCATACAGACATACATGAAGGCAGAACACCAATGAAACATAAAATGAGAATAAATAAATTATTTTAAAATGTTAAAAAAAAGTGATCACATGCAAAATTGCAAAGTTAAAGCAAAGCAGCAAGTTGGCTGAGGCGTGCCTGGGAGGCAGGCAGGGAGGCAGGCGGGCAGCCCTTCGAGACTGCGTCTGACCTCATGACCAGGCTTGTTTGGGAGGCTGAATCCATCCTTGCAAGCTGCAGGAGTGGGGATGCTGATGGAGGAGCCCGTGGATGGTGATAAAGGTAGTTGTCTAGTCAGGGTTTTTATTGCTGTGGTGAAACGCCATGACCAAGGAAGAAAGGTTTTATTTCCCTTACACTTCCACGTCACAGTTCATCACTATGGGAAGTCAGGGCAGGAACTCAAGCAGGACAGGAACCTGGAGGCAGGAGTGTAGCAGAAGCTATGAAAGAACACTGCTTACGGCTTCCTCAACTGACTTCTTGTCAACTTGTCATACAAACGCGTCACTGTTAAACATCATTTTCTATTCTTCTCCATCCCCAAGATTTCATATCACAATATAAAACAGCTCAACTTCCAGGGCTGGAGAGATGGCTCAGAGGTTAAGAGCACTGGCTGCTCTTTCAGAGGTCCTGAGTTCAATTCCCAGCAACCACAGGGTGGCTCACAACCATCCATAATAAGATCTGGTGCCTTCTTATGACCTGCAGGCAAACACTATATACATAATAAATAACTCTTAAAAAATAACAACTTTTGTGGTGATATTTTATTTGTGATTTAATAAACAAAGCTTGCCTGGAGATCAGAGGAAAAACCAAGCCATTATAAGTAAACACAAAAGTCATGCAATGTAAGCACATGCCTTTAATCCTATCACTTGGCAGGCAGGGATCTGTCTGGATCTCTGTGAGTTCAAGGCCACATTGGGAACAGAGCCAGGTGTGGTGGCACACGCCTTAAATTCCAACACTAGTTAACCTTGGAGGTCTGTAGGTCTGTATAGACAGACAGGAAGTGATGTAGCTGGACAGAGATGGCAGAACAGCAAGGCATATAGGTGTGGGTAGACAGGAGTAGCTCACATTTGGAAGCTGAGGTATCTATCGGTGAGGTAAGGTTAGCTGTGGCTGTTGTTATTCCTCTGATCTCTCTCAGGCTTTAACCCCAATTTCTGGCTCTGTGTTTTTTATTTAATAAGACTGTTTAGAAATTCATCTACAAACTTTCAAAAGTTCCAGATTTACAATTTCAAACACTTTAGAAGTTCAATCTCCTTAAACATCCAAAGTCTCTTTCAAAGTGTAAGTCTTTCTAAAATATCCATAACCTCTCTGAAACTCTCGTCTCTCAACTGCGGGCTCCTGGAAAAATCAAAAAAGTTAAATACTTTCTTACTCCTAGAGGAACGAGCCAGGGTACAGCGACAGTCGGATCAACAGTGTCAGCCCCAATGCCAGACTACAGTACTCACGGTTTTCAGGACTCCAGAGAGCTTGTCACGCAGCTTGTGTCCTGAGCTCAGGCCGGCTCCACACCATGGATGCTGCTGTCCTTGGTGATTGTCCCACGGTACCAACATCTCCGAAATACTGGGATCTCTGCACCCACAGCCTCTCCCGGGCTCTCTTAGGAAGTCTGACCCTGCCACATGGTTCCAAGCCTCCACTTCTCTCCATGATCCCTTTAATGCTGGGCTTCTCTTGCCCCCAGACTGCACCTTCACCAACAGCCTCTCCTGGGTTCTCTCAGGGACTCCAGCTCTGCCACACAGCGCCAAGCCTCAGCTGTTCCCAGGACCCCATCATGCTTCCAAAACCAGCATCACCTGGGCGACTTGACACATTACCGAGTTCAGCTGATACATGAGCTGCAGCCTGGGGCTCCTCTGGACCACAGCTTGTGTGCGCCGACCTGAGGAAGTGCTTCCAGATTACCATCCTCCACCATCCTCTTAACCACGGCTAACTCCTCAGCGCCGGCCGATCGGTGCCGATCGTTTCACTTCGGTGGTTCTGGTCTCTTGTCAACTGTGGCTCATTCTTCAGCCCCAGCTGACCAGAACCACGGATTCTTAACTCAAAATATGCAGTGGCCCAGACAGTCTTGAGGCGACTCTCAAGCTTCCCTGGAACTTCACAAGCCAGGCCTCCACGGTCTGCCCTGCTCTCAGCATAATCCTTTCATCTGCCAAGCCCCACAGAACAGCCTGCTGAGACAGATCTGAGCACTCTTCCAGGCCGGAGTTCCAAAGTCCTTCCGCAATCCTCCCCGAACACACAGTCAGTCTGTCACAGCAATAATCCACAACCTGGAACCAATTTGTTTTAGTCAGGGTTTCTGTTGCTGTGATAAAATACCGTGACCAAAAGCAAGTTGAGGAGGAGAGGGTTTATTTGACTTACACTTCCACAGCCTAGTCCATCACTGAAGGATGTCAGGAGGGGAACTCAAGCAGGGAAGGGGCCTGGAGGTGGGAACTGATTCAGAGGCCATGGAGAGGTGCTGCTTACTGGCTTGCTCAGCCGGCTTTCTTATAGAAGCCAGGACCACCAGCCTAGGGGTGGTGCCGCCCACACCAAGCTGAAACCTCCTACATCAGTCATCAATCAGGAAAATTCACCGCAGGCTTGTCCACAGGTGCCAGTCTGGTGGGGACGTTTCCTCAACTGAAGTTCCTTCTTCCAAAATGACTAGCTTGTGTCAGGTGGACATAAAAGTTCGTGAGCACAGTGGTGAAGGTGGAGTTTCCCCCCTTCCCAGTGTTTCACGAAGCTCTTGCTCAGTACTGTTCAGGACACCTCAGGGCTCCGTGCCAAGACCACACTGGGGACCGGCAAAGGTGTTCGCAGGCCCCAGCTGAGCTTCTGCCCTCGGCCCTCACACTCTGGTCCCACTTGGGGGTTCAAGGGAAGGAGCTGGCCTACACCACAGGCTGTGTGAGCCTGGCCAGCTCCTGTTCCTCAGGGACTGAGACCCCGCTGCTGCCCACTTACCCAGGCAAAGATGAGATACTTCCTAAAACCACCCAGAGGCTTTGGCAGAATGAGCTCCAGAAGTTTATATTCTCTTTGCTCCTGAGTAAACCGTCAATGGAACATGGAATGGGGGACCCCAGGCTGACACTGTTAACTATACCTTAAGTGTTTTCAGAAATGTGCTTTGTTACATCCTGAGGCCTTTGGCATTTAAGACACACCACGGCAGAGGACACCCTGGGTTAGAGGTGTGCACCATCCTGGAGTTAGAGGTGTGCACCACCCTTGTGTATTTTTTTGTGGTGCTGTGTATCAAACCTGGGTTTTGTGCATAGGGGTAAGCTTTCTCCCAACAGAGTTAAGCCCCCAACCCCCTCTCTGGGTTTTAGTCAGTGAAAAAGCAGAGAGAAAATGCAGAACTGTGTGTATCTATTCTGTGCAAAATATGGAAGAAGATGAAGCATGGCGAGGCACACCAGCACTCAGACTGAGGCAGGAGCATTGTGAGCCATCTCTACAAAACCAAGAGGAAGAAACTAGTACCAAGAGCACTCCCAACAGAAGGGGCCACTGCTAGGTGCCGGGTACAGAAGGGCTGTGAACCTAGCCCTTTGGGGTACCACTTTGCACCCAGAAAAGAAGGGCTGGTCCTCACTGCCCTGCCCCTCAGCAGCCCTCAGAGCAGGCCTGAAAAGTGCCCGCTACAGCTCTCTGAGATGAATAAACTTTTACAAGAAAAAGAAACTGCACACACACATACACACCAAGGTGGAGTCACTCAGAGTGACTCCAGACTGAGAAAGAGGCAGCCCACTAACTGGCTACACCCCATCCTCACCCCAGGCCACCCTTCCATATGTACAGCCCACCCCCACCCCCTCAGTTCCGGGTCCCCAGCCACCTGTTGGAGAGGAGCCGGCTGGACCAGCATGGCAAGCAGAGCAGCCTAAGGGCTAGAATCTTATCAAGCCCAGAGCCAGCAGGCTACAGCTAGGCAGACCTGAGGGCCTGATGAGACAGCTTCCTGGAGCCCCCACTCCACACTCCATGGGAGAAACCTTCACTCCAGATGTGCAGGCTGATACATCTTCCTCTCAAAGCCCTCTTTCAGAGCTGGCTTGCCCAGTCACCTGCCGCTGCTCCAGGGCATGGACCGGATGAGTGTCACTTCTCCCAGGATCCCCCTGTAGATGGGGGGTCTTTCCAGGAAACCATGCAGAGATAGGGGCCACAACGTGGAAGACTTGGGAATCTGAGCATGGTCATGATCAACAATAGGGTTGGAGGTCCCAAGACAAGGGCCTCACTCTAGCCCAGGCTGGCCTGGAACTGTGTGAGCCAGGCTGGTCTCAAACTCATGGTCTGGAATTACAGTGTTGGCCACCACCCCTGGGCTTTGGTTTTCCTTATCATATGAAGTATATTTTACAGGTACTTCAAATTCCAGCTGAAATTCAAATTCACCCTGACCCTGCCATCTCCTTTATTTACCAGCTCATAAGAGTAAATTGACTTTTTTGTTGTTGTTCAAGTAAAAAAATGCGAAAACTGCTTCTCACTGCCCTTCCTGTCCCTCGGTCACTGAACACCCTCCACTGCCATTAGCCCTGCCTTAGCACTGGTGGCCAGGGACTCTGCTGGCTCCGCGGCACAGCCTGTGGCAATCCTGGCACAGCCTGTGGCAATCCTAGCAACCGGGGCTCCTCCACTGGCTCGGGCACCTCACCCAGTCCTCCTCATCCTGCGCCCCCTTTCCCTCCCCCAGTCCTCCTCCCCCTGGCGCCCCCTCCCTCTTTCCCAACCCCAAGCAAGCGCCTGCCTCGGGGCCTCTGTACCTTTTGTCTTATGCTTGAAGCCTCTCAAGAGAGCCCTGCCTGTTCTTCAGCTCTCAGAGCCCTTACCAGAGAGGCCTTTGCTGGCAGGTAGGCAGCTGCTTTTCTCCCCACAGGACACACCTGTGTACCTTCTCATCAGCCCCTCTCCCACACTGGGCTCTGTAAGGACAGAGCCTACCAGTGACAGGTCTTGACACATTTTAGTCTTTGGTAGATATGGAGCTGAGTCAAAAGGGTCTGCTGTATGCAGCCTTGGCTTGGTCTGTGAGAGCTTTGAACTTGTGGTGATCCTCCTGCCTCACCCTTCCTAGTACTAGGCTCACACCAGTGCACTGACTGCCACACCCAGCCTAACCTGTTAAGTGTGGTCTTTAATATCATAAATTTCATTGGCCTGCTCAGCCCAGCATGTAAACAGTATCCTGTTCTTTCTCCTCAGCATTCTCCACATTATCTTTACTGGTGTTTATCAAAACACGCATGTAGTCCCAGCACTTGGGAAGCAGAGGCATGTGGATCTTTGAGCTCGAGGCCAGCCTGGTCTAAAGCTAGTTCAGGCATGTGGATCTTTGTGAGTTTGAGGCCAGCCTGGTCTAAAGCTAGTTCAGACATGTGGATCTTTGTGAGTTTGAGGCCAGCCTGGTCTACACAGTGAGGCTCTGTCTTGAAACAAAACAACAGTGCAGTTTCCAGCCTTGCTTTGTAGACCAGGAGTTGTCCAAGTCCATCTCCAGACTGCAGGTGGTTCCTTCCTCACAGTGACAAGTCAGCACTCTATCTCTATGTTTTTTCTTGGCCACCTCAACAGAGAGAGACAGAGACAGAGACAGAGAGAATCCAAGCTGAGCCTGTCCACTGACTGGCCTAGCCTGGGCTCTGTGGTCAGGGCAGATGAGGCATATCCTCAGCATGTCTTCCTCCGAGGTGGGAGCCGAGTGGTACTTAGGGATGCTCATGTGCTCTCATCTCACCCTAGAGTTGATGCAGGAGCCCCAGGAAGCTTGTGTCCTTCAGAGGATGTCTCTACGGTAAAAAAGAGGGACAGGAGTCCCCCACCTCCACTGACACCTCACAGTATGTGAGGAAAGAGCACCAGGGGATGGGAGAAACCCGCCTCATGGACCTTGCCTGTGCATCCCTCCCAGCTGGGGAAGGGCTCTGCAGCTCCTTCTGGGCAGCTGCACCAACAGTGACCACCTGCAAATGCAGCCCATCAGATCACAGAAGAAGCCGGACACAAAAGCAGCCACCAGAGTTGGTCAACTGTTTATTCTACTAGCAATGTTCAGAAATGTACAGACCCAGGCTTAGGGTGAGATCCCATGTGGCAGCTACTTCCCATGGCTCACTGGCTTCTGACACACGAGCGGGCCGAGGCTGGGGACTGGCTTCCAGCGGCTGCCTCGAGCGCGGGCTCTAGTCTTTGAGGACAAGCGGTGCCTTGACTTGGTCAGCCATCTCCTTGCCGATGAGCGCCTCCACGATGGCCAGCGCAAACTCGAAGCTGGTCCCAGGCCCTCGGCTGGTGAGGATCAGGCCGTCCTTCTCCACACGGCTCTCTGAGTAGCTGTAGTGACCTACAGGGAACACAGTTGTCAGACAGCACCATCCGCTCACTGCTGCTACCGACTCTGGTCTTAGAGAGTGGATGACACAAGGCCGCATGCTGTGGCTACCTGCTGCTAAGCCCTCCAAGCTATGGGAAAGCAACCGCAAGGGTGAGTGGAGGGGGGCAATGGGCACAGTGGGGGAGACAACTCTGAGGGGCACTGGTGATGAACTTCGCCACCAGGAAGGACTCAGCATCGAGCCAGGGTGCGGGAGCAGAGGCAGGGCGGTGCAGGGATGAGAACGGAAACTGGCTGACCCACAGGTAGAGCCCCGTCCTCTGCGGCTGCAGACCACACAAGACTGCAGCTGGGAGGCAGACACCAGCACCACAGGCTCTCTTCCTCTGCCTGCCACCTGCTATTCTGAGCAACTAAGACAACGTGGGTACCCTCACCAGGACCCCCAGCTCTCCTCCCCCAATCTGTCTCTGCTACAACAGGACCAGGCTCTCTGTCACACCTGCCCTCCAGGCCATCCTCACTCATCTTGTAACCCTCGCCCTCCAATCCAGGGCTTCCTTGCAGTTAGCCTCGCTGTGTTCCCGTCATCTGGCCCTTGGGTCTTGACTCAGTGTGGCCCTGGAGCAGGCCTGCTGACCTCCCACAACTAGGGCCTGCCCCTGTCCCAGCACCTCCTCATCCCCTCCAGCACCAGCTGTCAACTGCTCTTTTGTTTACCATCTGCTGTTCAAAGTGCTTGGGGCTTCTCCTGCTCAGTCTGTCTGACCAGAGCAGGAAGCAGGTTTCAGACCAGGGTGAAAGTTCCTTGACTCAGTTTCCCATGGCAGTCTATCCACCACTGAAGGAGGGCTCTGCACCAACATCACCCCCTGGTGGTTCTATCCCCCTCAGAACCAAGGGCACTGTCCAGACTGCACAGTGCAGAGGAGCCCACTCTCGGGCACCCATGGGAGACCCTGTGCCAGGCTCTCTGGGCTCAGCAGAGGCAGAGAGAGGAAGGGGAAGTTTGGAACAGAACCTTAGGGAGGAGATGCACATGGGGACTTCAAGGGCTCCTGTAAATGATCAAGTGTGCAGGTGCACAGCTGACTGTGAGGGAAGACATACAGGAGCACATGCTGATCATGGCCATAGATAGCTTCATGTCTACTGTTTCTGCTGGGATGAAGAGCAAAGGGCATCCAGAGTTCACTGAGAGCCCTCAGAAGCCCGCTTCTCCTCCAAGTGGGCCAGCCATAAGAGGAGGAGCTTGCTTCCTGCCTCATTCAAAACTCAACCCATCCTCTGAAATAAGCAGCTGCAGTGAATCAGAAGCTCCTCATTTGTACTACAGTCAGAAAACAGGGGCCATCACTTGAAGGGAAGTTTCGGTTTACCTGGACCTACTCTGACAGCTAAACCAGCCAGGACATTTTATTTTAGATGATAAACTGGAAACCCAAATGGGCCTGACTAGATGTAAAGGTCAACGGCCCCATCTAGTGGCCACAGTGAGGAACGGCCTCAGAAAGCACACTACTGCCGCCAGGGCTGCTACGGAGCCTGGGAAATGAGGTCAGCTGGGATTTGTGAGTTTAGGGTGAATTCGTAGACACTTGGAAAAAAATCTCAGAGAAAAGGCAAGTGGAGAGGCAGAAGACGAGGTAGTGCACATGTGAAGACATATGCAGAAAGCCACTCTCTACCCCCCGCCTTGTCTATGACAGCTGGGGAACACCAGTGTGGGGCAGTTACCATGGAGACCTGAAGCCCAGAGAGCCCCAGTCCTTGCTACCTGCTCTTGTGCAGTGGCTCTGGGGTCCGGTCCCTGCTGGTCTGCCCTTCAGAGCGGGCTGACCTCTCTAAGTCTTGTAGTAGAATGGCACCCACCCAACACACAGTTGAGTATTGCCACTGCTGTAGAATGCCGAGGAATGCCCAGGAAGCCATTCTCCTTTCCAGAGGGAAAATTCACACAGGTTTGTCAAATGTGTCAAACAGCAGAAGGCCTCACCTAGAACAGTCATGTGGAGGACGCTACAGCCCTTCCAGAATGCTTTCAAGGCACACAAAGGTCAAATAGTGTCCTAAAAACAGGATTTACAGACTTCGTGCTTAGCTATGGGCAGGGGAGCCTTGTAGTACAGAAAGGGAAGGGGGGGAGGGGAGGTGAGGGGAGGGGAGGTGAGGGGAGGGGAGGGGAGGGGACGGGGAAACTCTGGTCAGCTGGCCTTTGAGCCTCGGTGTTGTGGCCTGGGTGGCAGGAGGAGGCCACCTGGCTTGCCATGAACTGTTGTAGGCTCCAGGCGAGCTGGGGGCACTGTGTAAATTCGGGGTCACACTGTGAGCTCTCAACAGCTGTGCTTCAGCAGCAGGAAAAGGAAAGGGATGCAAGAGCCACAGCTCAGGTGACACAGGACCAGCTCTTCCTGCTCGTCCCCAAACACGGTGTGCCGACACAGTACAGGCCTCAGTGCCGCCACCACCGTTCTTCCCACCCTCACCTCATTTCATGAACTCAGCACAAACTCAGCTCCTCATTTACAACACCCAAGAGCCAGAGCTTCAGCACACGCTCATGTCCACTCCGTTTTACTGACATTCTCCTTCTTCTCATAACTGAGTCAAGGGTTTCAGCACTCAGTGACAAAGCTAAGAACATGCGGAAGAAGCCTTGTGCCACTTCTCTGTCAGCTGGACACAGGCTAGAGTCACTTGGGAAGAGCGACTCTCAATTGAGAAAATGTCTCCATAAGACTGGCCTGTAGACGAGGCTGCAGAGCAGCAGTTCCCAACCTTCCTAATGCTGCGACCCTTTAACACAGTTCCCCACGTTGTGGTGACCCCCACCATAACATTACTTTCATTGCTACTTCGTAACTGTAATTTTGCCACTGTTACGAATCGTAACAGTGTAAATATCTGTGTTTTCTGAGGGTCTTAGGCGACCCTGGTGAAAGCGTTGTTCAACCCCAAAGGGGTCACAACCCCACAGGTTGAGAAGATGTTACAGAGTATCTTCTTGCTTGGTGACTGATGTGGGCGGGCCCAGCTGTGGGGATAAAAGTAGGAACGTGCCAGGCATGGTGGCACACGCCTTTAATCCCAACACTCAGGAGGCAGAGGCAGCCTGTCTACAGAGCAAGTTCCTGAACAGCCAGCACTACACAGAGAAACCCTGCCTTGAAAAACAAAACAAAAAGCAAAATAAAAATTAAATATGCCTAGCTGATACTCAGAAAAGCAAGTGACCAAAGAAGCTAGTCTTCCACCTGAGACATTCTCTGAAGGTCTGTTTCACTGCAGCCTGTGGGTAAAAGGACGTTTGTTGAACTTCCATCAGGGTTTAAATTGTACCCTTGGGTGCTGTGGATATCGTTCTGTATAAATAAAACACTGATTGGCCAGTGGCCAGGCAGGAAGTATAGGCAGGACAAGGAGAGAGGAGAATTCTGGGAAGTGGAAGGCTGAGTCAGAGAGACACTGCCAGCCGCCACCATGACAAGCAGCATGTGAAGATGCCGGTAAGCCACGAGCCACGTGGCAAGGTATAGATTTATAGAAATGGATTAATTTAAGATATAAGAACAGTTAGCAAGAAGCCTGCCACGGCCATACAGTTTGTAAGCAATATGTCTCCGTGTTTACTTGGTTGGGTCTGAGCGGCTGTGGGATTGGCGGGTGATAGAGATTTGTCCTGACTGTGGGCCAGGCAGGAAAACTCTAGCTACACTTGGGCTGCTGTCAAGGCATTCGGTAAAAATAATCATTAAACTGGCATTTCATAATCCTTCCCATTTGGACAATCGGGGATCTGGTGCCTCCAAACAGAGACTGGCATCTCCGTGTACCAGCCTGTGCGAGTACCAGCTGAGAAGTACACGCAAAAGAGGCAAGGCCGCCACACATGGCCAGGGGATTCCCGTGCGCCGTGTCACGTCACAGCACCCCCCCCCCCCACACACACACACACCCTCAGGTCTCCTGTGCATACTCACTTCCATCCATCATTTTGTCCTTAGCCCCCGGGTGTGTTGTAACTTTGCTTCCAAAACCGATTTCATGAGCCAGCAGAGCAGTCGGACCTAGGAATAAGATGAATAAAGAGATGAAAAGTGGGGCTGGAGAGATGGCTTAGTGGTTAAGAGTACTGACTGTTCTTCCAGAGGACCTGGGTTCAATTCCCAGCAACCCACATGGTAGCTCACAACTGTCTCTAATTCCAGTTCTAGGGTACCCGACACTCCCACACAGGCAAAAACACCAATATACATTTAAAAAGAAAAAAAGAAAAAAAAAAAAAAAAAAAAAGCCAGTGGTGGTGGCACAAGCCTTTAATCCCAGCACTCGGGAGGCAGAGCCAGGCGGATCTCTGTGAGTTCGAGGCCAGCCTGGTCTACAGAGTGAGATCCAGGAAAGGCTCCAAAGCTACACGGAGAAACCCTGTCTCGACGAAAAACCAAACAAACAAACAAACAAACGAAGAGATGAAAGGTGAAAACAGAAAACCTGTGCTTTACGACCTGCAGCACCGCTCGGCATGGTGGTGACGCACGCCTTTGATCCCAGGGCTTGGGAAGCAGAGGCAGGGGGATCTCTGTGAGTCCCAGGCCAGTCAGGACCACATAGTTCATGACTCTGAATAGCACTGCTTAAACACAATCAGGAGGCGTGTCCGTGGTGAGCCTGTGCTGAACACATCTGGAGAGGCACACAAACTTCAACAGCTGTTTACCCAAAACGTCCCTCAATACCACAGAGCAAAGAGACAAACAGCCTGAGGAACAGGGCCCTGTGCCGGAGCACCCAGGTGAGAGGCTGCCCCGCTACATACACTCTTGCCTTCCTCTTTTTCTGTGCAAAGGTGTTCTGCTGCAAGGGACTGGAGGTCCACATGCCTGTGGGCCATCATGCCTGTCTGCTGACCACTGGCCTGTCTCTCTAGCTCCCGCCTGACTAGAAAGGAGCGAGTTAGTTTTGTGGCAATGGCATCGGGGCCAAAACATGCACATTTTATTGCTGTTTCATAACAGTTCTTTTCTACTTCAAAGTGTAAAGTGAAGTCATTCAACTCCACACAAACACAGCAGCTGGCAGGATCAAGATGGAGGCCCAGATGTGCCCTGCAGGAAATTCCTGGGCTAGAGTCTGAGATACAAAGACACTGGGTCCTTTTTGAAACTACTGATGTGAAAAACCATGCACACTGTCAGCCTATGATACCCAAGGCCCCGCCTCTTACAATGAGCTCTGAAACATGAGGATCAACCTGTCTATCATCAGTGTGCTCACTGAAAACAGCCGACTTCAGAGATGCTCACAGTACACACCGTGTGTAATCGTCTTCAGTGAAAACAGCCGACTTCAGAGATGCTCACAGTATACACCGTGTGTAATCGTCTTCAGTGAAAACGGCCTGCTGCAGGCCGCAGGAATATATCATAAGAACTCAGCTGGTTATAGCAAAGTCACTACCTGGAGGAATCAGGGAATTCCTCCAGAGGAAGCCAAATCCCAAGGAGTTTTTGGTGTTACTTGGCTTGTTATATATCAGCTGTATTCTGTTATGAAAGTCATGTGTGCCTTCATAGTTTTCCCAATTGACTTTTCCCCAAGAAGGGCTAACAGTGTGGACTGATCACTCTCTGGACATACACATTCCAGGTATTTGGAGAACAGCCTCAGGAAAGGCTTTCTCTGGAATCAGATATCTCCCTTGGCCACTTTCAAGGACTAGCAGTAATAACAGTCCACATGCAAGTCTCCTGATTTAAGGTAAATTCCACAAGAAGACACCACCTAGGTCAGGTGGACGTTAAGTAACAGCTTTACACAATTCAGCTCGGACCCTCCTTTCTTACAGCCTTACTAACTTTATAGACCGCTAACTCCTTACCAAACCACTTCTAGGAATACTTAGATAACCTTCTGCGCTGACAGCTATGCTCAGCCAGAACCCCAGTTCAAGTCTCCCTGTAATTATCATCATTAGCAGCATCCGGCCAGGTCCATCCCCAGATGGAGGAGAATACTTTATCAGAGATACCTCTGTATTCTCTAAGAACAGACTTAGAGAATCCAGGCTACCTGTTTGAGAAGGCCTGGCGGATGTGCCAATTAAGCCTTACTTCCTCCTTTCCCAAACCTTACCTCCAGTTCCAGATCTCCCTTTAACTATCACCAGAGGCATCTAGCTGTACACAGGTTGCCTAGTGACTGAGCACACTTTCCCCCACCCTGCACAAAAACAGCAGATAGCTTGGACAGATAGGAGCCACAGGAAAAAAGAAGACAGTTTTATTTTCTCCCATTGACCTAGCAACTTATAGATTCTTAACATTTTTAAGATTATAGTTGAGCACATAAGAGCCCTCTTCTTAGATATTACCCGAATTTAGCCTTTAGTTAATTCATTTCCCCATTGGTCACTTCCCTTTGGGGTTGCAAATGATAATTAACGGTTATTGCCTCTCGATGTGATTCTTATCACCCCTCCATTTGACCCTGGGAGCCTGGCTTTATATACCAGGACTTCCAGGGCACGGAGAAACAGAGAAGAGAAAAGAGAATGGAAGAACTAGACGGGTAAGAACTTGAGAGGAACAAACTGAGATGGGGAAGAATTAGAGTGAAGGGCTAGAGAGTACCAGAGGAATGAGATGGAAGATGAGGAAGAGTCAGATCAGATGGGGAAGTACTAGCTGGGTAAGAACAAGATGAAAAAGATCTAGATGAGGCAGAGTTAAGACAAGAGAATTAAGATAGAACTTAGAGGAAGCAGTAGATAAATATAGAGAGAAATCAGCCAAGAAAGGAGCTAGACATGAGAAAAGAACTGAAGCTGGGTATAAAGGATGTTATGCCAGAGCAATTAAAGCAAGTGGACTATAGAGCTCGGCGCGCTGAGATTCTATTTCCTGAAAATAGTCCTCGCCGTTAGTAGTTCTCTCTCCTGAGCCCCTGGGATGTATAATATTAAGGCTGGTCCCTCTACTATTATACAAGAACGGCCGACTTAAGAGATGCTCACAGTATACACCGTGTGTAATCGTCTTCAGTGAAAACGGCCAACTTCAGAGATGCTCACAGTACACACCGTGTGTAATAGTCTTCATAGACTAAAAAAAGGTCTTCCTGTCGCCACTCTCTTAAAACCTAGAGCTTCTGCTGCGTTTCCCCTCTAAGCCATGTCACACCCGGATGAAAACAGCACCTGACCTCACCCATCTGTGAGCTCTTACTCGGCAGCTGACTCTCTCTCCAGCTTCCTCGGAACGGGGGCTCTAGACCCACAGTCACTCACCACAGCCACTACAGCAGAAGCCAGCACAGAGCACCACTGTCCAGGCCTCAGAACCAGACCACGCTCAGAGCAACCTCTTGAGTCTAAGCGTCAAATACACAGCCTTCCTTCTCCACCGCATGTCTTCTCTACACAAGAAAGCTGTGGATGGCAGAAAACCTCCAAAGTCTAGAAAAATGATTACCACTCACATGTTTGTTGTTTTAAGACAAATGAGTTTCACTATGTAGCCCGGGCTGGCCAGAACTCACCATGTAGACCAGGCTGGCTCAGACTCACAAAGATATGCCTAACTCTGCTTCCCAAGATCTGAGACTAAAGGTGTGTACCACCATGCTTGGCTACCACTCACTTATGTACCTCTCAGATTCTTATTAGAGATCTGGACCGAGAATCCTAGACATCCTCTACGTGGCAGCAAGCTTCAGCCACTGACCTTGAGGGAGGAGCACGGCCAGGTCAGTCAGGTCTGAAGGCTGCTCCTCTGGAGGTAGCAACACTGTTGCATCATGCATCAGGGCCAGGATGCACGGCTGCCATCCCTGTCATGGTAAGCTCCTAACTACTGCTTTCTGGGGGTGGGGGAGGGGTGTGTGTCAAAAGCCTGATTTGAAAATTAAGACAAGCCAAACTTATTACTGCCATTATCCGAGACTCTGATGAAGGATATGCCAAGAGTTAGCGCTAGGAACTGGCAGGGAGCTGAAAGCAGCTGACAGAGCTCTTTCCTATAGTGTCACCTGGTGGACACCTGAAAAAGAACACCCAGCCGACTGGAACGCCTTGGGTCCGCTGGTTCCTGGTGACACCCTGACAGGACTCCTCACCCTGCAAGCCTCCTTCTCTGTCCCCGACTCAAAGCAAAGCAAAGCTCCGTGTATGTTCTTCCCAGGAAAGACTCCCGTGATGACTTTTGTCTTTACTCAGCACTATCAAGGATGAAGCTAAAAAGGGAGTTTAAACACAGTACCCAATCCCTGACCCAAACACCAGACTACCCTGATATCTTGTTGGCTGAGGGAAGCACCTGCCTCTTCCCTCACCATGCTCCGTTCCCTGCCTGAGCTACCCTGGTCTTCTGTTCATTTTTCCAGGAGGAGGGCTCAGGAGAGTCAACGCAATTAGCACACTGCCGGTGAGCACTGTTTCTTTTTTAATGTCTGTTTGATTCATGGAGGGCCAGGCATTCCAGCTTGCCTCAGCAGAAGCCAGTGAGCCAGCTAGGCTGGCAATGTTCTACTCAGTGACGCGGAAGAACATAATGACACCACATTTTAGGTTCAGCCCAGTCACAAGGAACAAGCCCAGGAAAACCCTGAGGAGGCCGTCTCCCAGATCAGTGAAGAACAGCAGCCACCTGTGACTTCCTGCCCACAGAGGGACAGTTCAAAGCTGCGGGGACTGCAGGACCATCAACCAACAGAAATCCTCGGGCCTCAGCAGAGCAGGAAATCAGAGCAGCAGGAGCCAGGACAAGGTGTCCAGGGCAATGCCTAGGAACTCCCACTGGGTCTGTAATGGCTCTCAAGCAGGCAATGCAGGGACCCCCTGAACTTCTACATGGGCGATATCCACTGCTATGTCAGGTCAGGGATTAAGAACAGTTTTGCCTGTCTATCTTCGGGGTGCTAACGGAACCCAGGGCCCCACACATGCCTGTCTGTCTTTGGGGGTGGTAATGGAACCCAGGGCCCCACACATGCCTGTCTGTCTCTGGGGTGGTAACGGAACCCACACATGCTAGGCACACTCTCCACCTGAGCTACACTTTCTGCCCCAAACTGCGAACATCAGAACTTCCCCCACTTATGCTTTCCCCCTTTTCTTTTCTTCTTTGGAGAGAGGCTCCTGCTATGTAACTCAGGCTGGTCTTGAACTCATGAACCTACTTCTACATCCTGTGCTGGGATTACAGGTCAGTCTCCACAGCCATCCCCAAACTGGGAACACTTCCAACAGGAGACCAGAGCACAATGCCTTGCCTGCAGGATGGCATTCACAGCCTCATGCCATTCCAGTAAGCAGCAGACAGAAACAGGGACAGATGCTCCTGCAGGATCTGCTGTGTCCCACAGCTAGGACAGAGTCCCTCGGTCCCTGGACAAAACCGTCCATCCGTTCCGTCACAGATTCATCTGTTGTATGACACACGTAAAAACATCCAACAAGGGAGACACGGCCCAAGTCGCAGCACTGATCCCGATGCCAGAACATCGCCGGATCCTAGAGCCACGGGACGGCGTTTAAAGAAGCGATGGTTAGTTTCAAGGCTCACAACACGGGCGAAACGCCAGAAGACCTTACATGAAGCCATGGTGTTCAAGAGTACGCGAGCAAAGACTCAGCAAGCCAGAGGCAGGAGAGGCCCGGCTAGAGCTGTGGTGTTCACACCACAGACTCCTGCTGACTCTCCTGGCAGGCCCAATGGCTGGCACCCAGATCTGCTGGGTCAAGCTGTTTGCTGGATTCCAGAGACCTTTTCCCCAGGTCAACCAAACAGGGAAAACAGTGAGTTTCACAGACAGAGACCCAGAGCACAGAGAGACAGAAGACTCAACAATCGCGCTCAGTGCTGCAACGACCCTTCATGGCACCCACAGTGAACACCCAGGGTGGGTGCCTTTTGGTTCACGAAGGCAGGTTGTGTGCAGTCAAGCTTCCAGGCAGGCCAGCCCCCGGGCCAGCTGCGTGTTCCACAGTCCGCCACACTTACTTACCCGCACAGATGGCAGCTATGAGGCCCTTCCTGCTCTCCTGTTCCTTTAGGATCTCCTTCACCACAGATGACTAGAGAGAACACAAACACCCAGTCACCACGGAGCCTCAGAGAGAGCTGGGAGCATCCCTCATAGCATAGCTTACTTCCAGCTGTGTCCAGAAAAAGTTTCTAGTCAGTAAACAGGAAAGCGCCAGGTCCCTAATGCCTGTGTTCTCAAGCCCGGGCAGCGGCATTCACCCTGAGAGGAAGGCCCACCTCAATAAAGCTGAGCAGGGTAAAGCAGTGTCACCAGGGCAGAGAGCCCTGTCCTGTGCTCTGGGAGGGCAGAAGCAAGGGGACACAGGGTTCAGCAGCTCAGAGGGCAGAGGGGAAAGACCCCAGCAGGAACAGTCCTCTGCCTGGCCCCACCTGCTCACAGCCCACTCCCTACTCCTGCCTTTCCGTGTGATTCTTCACTGCCTCTGGCCCCGTGGCTGCCCTCAACCCCAACCACAGAGCAGGCAGCTGGGACATTTGCAGCTCACTCCAGTCTACATGCACTGAGCCTGTTTGCAGCAGCTGCTCCAGCAATTCAGTTTACTTCTGCAGGAAATGTTCTTAGAACTGTGCTCTGCAATGGGAGGCAGCACTCAGCTAACTTCAGCTGTTTCTGCTGCAGCTACAGCACTATCCCTTGAGCACCCCAGAACCAACACAGCAGAACAGAGCAGAAGCTGCAGGACTTTCTTCAGAAGCCCTTCACTGAGGCGTGGCTGAGCAGTTTTTACCTCAGATAAGTTCTGTGCACCCAGATTGCCTCCTGGAAGAACCACCACGTCGTATGGTCCCTGTGAGTAGGGAAATAAAAGGGAACAATTTAGTTCTACTGTGTTAAATGGCAGCCCAGTAACAGCTTCGTATCTGAAGACGCACTGTCTTCCAAAGAACAGCAGCATGCCCATGGGGGTGGGATATATACATGCATCTCTTGGTAGAGCACACTCTAACACAAGTGAGACTCTGGGTGTGATTCTCCAACACTAAAAATAATAATACGTGGTAGGCATAGCGGTGCACACCTGAAGGAGGATGTAGAGGATGTAGAGGCAGGAAGATCGAGAGTTTAAGGCTGTCCTCAGCTACTAAGTTTGAGGCCAGCCAGGTATATAGGAGACGATGTCTCAAAACAACAAAAAGCCACCAAAAATCAAACAAGTAAACAAAGGTATAGCCCTATGGTGGAACATTATAACAAGAAAATGCAGATACGAGGACTGGAGAAACAGCTCAGCAGTGAAGAACTCCTGTTGCTCCTGTAGAGGACTAGAGTTCAGTTCCAGCACCCACATGGCGGCTCACAACCCCATGTAACCCTAGTTCCAGGGGATCCAACACCCTCTTCTGGCCTCTGTGGGTACACAGACACAGCATTCACTTATATAGATAGATAAACACAGTTACACACAAATAATCTCTCTCTCTCTCTCCTTCCCTCCCTCCCTCTCTCTTTAGAGATTTATTTATTATGTACACAGAAGAGGGCACCAGATCTCATTACATATGGTTGTGAGCCACCATGTGGGTGCTGGGAATTGAACTCAGGACCTCTGGAAGAGCAGCCAGTGCTCTGAACCTCTGAGCCATCTCTCCAGCCCCTCTCTCTCTCTTTTTAAAAGATTTATTTATTCATGTATTGTGTGTGTGTGTATATATATATATATATGTGATCTGTCTTCATGCACACCAGAAGAAGGAATTTGATCTCACTACAGATGGTTGTGAGCCACCATGTGGGTGCTGGGAATTGAACTCAGGACCTCTGGAAGAACAGTCAAGTGCTCTTAACCGCTGAGCCATCTCTCCAGCCCCATAATCTCTTTTTTTAAAGTGTAGAAAAACTCATAACCTGAAATCCATGAAAGGACATCCTGGGAGAGGCACAGTGAAAATGCACTCGTGTGGAGAGGCACAGTGCACGCGCACTCGTGTGGAGAGGCGCAGTGCACGCGCACTCGTGTGGAGAGGCGCAGTGCACGCGCACTCGTGTGGAGAGGCGCAGTGCACGCGCACTCGTGTGGAGAGGCGCAGTGCACGCGCACTCGTGTGGAGAGGCGCAGTGCACGCGCACTCGTGTGGAGAGGCGCAGTGCACGCGCACTCGTGTGGAGAGGCGCAGTGCACGCGCACTCGTGTGGAGAGGCGCAGTGCACGCGCACTCGTGTGGAGAGGCGCAGTGCACGCGCACTCGTGTGGAGAGGCGCAGTGCACGCGCACTCGTGTGGAGAGGCGCAGTGCACATGCACTCGTGTGCAGAGGCGCAGTGCACGCGCACTCGTGTGGAGAGGCACAGTGCACGCGCACTCGTGTGGAGAGGCACAGTGCAAAGGCACTCGTGTGGAGAGGCACAGTGCAAAGGCACTCGTGTGGAGAGGCACAGTGCACACGCACTCGTGTGGAGAGGCACAGTGCACGCGCACTCGTGTGGAGAGGCACAGTGCACGCGCACTCGTGTGGAGAGGCACAGTGCACGCGCACTCGTGTGGAGAGGCACAGTGCACATGCACTTGTGTGCAGAGGCACAGTGCAAAGGCACTCGTGTGGAGAGGCACAGTGCACGCGCACTCGTGTGGAGAGGCACAGTGCAAAGGCACTCGTGTGGAGAGGCACAGTGCACGCGCACTCGTGTGGAGAGGCACAGTGCACACGCACTCGTGTGGAGAGGCACAGTGCACACACACTCGTGTGGAGAGGCACAGTGCACAGGCACTTGTGTGGAGCCTTGCACCTTGTAACACATGGAGCGCCACCACACTCACGCACACAGACAAACGGACAGACACACATGAGCACCCTACATGCTCACAGACAAGAGACACCCCAGCAGCTGACAGGGACCAGCGTGACAAAGATGGCAGGGAAGAGAGGTGCCCAGCACTCAGACTTCATATGGAAATGTCCCCACCACACGGCTTGTTCTTCAACAAGAACACATGCAGTGATTTTAAATCTAAAAGAAAAACAATATTAAAAGGCAAAGAAAAAAGTTAACATTATGAAAACTGAAACTTTGCCCAGAGGAAAGAAATAACAGTATTCTAGTGCCTGAGAGCTTGCTGAAAATAAAAAGAACGAGGGGGGGGGAGGGAGGGGGAGAGAGGGGGAGAGAGAGAGAGCTGTCCTAACAGTATTCAGGTCATCTTGGCGGTGCCGGGCCTGGAACCCACAACCTCACACATGCCGGGCAAGGGTTCTCCCACCGAGCCACATGCTCATCGCATTCTCCTTTTGTGACATGAACCAAATAACCATATTCAAAAGGCAACCACTGTCTAAAATACCCAGATACACAAGACAGAAAATAACAATGAAAAAGGAATAAATACCTCTTGCCTTAGACAGACTTTTTAGAATTTTTTAAGATTTTGCATGTAGATACCAAGAGTCAAATCGTCTACAATCTAGCAAGGAAATACTGAAATTTCTTTCTTTTCTTCTCTTTTTTTAAGGTTTATTTATTTATTATATATACATTGTGCCTCCTGCATGTAGGCCTGCACGCCAGAAGAGGGCACCAGATTTTATTACAGATGGTTGTGAGCCACCATGTGGGTGCTGGGAACTGAACTCAGGACCTCTAGAAGAGCAGCCAGGGCTCTTAACCATTGCGCCACCTCACCAGCCTGGAAATACTGAAACTTCTTAGAGAGAAACACGCATCCCTGCATGGGGACGGCGTGGGGAATGAGCTTGGGAACTGCACTCCTGCCCTTCCTCCTTTGCGGCCATGTCTCTGTTCTGCAGGGCCCCGCCCACCTCTTATCACCCTGAGCCATGACATCTGACCTGTGGTAGTGTCTAAGGGTCAGTGGGCAGGCATGCTTCTGAGGAAGTGACCTCAGCCTTCCAGAGATTACCAACAGTACCTGTCGTCGTAAACTACGGAGAAAGCAACACAGTGTAAGGAGAGCTCTTACCTCTCCCTCAATCCAACCGCTCATTGAGTATGCATTACTCCATATAAACAGAACCCCGCAACTACACCTGTCACTCAAGGGGAAAGGCAAAAGTTGCCGTAAGAAAAGGAGAGGAGCCTGGCTCATCACCCAGCTACCCGGGAAGCTGAGACAGAGTCACAAGCCAGGCTACCCGAGCCACAAGTTCCCCTTCTAAAACCCTGTCTCAAAACAAACCTTTCCCAAGGAGGAGAGACTATGAGGATGGAGGTCGGTGGCAGAGAGCTCACCTGACGGGTAAGGCCTGGGCTTCAACTACCAGTACTGACAGAAGAAAATGGAAAACGTAGAGGCCTCCGGCCTCTGGGAGAGAATACCAAAGAAGAACAATGCTCCCGCTCAGCCGCCATCTATGCACCCTCCACCCACCACCCCTTACTGGACGCAGGATCCAGCCATTCCCATCCAGGTAGAATCATTTTCTTTAATTCTGTTTGTTTGTTTTTCAAGACAGGGTTTCTCTGTGTAGCTCTGGCTGTCCTGGAACTTGCTCTGTAGACCAGGCTGGCCTTGAACTCAGAGATCCACCTGGCTCTGCCTCCCAAGTGCTGGGATTAAAGGCCCTCACTGCCCGACCCAGAATCACTTTCTTAAAGTAAGTCTGTTCTAACTGCAGTCATAGACACGGCCAAAAGCCATTTAAATAAAAACGAAAAAGCCCCAAGAAGGAAAAGTCCATGTATACAAAACAAACCTGCTTTTTTGCGTCTTCAAGACTGGCATCAGGACAAATCACTACATCACGGCTACACTGCACAGGGTCTTTCCCAGCCAGGCCTGCAACAGTGACTTTAATCTAGAAAAAGAACAGATGTTCAAGACCATGAAACTGTACAGACACAGGGCAACACTTAATACCCATCCTGTAGTTTGAAGTAACTTGTCAGGAAATACCACAAAACCAAGCTGATATATTTAATATATATCTGGTCTCTTCTGGTTTGCCCAGGATAGTCCTGATCTGTAGCTGAGCGGCTACCCCAGCTCTGACTGGCTAGAACACCCTCTATCCCACAAGTGTTGAGTTAGGGAGATGAATTACAGGGTCACCCTATTAATAACCCATCTTCCAAGGTTACCGCTGTCATTTATACTTCGTGGTCTTTTCCAAAAGTAGAAGTCAAAGTCATACAATTAAACAATACTTTATCCTGCCAAACCTTTATTAGGTGGCAGTACCCGAAACACTGGCGTTTCTCACAGTGCTGAGAGGCCAGCAGGTTAGCTCACTGAAGACAAGCTACCAAAATCTAGCGATGTTGACCACAACAGTCTTGGCCCAGCTATCCCACGTTTAGGTGCAGAGCCTGAAAAACTGTCCTTACATTTGCACAAATGAACCCCACAAGAGTATTTATTACAGAGACTTAAGAGCACCTGGATTTGGTTCCCAGCACCCACATAGCAGCTCACAACCACCTATATATAACTCTAGCTCCAGGGGAACAGGCCCCCTCTTTTGGCCTCTTCCGGTACCAGGCACACATGGAGTGTACAGACATACATGCAGGCAAGCATTCATACACAGAAGAAAGTTAAAATCTTAACTATCCAGTAGCATAAGGCTGTAACCGGAGGGGGAGGCGGTGGCCTTCACACAGCACAGAGGACTGTGCAGCAATATGACAGAGGACTGGAGTTTTATCTTGGAGAGCTGAGTATAGACAGACTGCCCGGGTCTGAGTTCTGCTCAAACAGGAAAGCAGCACAGCCGAGTGTCTCTGCCTGGGTTTTGCGACAAGCAGGGACAGCTAACTCAGCGCCTTTGTCAGGTCCGTGTGAGTTAACGCTGAGAGTGAACCTGGCGAGCATGAGTGCACTCCCTGGTCACCGCGTTATACACGGGACTGCTCCATGTACACACAGGACGGGAAGCCAGCACAGACCAGAAGTGTCTGGGGAAGGGGGAAGGGCTGAGGGAACTTACAAAGGGGACTCAGGAAAACCCCAATCTTGAAAGCATTTGCTTTAAAAAACAGAAACAAACAAAAGTGCCCAGGCCAGGGGTGTGCTGGCGCATGCCTGTTATCACAACCACTCCCATGGCTGAAGCAGGACAGCTTGAGCCCAGGGCTGTGGGAAACAAGGCAAAGTGCTACAAGTTTTAAAAGTCAACAGTAAGCCAGACATCTGGGCAGCTGAGGCAGGAGAATGGCCAAGAATTCAAAGCCATCTTGAGCCACATACAAACTAGTGTTTTATTATGTAATCACTGTAGTTTTGTACTTGAAATATCTCATAAAGTAGGACTGGCAAGATGGCTTAGCAGGGAAAGGCACTTGCCACCAAGCCTAATTAAGCCTAGCTTAACTCCAGGACCCATGGTGGAAGGAGAGACCAACTCCTACAATCTGACCTCCACATCTGCACCACAGGATGCAGGCTCATGCATAATAAACAAGTGAAAATGACCTAGAGTCCCCTCATGTTAGAACAGGGAGGGCTAGCCCATGAGGGGGACTCACCCCAGCTCGCCGCATGATATCCACGGGAATGACTGTCTCCATCTCCTCTGCTCCTTTGGCCAGGATGACCAGAGCTCTTTTGGAAGCCATTTCTAATTCTTAAAGACTTAAAAAAGAAAAAAAAATCTTTAAAAAGAGTTGCCAATGTAATATCTAAGCAGTTTAGGTTAATACTGGCTCCCATGGTAGTTTCGATTGCTCTAATTCAGGGATGAAAATTGCGTGGCTGGGCTGGAGAGATGGGCAGCAGCTAAGAGCAGAGGACACAGTTACATCCCAGCACTCACATGGCAGCTCACAACTGTAATTCCAGTTCCAGGGGATCTGGCCCCCTCTTCAGGCCTCTGCTGGCACTGCACGTATATACATGCAGGCAAAACACACACACACACACACACACACACACACACACACACACACACAATCTTTTGTGTTAGTATTGTTTGGATTCTCCCTTACTGCGCTTTCTTAAGCCAAATTTCTTACAAAGGCAGGTCACATATTGGGCCCTGCCTATCAGACACACTGATTTAAGAAAGGCGGACTTTTTAAACTACTGTGATTTTTCGAAAAAAAAAGAAAAATCAATTTCACGGGTCAAAAAAACAAATGCACAGTCTAGAAACTTGTAATTTTTGGAGGGTTTTTTTTGTTGTTGTTCCAACAAACTGCTAAAAACTCAGGGCCAGGTTGGGGGAGATCACTGGTGCTCAATCTCTGACCACACTATCAATGATTAAGAGATGGAAATTCCTTTTATGAAGTCAACCCTGCCAGGCCGATCGGGAGCGCGGACAGGAGCAGCTAGACGCCTCTCTGAAGCACTCTGCGCGTGTTTTCCCTGCACACTCGCCACGCACCACAACTTTAGTCAAAGCCTTCCAGTAAATGTTGGCTAGCTGTAACCTAGCGGGTGCCGTGCAGAGCTCCGGCCCGGCATGCACCGCGGCCGCGGCCCCAGCCCGGCCGGCCGGCGGGGACCCTCCCCGGGCAGCGGGCGGACAACCCAGCCTCTCCGCTCCCGGGCGCTGACCTGCACCCGCGCCTCCTCCACCCACGCGAAGCCTCGCTCAGTACCGCGGCAACCCCGGCCCGGCCCCGTCACACGGACAGACTCGCTGAGCTGCGGCTGCGCAAGCCTCCTCGCTTCCGCCGCGGGGTGCGTCACATCCGGTCGGGCCCATCCCGGGCGGGGGGACCACGAAGGATACTGCGGACCGCGTGCATCTCCCCTCAGCCAATGGTACAGTCCCCCCCTGCGGGCGCCTGCCGCGTTTGACCCTGACAGCGCATGCTTAGAGCCCGAGGCATGAGAATGGCCACGAGTTCGAGGCCAGGCTGGGCTAGAGCGTGACGAAGAACGAAGGGAAGAGAAAATAAAAGCCCAGCATGGTTGCCCACACTTGTTTGTAATCCTAGTACTTGCAAGTTGGAGGCCGAAGTTTAAGGCCATCTTTGGAAGATGTTTTACATCACTTTTCTTGTGCGCTGTTTCCCTTTCTTGCCCCTTACAGTGACACCTCCTGTTTGCCTCTGTCCTGCAAGTACTTCGTTCCAGGTCATCCCAAGCCTGTCCCTCTCCCCCCGGCCTGGTCACCCTGTCTGTGGGGTCACAAGAGTTTTGGTTTTCCACAACACTGTTTTTTTAAAAGGCCCAGCTGGGAGCTGGAGAGGCAGCTCAAGAGTTAAGATTTCTTGCTGTATTTGCAGAAGACCCAGGTTTGGTTCCCAGCACTCACATGGGGGGGGAGACTCACAACTGCCTGTAACTCCCAGTTCCAGGGGAATCCAATGCCCTCTGGCCCCCACGGGCACTGCACGCACATGCACCAACTCACGAAAAATAAAAGGCCTGCTGCACCCTCAGCAGGGCAAGGCTGACATGGCCAATGCGTCTTTAATGGATTATTTAGATTATATATATATTTTACAAGGAAGCAGGTACTCTGGGATGGAGAAGCACAACTTCTCAAGGTGAAGCTGCCTTCCTGGGGTGTCCCCTAGCTAGGTCCCTGAACTGCCACACGATTCACCCCTAAGTGAAGAGACAAGGGCATGTGTCTCTTTTTGGTTTACATTTATCTCTTGTGTGTACATCGCAGCCTGTGCCACAGAGTGCAGGTGGAGGGTCAGAGAAGACTGCTTGCTGGAGTCTGCTCTTTCCTCACCACATGGATCCCAGGGATGGAACTCAGGGCGTCAGGTGTGCAGCAAGCACCTTACCTGCTAAGCCCTCTCACTGGCCCCTCCTAAGTTTATAACGAATATCTTTACCAGCTTAAAGGAGGGAGGACTCATCCTCAGCTGGCCCCATCCAACCCCCTACAGGGAAGTGCCAGTTCATTTGGCACCTCTCAGTACTTTGTGCAAACCCCGGAGACTGAACACCCCATATGCATTGGCTGACCTCCGTTACAGATTCACTTTGGAAATCTTGCATACTGGAAATTCTTACAATGACAGTGGAGTGTTTTGTCTTGTTTTTAATTTTTAAAATTGGTAAGTCACATAGACAACACTGTGCTTGAGCAAATGTTTGACGTTGTTTAAAGACTTAAGAAGAAATTGTTTTAGGAGTTCTAGAATGACTTGGCTTTTCACGGTCTGCCAAGGGAAAAGGCAGAGCTAGCGCCTTCAGCTTTGAAGGTGTAGAAAACTGGAGTGACACAGGGACAGGAAACTTGTTAGAGGTGTGCTTCAAGATCCAGAGGGTGCTGGACATGTGGCTTATGCCTGTAAGCCCGGGTACTTTTGTAAAGAATGAAATCTACCTTTCATGGACACATGCCCTTGTCTCTTCACTTAGGGGTGAATCGTGTGGCAGTTCAGGGACCTGGCTAGGGGACACCCCAGGAAGGCAGCTTCACCTTGAGAAGTTGTGCTTCTCCATCCCAGAGTACCTGCTTCCTTGTGCAGTCCCTGACTCAGAAAGGCAAAACTGCTCCTTTTTCTTCTGTTTCTCTTCCTGATGCTGGTCGGAATCTATGCTTTTAAACTCCCTAACTGTAGCTGGAGTTTTCTCTCTGGGTCCCGCCAAGCCCCGGCAGTCTGACAGCCCACTTATAAAATAAACACACAGATGCTTATATTATTTACAAACTGTATGGCCGTAGCAGACTTCTTGCTATCTGTTCTTATATCTTAAATTAACCCATTTCTATTAGTCTATAAGTTGCCACATGGCTCATGGCTTACCCGTACCTTACATCTCGCTTGTCATGGCAGTGTCTGGCAGTGTCTCTATGCCTCAGCCTTCCACTTCCCAGAATTCTCCTCTCTGCTTGTCCCGCCTATACTTTCTGCCTGGTTACTGGCCAATCAGTGTTTTATTTATTAACCAGTCAGAGCAACACATTTGACATACAAAACATCCCACAACACCTAACACTTAGCCTCTTCTTTTCTAAAGCTCCTTCCCCACTGTGTGGCTGCCTGCCACCATGTGCCGACCTCTGGATCCATGCACTGACCCATGCCACTATGTGCTGACCTCTGCATCCATGCACTGACCCATGCCACTATGTGCTGACCTCTGCATCCATGCACTGACCCATGCCACTATGTGCTGACCCCTGCATCCATGCACTGACCCATGCCTCCACGTGCCGACCTCTGCATCCATGCACTAACCCATGCCACTATGTGCTGACCTCTGCATCCATGCACTGACCCATGCCACTATGTGCTGACCTCTGCATCCATGCACTGACCCATGCCACTATGTGCTGACCTCTGCATCCATGCACTGACCCATGCCACTATGTGCTCACCTCTGCATCCATGCACTGACCCATGCCTCCACGTGCCGACCTCTGCATCCATGCACTGACCCCTGCCTCCATGTGCCAACCTCTGCATCCATGTGCCAACATCTGCATCCATGCACTGACTCATGCCTCCATGTGCTGACTTCTGTGTCCATGTGCTGACATCTGCATCCATGCACTGACCCCTGCCTCCATGTGCTGACCTCTGCCTCCATGCGCTGACCCATGCCTCCATGCGCTGACCCATGCCTCCATGCGTTGACCCATGCCTCCATGTGCTGACCCCAGCCTCCATGTGCTGACCTCTGCGTCCACGTGCTGACCCCTGCCTCTATGTACCAACCTCTGCATCCATGCACTGACCCATGCCACTATGTGCTGACTCTGCCTCCATGTGCTTACCTCTGCATCCATGTGCTGTCCTCTGTGGCCATGTGCTGAAACTTGTGGCCATTTGCTGACCTCTGCCACCATGTAGCTGACTCTGCACTGTGTGGCTGTCTGCCAGGCGCTGACATCTGTGCCATCTTATCTTCTCCATTCTCTCTCTCCAGACTGCTTTGAGATGAACAGCTTGCCTGTCTTGGGATTTTCCTTTTAAACTCTACTACATGATCCTCAAGCTTCTTTCTGTTTGAATCCATTCTTTTTTTGGGGGGGGGAGGGTTGAGACAGGGTTTCTCTGTGTAGCTTTGCGCCTTTCCTGGAACTCGCTTTGGAGACCAGGCTGGCCTCGAACTCACAGAGATCCGCCTGCCTCTGCCTCCCGAGTGTTGAGATTAAAGGCGTGTGCCACTACCGCCTGGCTTGAATCCACTTTTAAATTATTTTAGTAATGAAGAGGAGACCCTGATTTCACCAGGATCATATGCTGGCTCTATAGAGATTTGCTGCGAGCCACAAGAATGTAGTAAGAATTCAGCTAACTGTGGTAAAGCTATACCTGGAAGAATCAAGGAATTCTTCCAAAGGAAAAGCCAAATCTCAGGGAGTATTTGGTATTATTCGGCTTTTAATGTATCAGCTGTTTCCTGCTATGAATTTCATGTGCGCTCTCATACTAACAGTGTATTTTACCTGAAATATCTCTCAAGCATCCAAGGCCAAACAGCAGACAGAATAAGCATTTCAGACCAACTGTTGATCTCCTGAATTAAGGTAAATATCCATAGGGAGACACTGCCTAGGTACATAGCTTTGTTTCTTGTTCAAATTAAGCTCAGACCCTCCTTTACAACCTTAGCAATATCTCTAGAACTTCCCTTTTGACATTTAACTTAGAAGAAAAGGGTTTTTTGCACATCAGATACATCAAGCTGAGACACAGCTGCCTAGAGATCCCCGCTCTGCCAGTAAGGACACAGCCAAGTTACTGAGACAGTTAAAGCCCTAAAGAAATATAAGCAGTTTTATTTTACTCATGATTTATACCAACATTATAGACTTCTAACATTTTACCTAACCACTTCTAAGAATGTAGTTTGAGCACATAAATTCCCTTATTCTCATTTATATTAACCGATTTTAGCTCTTAGCTGACCTCCTCCTTTAACCACTCCCACTTGGGGTTGTAAAAGAAAGCCTGACAGTCACTGCCTGAGGAAAACTCTTATCTGCCTTGATGACCCTTAAGAATTCAAGCCTGGTGACCTTGCCTTAGCCAGAGCATTGCTATTGCATGGGTATATAACTGTAAACCTCAGAGACTTGGGGGGCTAGATTGGAGGATGAGAACTAGGATGAGATGGAAGATGAGGAAGAGCCGGATGGGGAAGAACTAGGCGGCTAAGAATGAGATGAGAAAGACCAAGATGGGGCAGAACTAAGATGAAGGAAACATGATAGCACTTAGAGGGAAAGGAGCTAAGAGAGCAGAACAGAAGCTGTGTAGAGAGAGAGCTGACTCAGAAAAATAAAGTGAATAAACTAAAAAGAGTTTCGTGTACATAGATTCATTCGCCATTAAGATTAGATTATCAGCTGGTTGCAGATTCTTCCATGGACCCTGGGAGAGGGCTATTGAGGGGCTGGACCCTCAAGAGTCCTCAATAGAGATTTCCCAAGATTTGTGGTAATACATCCTTCTTGCCTTTTAAATCTTTCATTGGCAGAGAATATGAACCTGTAGCTGGAGAATTTTTCTCCAGCTCCCATCACCAAGTCCCGCCAGTCCCAGAGCCCATTTATAAAATAAACATATAGACTCTTACATTATTTAAACTGCTTGGCCATTAGCTCAGGCCTATCATTGTCTAGCTCTCACTCTTAAATTAATCCATTTCTATTCATCTATACCTTGCCACGTGGCTTGTGGCTTACCGGTACTTTACATCTTCCTTGTCCTGATGGCGGCTGGCAGTGTCTCCCTCTCAGCCTTCCACTTCCCAGAATTCTCCTTGTCCCGCCTATACTTCCTGCCTAGCCAATGGCCAATCAGTGATTTATTTACTGACCAATCAGCAACACACTTGACATACAGACCATCCCACAGCATGAACCCATTCTAGCATCCCTAGACAGCATCACCTGAGAAGTTGAGGCAGGATCTCAAGTTCTACACCAGCTTGGGCAACTTAGCAAGACCCTGTCTCAAAGCAACAACAACATATGGCTGAGGTTATAGTTAAATGGTAGAATGCATGTGTAGCATGAGTTCCCTCGTTCCAAACCCTGGTACTAAAAGGGAAAAAAAAGGAAGCCTTTTTAAAAATTTATTTATTTATTTATTTATTTATTTTTAGCACCAGGCTCAAAAAGTTAGTTGTCTGCTGTGGCATGAAATAAACTCAAGAAAACAATGGTGGTGGGGCAGTCGCAATGACCATGACAATAGTCTGAGGGCACACACACAGAAGTTCACACACAGAAGTTCACACTCATCTCCACACCACCATCAAGAACTGAAATGGAGCTGAGACAACACTGATTTTTATCCAATGAATGTTAAGTCTCAAACCCTGGGACAAATGGCTGAGGTGCCTATTTAACAAATCCAAGCAGACCTGGCCACCAAGTTCTCCTAGCATCCCTCAGTGCTGTGGTACAATCTTTGTACACTGTAAGTATGTATTACTCTCATAGGTTAATAAAGAGCTGACTGGCTGGGCAGGAAGAGATTGGGTGGGAGAGCCAGACTAGGAGGATGCTGGGAACAAGAAGAGTGGAGTCTGAGGAGTCTCCAGCCAGATGTAGAGGAAGCAGGACATGCAGGAGAGGTAAAAGCCCCAAGTCTCAGGTTAGCACATAGATTAACTGAAATGGGTTAATGTAAGTTGTAAGAGCTAGTTAGTAATAAGCCTGAGCTATCGGCTGAGCATTTATAATTCATATTAAATCTCTATGTTGGTTATTTAGGAACTGGAGGGCAGGAAAGAAAAGTCTGCCTACACTTCAGCCTCTACCTGTCACAGGGTATGGCTGGCATACCTGGCCCTCTACCCCAAACTCTCCATCCCAGGGTCTGGGCTGCTCTTCTCCCAGCTGCCCTTCCCTATATAACCCAGCCACTTTGGCTATGCCACTCTCTTGGTCAGTCTCTTGGCGCAGGCTGCCCCGCATTATCTTTGGTCCCCTTCCCCCACCCCTCTGCTCACATGGCTCAGGGTCATGTGCACTCTGGACTCTCCCAGATGTCTCTGCTTCTGGCTTATGCTCTCCCTTTTATCAACATCCCTCCAACTCTAAGCAAGAATAATCCCTCCATTCCTTGGTCACAGCAAGGAGAAAGTAACTAATAAAGTATCATAATTTTCATTTTACAGATATGAAGACTGAGGTAGAGGAGAATGAGTATAAGGTCTTGCATTCTTGGGGAAACTCATATTCTGATGCCAAAATTCACACTCTGCCCACCATACAAGCTGCCAACATTAGTTAATAGTGCCAGGAACTCATGACAACTCAAACATTTCTCACCACACATTTACAGAACAAAGCCAAAAAACCCAACCATTTACCAAAATATACTATTGTAATGCTGGTCATGAAGACACCTCTTAGCTACTCAGAACAGCCCTATCCTATCCACGAACTTTTTCACTCAACATTTGACAAGTCATTATGCACTGTGGAAAGAAGTACAAGCTAAACTTATCCCAGTTACAAGGAAGTCGGTGTGTTGAAGCAATCACCATATTTAATCTCTTTCTCACATCAAGGTCTTTTGAGCAAACGGTGCCTGTGACACGTGCACTTGTGGCGTGAAGTTAACGTTTTCATATCTTTTTTGCTTCCCTGAATTTAATCGCAGGTATTGGGCAGAAGAAAGGCCTTTGGGACATTTACCGAAATAGAAAAAAAATTTTTTTTTCTATTTTGAGACTGTTCCACATTGCAACTCAGTCTCCTCTAGAACTCGAGCTCACGGTCATGCTCCTGAGTACTGAGTACTGAGTACTCTGACTCCCGAGTACTGGAGATAAAATGCTTGCGCCTCCACGCTGAGCTGATACACGGGTTTCCAATGTCGCAGAGAACTTCCCCCTCAAGCCCACGAAAGGTCAGGGCGGCCCGACAGGAGAGTGGGCGAGCCCTGACCTTTGAAGCCGCGCTGGCGCAAGAGGGAAATTCTGACTCGGAACTCGGCGAGGGGCCGAGACCCGCGCCGCCTCGGCCCGGACCGTGTGAAAGCCTCCCGGGGGTGGACCACCCGGAACGCCTCCGCCGGACCACCGGCTGCCGGAAATGGGTCGGCTGACCCGCAGAAACTCACGACTCACTTCCGTCAGCAGCGGCGCCGGCGATTGGCTAAACCTAACCGCAGTGGGCGGGCGCGCGAGCTGCTCCTGCCGGACTCAGTGCGCTTGCGCAGCTGCCGAAACACCTCAGGAATAGCTCTTCTTTGCAGCGTCTGCTGCGGTCCCTGGTCGTCCTAGGGTCACGTAGAGCTGCGACCCTGTGGATTTCCGGGGGGAAGATGGTGGCTTGAAGGTGTGACGCGCTTGCTGGTGACTGAGGCGAATGGGCTGGGCAGAAAGTGACACTGTTTAGCGAATTCCCAGCCCTGGGGCTAGGGCTGTCGTGACATTTTTGAAGACACTGTCATGCTCCAGAGTTACTGAGAGCTGGTTCTTTAAGCGGCAGTGAGTCTTCCACAGTAAGGGTTTTGTAACTGGCCTGGCAGAAATGAAAATACTATAAAGAGACGCTGTGTCTCAACCTATCAGACTGTTAAAATGGCCCCAAAGAAATGGGAATGTCCCCAGGAATCTCATGTTAGGGGAAGGAAAAGGAACCAGCCCGAGCAGGACTTGTTTCCCAGTAACCAATTGCACACAGTTCTAACAACCGGACAGACTACCTTACAGGATGAGACCGAAGCCCAGACAGTGAAGGGTCAGTGGTGGGCAGGACCACAGCTTGACCTGGGACTGCTTAGATGTGCATATCCTTGTCTCTCTATTAAAACTTTGATCAAACTCCAGGACCATAAAGATGACTTAGAAGGCAGTCCTCTGCATCACTTTGGCCCTCTCCCCAGTGTGGCCACATTGAATAAATCCGTTTTGCTTTTCACTATCAGTTCAACTCTTAATTGGCTTATTGAGGACAAGTGACCAGACCTTACTGGGGAACAGATTTTGACACAGAGTCAAGATGGAGAATAGTTACAGTAAATATAAATAGTTCCCTTGTACTCCAGGGCAAGCAGTGGTTACCCCCAGGACAAAGACAAAATGGTTGGGTGATGGTGTACCTGTTTGTAGTTCTCTGAATCTACTGATTGGGGCAGCGACTCTCATGCAGGCATAAAATCAATAGTAGATAGGCCAGCCACATTCCACCCTTGCCACAGTGTGGCTCAAAAATCTGTAGTCTCATGGTCCTTTGTCCCAACAACATTATAAGGCAGTGTGTGTCATGTATGCTGCCTCATCCTCTCCTGGCTGTGAAGCAGTTGAACAGTGCTGTCTGTCTGTACATGCCTCACAAACCAGGAAGACGTTCATGATGATTTTTTATTATGCTCATTGCGCCAGGGATGTAACGGTGGACAAATGATGTCCTTCCCTGTAGAGACCCACAGAAGTTTCCTAGTGAGAACTTACTCAGGGTCCGAGAACCTGAGCTTGCTTTACCAGCAGGGCTGCATAAGGGGATGATTTGACCACGGGAGTGGTTACCAGGAGTTTGGAAGGGTCTGCACTTGGCTGTGCAGTGTGCTTTGATCTTTAAAGGGGGAGGTCTTTTGCCCCGCCCCTTGGCATTGTTATAAAAAGCCCTTTTGAAGAGGCAGAAGAGGTCATTGGGTTTTGACCCAGGTCCTCCCGAAGCTATTCTGTGTTTCTGTCTTTCTCCTCTTCGTTATCTTTCTATCGAAAAGTTTCCTATCCCTCTCTCTTCCTCACAGGAACCCTTTAAAAGGTGGGCGCTGGCCTCCCATACTTCCCTCGCTCTATAGCAGATTCTGTTGGGTGGGGGAAGACAGTGAACACCAGCAGAGATGAATCCTGTCACGTGTCACCTGATGACGGAGATGTGTTCTAAGAATTGCATTGTTGGTTTTGTGTAGACATCACAGATGTACTTATGCACACTCAGCTTCAACGTCCTTAAGTGAGCATCTGGGACCACACTGGTGTGTGTGGTCTGCTGTTACTATATGCAGCATATCACTGTGTGTGTGTCAGGCTCTAGTGTGTATTACATTGTGAAGGACAGGAGAGGATGAACAGGGGTGTGTGTGTGTGTGTGCGCGTGCGCGTGTGCATGTACATGTGTAACACATCGAGGGACACTCTTATTTCCTCCAAGGAGAAAGCGTGAATAAGATTGGGGTATGAACAGCACAGCTCTGGAAGAGCATGTCAAACTAGAGAGCGGCAACCAACAGGCCAGCCTGCCACAGAAGTATGCTTGGTGTGCTGACAAGCAAGAAAGGTGGTGAACAGTGATGGTGGCGTGCTAAGCAGACGTGGACAGCCAGCACCAGGTGCAGACACTCAGTCCACAGATGCTGGGTGAACTGAAATTGCTGACTTGAGAAAAACACTTGCTGTGTCTATTTTTGTACTTGGTCAAATGCATGCTAAGCACACACTTTGCTACCAAGTGACACTGAGAGCACTTAATGACTGTAATATGAGTCTTGGAGATTGCTTGAGGTTGAACGTAACAGATGTGTGTGCGTGTGTGTATGTATGTAGACAAGTTGCACACAGGTACTTTAGAACTTTGATTTAGTGTGGTGACATTTAACTGAAGAAAAAAACCCCAACGGTTTATGCATGGATCCTTCATCATAAAAGAAATTCAAGAAAACAGGAGATGGACACACAGGGAGAACTAGAATAATCTGGAATTATTTGGGTTGTCTATCACTATTAGAGGCTCAGGGTGGCTGGGGATGGGGCTCAGTGCTTGTGCAGAAGCACAAGGACCTGATTTTTATCCCAGAACTCAAAGTAAATAAATAAGCCAAGCATGCGGCATGTGTCTAATCCCAGCACTGGGATGGTGGAGAGAGGATCCTCTGGGCTCTCTGGCCAGCCAGTCTCGCCAATGGTAAGTCCAGATTCAGTGAGAGATGTAGTGGTGTTTGCTCCACCCATGACCTTGGGCTTTATGGCCTGAAGGAGATGGTGCTTCCTGCCGTTGTACATGACCTCTTAAAAGGAAAGGGAGAAGGGTCACCGAGTCCCTTCTCCCTGCTTCCTGCCAGGTGGATTCACTCCCAGTCAGAACAGAGGACGACTTCAGCTGTTTCCTCAGTTCTGTATTCATGAGTATATTTTCCCAGTTTGTGTATTAAGGAATCCAGTCTTCTTGTATCTTAGCTAGAACATATTAAGTACTAGAATTAGGATCTTTAGGATAGGACAGCTATTGGAATAATCTCAGTAATTTGCCATTTACCTATGTTCTGGACATTTCTGGACTCATCATGTCTTTCTTGTTTGATATTGTTCTTATTGGTTGTAGTTCCATTTTTGTTTATGTTATTATCCTTTGTTTTTCCTGGACAATACTTGATAATCATTCTTATTGTATATAGTTTGCATTAAGTTTAGAACTTTCCTGTTTAGACAAAAAGGAGAAATGTAGTGGTATTTGCTCTGCCCATGACCTTGGGCTATAGGACCTGAAGGAGGCGGTGCTTCCTGCCATTGTACATGACCTCTTAAGAGGAGAGAGAGAAGGGTCATGAGTTCCTTCTCCCTGCTGCCTGCCAGGTAGATTTGCTCCCGATCAGAACAGAGGACGACTTCATCTGTTTACTTGGTTCTATATTTGTGAGTGTATTTCCTCAATTTATATCTTAATAAATAATAGACTAATGTGGATTGATCATAACAGAGAGACTTGGGATGAATCGGCCTTCTGATTGTCTTGCTCTTCATTTGGACAGCAGCAAGGATTGAATGTTAGTGGACAGAAGCTGAACGTATGAAGTAATTAGGTGAATTTGGGGATTGTTTTGGATTGTCTCTCTCACACCTTCACACGCATCTTGTGCTTTGGTGAGCATTAGGGAGCGGGAGCCTGCACTTCACAGGTAGAATTTGCTGGAAACACCAAGTCACACAACTCTGGATGTTGCTTGGGAATGATTCTGCCGTGATCGCAATTGTCACCGAAGTCCAAAGAATATATTTCTCCTGAGTGACATTAGACTACTGTCTAAAATAAACACAGCATGTTTATTTGCTTAATAGCTTTTTGGTTATGTGCTCTTGATGTTTTCATTTTGTTTCTGGGAGTTGAACCCTGGGCCTCCTTGTACATGTAAGTACAGACTGCACCACTGTGGTATTAGCTTTAATTGTCAACCCAACCTAGAATCACTGGGAAGAGAGTTGTAATAAGGGTCAATCTTGATCAGGCTGGCCTGTGGGGGATTATCTGTTAACTGATGGAGGACGACCCAGCTCACTGTGGGCAGCACCATTCCCTAGGCAGGGGTCCTAAACGGTATGAGAGTAAAAACAGCTGAGCACAAGCAAGCAAGCCTGAATGCATTCATTTCTCTCTGCTCTTGACTGCGGATGTGACGTGACCAGCTGTCACAGCTCATGCTGCTGTGAGCGCCCTACTTGGATGGACTATAATCTGGAGTCCTGAGACAAGATAAAACTGTTCTCCTCTAAGTTGCTTTTTGTCAGGATATTTGATTACAGCAACAGAAATGGAACTAGGACCACCATTGAGCAAAAAAGCAGTGTGTGTGTGTACGCGCGCGCATGTGTACCACATGTGTGCAGGTACCCACAAAAGCCAAAAGAGGGCTTCAGATCCGTTGAGGGATATTTGTTTAATTATGCAAAGATGTGTTGCATTTGTTTAACTAGGTGAAGATGTGTTGCTGTTTTACCTTGCCTGCCTAAGGCACCTGATTGGTCTAATAAAAAGCTGAATGGCCAACAGCGAGGGAGGAGGTATAGGTGGGACTTGCAGGCATGGAGAGAAAGTAGGAGGAGGAATTTAGGCTCAGGGGAAGAAGAAAGAAAAAGAGATGACAGAGAGACTCCAGGGGACAGACAGACACAGAGGAAGCAGGAAAGTAGGACATAAAAAATGAAAGAAAAGAGCCGGGTGGTGGTGGCGCACGCCTTTAATCCCAGCACTCAGGAGGCAGAGCCAGGCGGATCTCTGTGAGTTCGAGGCCAGCCTGGGCTACCAAGTGAGTCCCAGGAAAGGCGCAAAGCTACACAGAGAAACCCTGTCTCGAAAAACCAAAAAAAAAAACCCCAAAAAACTGAATTTAAAAAAAAAAAAAGAAAGGTCAAAACCCCTGAAGCAAAATGTAAATGAATAGAAACAGATTAAATTATGTTGAAAGAGCTAGTGGGACAAGCCTAAGCTAGGGTTGAGCATTCATAATTAATAAGTCTCCGTGTCTTTATTTGGGAGCTGGTTGATGGCCCAAAGAAAATGCCAACTACACAATACACAGATCCTCTCTGGCTGGATTTACAGGCCGTTGTGAGCTGCCTGACATGGGTACTGGGATTGGATCCTCTGGAGGATCAGCAAGTACTCTTAACCACACAGCCTTCTCTCCCAATCACAATTTCTAGAAGCATGGCTCCCATGTAACCCCTGATGCTGCTCTTTGTCGTGTCTCCAGCATGGCGTGGACTGTCAGTTTCTGGGTAGTCATTCACGTAGCTGTGGTTTCTGTCTTAGCTCTCAACCACTGCGTCCACAGTATCACTCTTGGCTGCTGAGTCAACACAGTTTTTTTTCATTCACAGTAAAACCTGCCGAGCAGCTCTGGAGTTAGTCACCGCTCTTGCCCCAGGTTTAGGTGACTTCTGAATGAGAAGTCCTGAGTTCCATCCCTGGCATCTTTCTTCCTCAACTCCGGCAGAATGGTTGTAGTTGGAAACCCTGCTCCCTCTGGTGGCAGCCTGGATAGGCCTAAGCCTGGTCCCTTGCTGTCTGAGTATTGCTGAACAAATTGCTAACCCCTCATGCCTCAGGCTCCCTGCCCATAAAACACTGTAGTGGCATCTGTATACTTCGGAATCTTGTCATGGGGATGAAGAGGTGGCAGCAGAGATTGGAGCATTGGCCTGCAATAAACCAGGCTTCCCTTCCTCCCACATTAGAATGGTAACCACAGTTCCGAGTGGATATGAGCTTAATTAAAAGCTCATGACTGTAATCCCAGCATTCAGGAAGCTGAGCGTCTTAGTCACTGTTCTGTTGCTGCGAAGAGACACCATGACCGAGGCAACTCTTATAGAAGAAATCATTGAATTGGTGGATTTTTACAGTTTCAAAGGCCTTGTCCATTATCATCATGGTGGTAGACAGGTGTGGTGCTTGAGAAGTAGCTGAGAACATCCTGATCCACAAGAAGGGAGGGAGGGAGGGAGGGAGGGAGGGAGGGAGAGAGAGAGAGAGAGAGAGAGAGAGAGAGAGAGAGAGAGAGAGAGACTTGGCTTGGCATAAGCTTTTGTAACCTCAAAGCCTACCCCCAGTGACACACTTCCTCCAACAAGGCCAGACCTGATAATCCTTCCAACCCTTTCAAATAGTGCCACTCCCTGGTGACTAAGCATTCAAATATATGAGTCTATGGGGGTCGTTCTTATTTACACATCACACTGAGGCAGGAGGATGGCTGCATGTCCAATGCCTGCCTGAGCTACAGTGTGAGACAGATGTTCATGCTGCACACAGGTCTTCAAGCTTGCCTTTGCTTCCAAATGCTAAGAATGCATATCCATGCTGTGGGAGCACAGAGGTCCTTGTTCCCATAGTTCAATAGGGGAACCAGGAATGTTAAGCACGCAGGGTTGTCTTCTCAAAGGAAAATATGTATAACCTGTTCTTCCATTTAGAAGGCTGGGAATTGGAGGCGATTAATAGTCTGGTGATCTGGGTAATCTGAAGGGCCAAGCTCCCACAACCAGGGCCAGAGATACTTAAGAGTCTAGATGACCCTTACGTTATCTGTATTATCAAGGGGCTCCCACAAGCTCCCACAAGCAGGACAGGAGAAGGCTAACAGCCCAAATGACCTCAATGCTGTCTGTATGACTAAGACCACGACACTTTCTCGAAAGGCCCTTAAGCAAAGACAGGTCGCCATCTGTGAACTAGAACCCATCTTTTTGGAAGAAATGACATGTACTTTGAGTGAGTTTTGATGTAATTATTTATCCTTGTGCACTGGGGATCATCAGGAACTTTTTTCCCCAAACTGTACTGTGTTAATAGGTTTACAATAAAGTTCTTGGAGTCAGACTCCAGGCCCAGCCTGACTTTGAACCTGGCTAACTAAGCTGTGCTGACCTGTGTCGTCTCCTTCCCTCTCTGTTTCTCTGCTGGCCACAGCATTCGCAGGGATCCCCACAATGTGCCTCCAGCCCCAGCTTTGCTTTTGTGATTAATTTTAAATTATGGTAGGCACATGTTAATGAAGAAATTCATACAGTATAAATCCCACATTGGTATTTAAAATTCTTGGTAGGGACTAAAGAGATGGCTCAGCTGGTAAAAGCATTTGCCAGCATCTAGAAGAGGCAGTTCACAACTGCCTTTAACTCCAGTTCCTGGGGATTATGTATACATACTCAACACAGATGGACAGACAGACAGACAGACACACAATTAAAATAATTCATTTTAAATTTCATGTTTGACTTTAAAATATATTTTTTCTAAAGTCTGCAAAATTATCTTTAAAATTAAAATATAAACTATAATGAATAGTAGATATCGTCTATTAAATACTAAAATTTAATAAAATATTTATTTTTAAGCTGGGTGGTGGTGGTGCACGCCTTTAGTCCCAGCACTCAGGAGGCAGAAGCAGGTGGATCTCTGAGTTCGAGCCCAGCCTGGTCTACACAGTGAGTTCCAGGACAGGCTCCAAAGCTACAAAGAGAAACACTGTCTTGAAAAACAACAACAAATATATATATTAAAATATTAAATATAGGATTTTTGTTTGTTTTTATTTATTGAGACAGGGTTTCTCTGTGTAGCCCTGGCTGTCCTGGAACGAGCTCCATAGCCCAGGCTGGCCTCTAATTCAGAGATCTGCCTGCCTTTGCCTTCCGAGTGCTGGGGTTAAAAGCGTATGCCACCGCCGCCCAGCAAATAGTTTTTTTTTAAATGTTTCAAAATTTTCTTAAGTTGTGTTGGCTACTTTTTTTTTCTTTTAAGAATCAGTTTCATCGTGCAGGCTTGGGTAGCCTGGAACTTGCTATACAAACCAGGGTGGCCTTGAACTCACAGAGATCCACCTGGATCTGCCTCCCAAGTACTGGAATTACAGAGGTATGCTACCACCTTTGGCTGTATAAGACTCAATTTATCTATAATCTGGAGTTCGCTTTCACTCTGGATGATCCAGCGAAGATGGAATTTTTGTGTTGTGTTGTCCATATGTCATATTTGAGGATGTGAAAAGTCACAGAGTATTGCTGCAGTGGTTACGAAGTCTACGAGTCGCAAGGCTTTTCTCCTAGAGCTACAAGTTGGAACATTGTAGGATGAGGAAAATGGACACTTAGGACATGAGGGAATCATGATTTCCTGAACATTCCTACACAGAAGTTGGTTGTACAGGAGTGTGTTGCACCCTCTGTGTCCAGGAGGCAGGGACAGCCCCGCCACCAGCCCTCCCAGCATGGTGATGGGTGGACGGCACCTGCCAGGTTCCAGTCATAGGCACAGATGCTCGCTAACTATGTGTCTGTGGGCCTGGGATGGAGAGCTCTTATTTAACAGGTCTTACCTGACAGATTTCTTCTAAATATCTGGATACTATGTGTGGGTTTCCACAGGTACTCTGTTCTGTGCACTGTGCAGGGCTGGGGCAGTGTGGTTGGTCTGAGGTAAGGTGTAAATATTTATGAGCCACCAATGTGCAGTGGACACCCCCCCCCCCAGGGAGAGCACGGAAGCTGGAGGAAGCCCAGCAGGCTGGTGTCAGCATCTCACCTCACATGCTGCCTCCTTCCTCAGGAAGGCTCTTTTCCGTGGTTTCTGTCCACTTTCCTTTGTCCAAGTTCTGTTTGATTTCTCTCCTCCAGGTCAGCTCCTGTTGGTATTCCAAGTGAATGAATGTCTTATCTGATGATTACCTACTGGACAACTGTCCAGGGTATGGGGTAAAGTCACAAGGACAGGTAATAGTCCTTGGATTAGACGTCTCTAAAATGTTCCCAAGGGGACAGAAGCATTTTTCAGAGGAAGGGGCTGTTTTCTTTTTTAGTTTTCTTTTCTCTTCTGACTGCCTCCCCCCATCTCCCTGTCTTTCCCTCCCTGCCTCTCTCTTTTATAGAATCTCAAATAGCCCAGGATGGTCCTGAACAAACTATGTAGGCGAGGATGACCCTGAGCTCCTGATCCTCCTCCAAGTACTGGGTTTGCTGGTGTGCGCTACTGTGCTCGACATCTTCGTCTTTCTTGTAAACCTCTCCTTTATCTCCTTAGACAGATGGGACTTCATGCTGCCCAGCCCCAGAGTCACACTCACTTGTTCAGAGACACACAGGCAATTAAACCATACAGAGCTGGCCCCGGCTCATCTGTCTAAGGTCACATGACCATAAATGTAGTGGGAGCAGTTTTATTGATACGGTCAAGGGCTGATGCTCACTGTCTGAACCTGGGAAGATTTTGTAGTTTTGTGATTTTTTAAAATTGCATTTGAAAGATCAGAAAGACAAAATGGATAAAGCAAATGACCATCTAAGCTCTTTGCTATCATCCACCCTCTGTTGCCATGGTGATTTTATCACGCACAGCTGCAGGGACGTGATGAAAGCACTCCTGAATCGGTTGGTCGGGTTCAGCTGCAGGCTGATAAAACTAATCTCAAGAATCTCTTAGCTCAGTGGAGACATGTGTCACAGGTGGAGGGGCCCAAGTGAATGTCACTGTGCTGGAAAAGGAGTGACGTCACTTCAGGGGAGGTGACAGCTCTTCCCACAAACACCCAGATGGCAGGAGTGGGCAGCACTCAGCTAAATGTCACAGTGCAGCAGGGGCACAGAGCACATGCATGTGGTACATGATATGGCCACTGGGTCAGCCCATCACATTGAAAACTTGAGGTGATCTGATTGGCAGTGTGGTTGTGTGTCTTTTTATGGTGTGACAGACTGACTTCCTGTCACCAAAGTCAGAGCAGGACGACTCTGCAAAGCTCACAGGGTACATTCCTAGAAGGTCACTTCCCTCTGTTTCCCTCCTGGAGCTGCGTTTTTTGTTTTGTTTTTTTAAGATTTTTTTTTTTTTGGTATGCATGTATGCCTGCAGGCTGGAAGAGGGCACCAGATCCCATTACAGATGGTTGTGAGCCACCTTGTGGGTGCTGGGAATTGAACTCAGGACCTCTGGTAGAGCAGTCAGTCAGTGCTCTTAACCTCTGAGCCATCTCTCCAGCCCTTGGTTTGGTTTTTGAGACAGGGTTTCTCTGTGTAGCCCTGCCTGTCCTGGAATGCTCCCTGTAGACCAGCCTGGTCTCGAACTCAGGGATCTGCCTGCCTCTGCCCATCCTGAGTGCTGGAAGTAAAGGCGTGGGCCACCACCACCCGGCTTGTAGCTGCTTTATTGATGATTGTGGTGGGAGGCTGGAGGTGGAAATATTTCAAAACCACATCTTGTGAGAGTTCTGTTTTCTTAGGACATGCATGCCAGGTACTGAGTTATGTAACTAGCATTGGCTTGTTTCCTTTGGTCCTCAATACACAGGATGGACCAGAACTGCTATACTATAAAGTCCAATTGGGTAAATGGAGACTTATGGGCACAAAAAAAAAGTCATCTGTCTAAGGTCACATGACCATAAATGTCAGCATCTGGATTCATCCTGGTCAGACTGATGGCCAAATGTGGGCTTGTAACCATCACTCCATGCCCCCACTCCTTCCCTTGCGGAATTCAAGCAGTCAGAATCCTAGGTCAGAAAATCAATCCTCAGTGAGTTACCACCTCAACACCTCCAGGATGCCTACCACTTTTCTTTAATGGAAAAAAATCACCACTGTCAGTGTGTGGAGAACTTGAAAGCTCTGTTGGCTACCGATAGGGCTGCGAATTGACGCAGCTGCTGTGGACAACCCCAGAGCGAAACTCAACTACTACTTGGCACAGGAGTTCCACCTTTAAGTGTAGCCCAAAGAGAATGATTCAGGTATGCATATGGCATGCCTGAATGGCAGCATAAAGGTCATGAGTGGAAGCAACTCAAATGTACATCAGCTGCTGGACAGATAAACAGAATGTGATATATCCTTCTAAGGAATATTACTACACCAAGAAAAGGAATGAAGTATCAATACATTCTACAACATTAACGGACCTTAAAAATATGCAAAGTGAAAGAAGCAAGTCAGAAAACCATGGATTGGCTAATTATATTTTATGTATTTCTAGAAGAGACAGTACACAGAGACAAGATTAGTCTCTCTCAGGGACAAGATTAAAGCTTCTGGGAGATACAATATATGTGGGAATTTGGTTTTCTTGTTTGTTTCCTGAGACAGAGTTTCTCTGTGTATCCCTGGCTGTCCTAGAACTCACTCTGTAGACCAGGCTGGTCTCTGCCTCCTGAGTGCTGGCATCACAGGTGTGCGCCACCACACCAGCTTTAGGGATTCCTGTTTTTAAATATTTCTTAAAAGCTGGGCATGGTGGCACATGTGGATCTCTGGGAGTTCCCAGCACTCAGAAGGTAAAGACAGGTACAAGTGGATCTCTGTGGTTTCTAGGCCAGCCTGGTCTACAGAGTGAGTTCCAGCCAAGGCTACATACTGAGAGAGACAGAGTCTCGAAAAACTAGGAAAACTTATGTGTGTGTATGTGTGTGTGTGTGTGTGTGTGTGTGTGTGTGTGTGTGTGTGTGTGTATGTGTGAGTATATGTGCACCATATGCATGCAGTGACCGAGAAGGTCAGAAGGGGCATCAAATTTCCTGAAACTAGAGTTATAGGCAGTTGTGAGCTGCCATGTGGGATGCTGGGAATCAAACCTAGGTTCTCTACAAGAACAGCCTGTGCTCTTAACCACCAAACCAACTCTCTAGCCCTGGGATTTCTTTTTGATGGGGATGTTATGTAATTAACTAAAGGTGATAGTTTCATAGCACAGTGAATATACTAAAATCTTCTGAACTTTGTATACCTTGAAGGTTGGGATTTACATTACAGGACATGGGGCCTTATTAGGGTGAACTATAGGTCCCAGCTTTTGTATGTGGGCACAAGAAGCCATTGGAAGTTTATTTTTCAAGATTTATTTACCTCTTTTTAAATTATGTACATGTGTGTGGGTATGTGCATGTGTGCACCAGTGCCTGCAGAGACCCAAAGCATTGGACTCCCCTGGAGCTGGAGCTACGGCAGTTATCAGCCATTTGCTATGGGTGCTGAGAGTTGAACTTGGCCCTCTGCAAGAGCAGTATGTACTCAACCACTGAGACACCTCTCCAGCCCCTTTTATTTTTAAATCACGTATATGTGGTGGATGTGTGCATGGATGCAAGTACCCAAGGACTCCAGAAGAGGGCGCTGGATTTCCCCTGGAGTTAGAGTTCCAGGTCATTGTCAGCTGCCGAGTGTGGATGCTGGGAACTAAACTCAGATCCTCTGAAAGAACACTACACAATTGTAACCACGGAGCCACCTCCCCAGCTCTTCCACTGGAAGTTTCTAAGGAGGGCAGTGACATGGTTGGCCTCGTTTAGTCCTGGAACATGTTTAGCATATAAGTGTATTACTAAATGTCAGCTCCCTCTGTTCCCTCAACGCTCAGCCCAAGAACATGTCTCCATTTCTCTTGTGGAAAAAAATATTTCCTTGCCATCTGAATTCCGGTGGGAAGTCCAACTATTTTAGATACAACTGCCCTTTTTAAAGACAAGGTCTTGCTGCGTAACCCAGGCAAACTTGCAACTCAGAACTCATCATCTTGCTTCAGCCTTGCGAGTGCTGGAATTATAGCTGTGTGCCTCTACGTCCAGCCTCTCTCACTATGATCCCCGCTCCCCCCCCCCCATGTTCTCCACCCCCCCAGGCTACGTTCTCCTGAGCATCTTCAGTCACTTGATGAACAAGTTCATCTCAGTTTCCATAGCAACCACTTCCTCCATTCCTCTTCCTCCTCCTTCCCTTCTCCCTCCCATTCTCTTCCTCCTCCTCCTCTTTACTTTTATCCCCCACTCAATTTAACGTTTCTCTAAAAATCCTCATGGGGTCCCACTTTGCCCAGTAACGTCACCTAGTGCCTGTGAACGCCCCGCTTCCCTCTCTCCACCCTGCCTGCATTTTTCCTTCCTCCCCAGTCTTACGCACACTGACACAGCACATCCTGCTCACCCTCCGCCCGAGGATCCCCCACATCTACAGCCTTCTCATTTGCACACGGGCATCCTAATAACAACAGTAATGAGACTGATCCTGGATCCCTTAGAGGGTTGGGAAGCACTCTCCCCACACAGCTCCGTCCTGGGCTTAAGAGGCATGTCCTCTGTTTTGATAGTTTAGGAGATGGTTTGTGGCAAAGGCACTGTTTACTTTAGTTTCCCATCGCTTCTCGGCCTTTTGGCTAAGATCAGGTGTACTTTAGTTTCGCCCCACCCCTAAGTCTCCAATATTTTAAGGACACATCAAAAGCTTTGGCATAGAAAAAGGACTACATTAAGTGACCAAATCTTTTCCCTAAAGTTCTTTAGGAAATGTCCTAAGGGTCGACATCTGATTCCAAAACCCTTTCAAAGTGACAATATCAAGTACTGGGTACTGGGTATGGGGATTTTGAGGGTGGCGAGGAGATGAACGGCCTCCCAGAACTGTGTTGGGGATTTCCCAGGAGGCCCCTCGCGCTCAGTTGAGTCACCAAGTCCTGTGTTTGACCTGTGGTCTTCTGGGGCGGCAGAACTTCGCTGAGCTTCTGACGGAGCAGAAGGTTCTTCACTGCCCTGAGATCACAAGGTTTGTCTGCATGGGACTGGGGAGCTAGAGAAGTAAGGATGGACTGTGTTCTCACTGCAGGTTTCTAGACTTTTCTTCTCTTGTAATTTATGACTTTTATCTCATAGTCAACTATATAAAGACCAAGAAAAATGAAGTTGCCTCCCCCATCTTTTCTTTTCTTTCTTTCTTTTTTTTTTTTTTTTTTTTTTAAAGACAGGCTCTCATGTAGCCCAGTCTAGTCTCAAACTCTCTGTATAGCCAAAGATGACCCTGAATTTCTGATTCTCCTTCTTCCATCTCCTGGGTGCTGGGATTACAGGTGTGAACCACTGTGCCTGACAGAGTGCTAGGGGAGGAACCCAGGGCTGCATGCATCTAGACAAGCACTCCCCCAACTGAGGAGCTTCATCTCTAGCCCCAGAATTTTTTAACTGCCATTTTTATTTGTTTGTTTGGTTGTTTTTTTTTGTTTTTTGTTTTTTTGCAAGCTTCAAATCTCAAAATTGGCAAGTTCAGGTCTGTGCTTAAGAAACTCCCTGACAGTGAAATTTAACAGAGGTCTTTCAAAGTTGGAACAATTAAATATCCAGTCAAAGAGGACAGAGCAATAACCATGGGCTCCCCTCTCACTGAAGGGACCCATTAGATGGCATTCATCATCAGGACTTTGCTTCAAGGGCAGCATGGCTGTGATACGGATGTCCATGCCAAGGACCTGAAAGTACCTAATGTTCCTGCTCTCACTGTCCCTGGATTTGTGAAGAACATGAGATTCCACCCGGGCTTTGGTGGACATGTACCAAGTCCATCCATGGCTGTTGTAGAACGATCTATGAATTTGCTATGTTTCCTTAATATTCCAGGCCTTTTAAAAAATAGACTTTTAAATTTTAAATTGTGTGTGTATGTGGGTATGCACACTTGAGTGCAGACGGCCAGAGGCATAGGGTCCCCTGGAGCTGTAGTTATAGACAGTTGTGAGCCACCCAACATGTGTGTTGGGAACCAAACCTGGGTCTTCTACAAGAGCAGTGTGTGTGCTCTCAACCCCTGCATGATTTCTCCAGCCCCAATATTCCCATCTTAATTCTCCTTAAAGCCCCACAGAACTGTTTAAGTATTGGTGGCAATGTAGATAGTTCTGGAAGAAAAACCCACCCTGCTTGTATTTTGCAGAATGGCATTTGTGAGATTACCCCCTCTGTTAAAGACAGGGTCTCATGTAGTCCAGGCTGGCCTTGAACTCACTTTGCAGTTGAGGATGACCTTGAACTCTTGATCCTTCTGCCTCCACCTCTTGAATGCTGGGGTTACAGGTAGGGGCCACCACTATGGTTTCTGAAGTAGCAGTGCATGTTAAGCAAGCACCCTACCAATTGAGCCACACTGCCAGCGAGAGGGCAGCTCGTTTGACTGAAATTCTTTTGGAATCTTCTTTGTTAGTGTCATATGTATGCGAGACTTTGTCATGGGAAACGGCTGCCACATGGTGGTAACTGTGCTGCTGCTGCTGCTGCTGCTGGTGGTGGGCACCGAAAGGACGAGAGCCCTGCGGGATTCCTGTGACAAGTGTGAGGCTGGTGAGTACCAAACTGACAGCTGCTTTTTCTGACTGGAAAACTCCATTTGGGTAGCTTGGTTAGCAAAGGCTCAGCAAAGGCTTGCTGGACACAACAGAGTGGCTGTGGGGACCCAGCTCGCTCACTGAACCTCGGCACCCCAACTTTGCCATTTGAGTACAATCAGAGAAGCTGTCTCAGGGGTGCATGGAAGGTCCCGGGAAAGGCTCAGAACAGCACCCAGTAAAGGTTAGCCTTGTGTACGGGGTGCACTCTGCAGCAAGGCGCAAGCAGGTGGCAGCGGTACTCTTCTCCTGGCTCCTGTCCCCAGGCTCAACAGATTCAGGGTTTTCTTCTCTTGATTTCTTTTTTACAGCATTCATACGTTGTTATTAATCCTAGTTGCTGGATTATGCTAAGGGTCACTCAGCAAATGTACAGTCTTAAAATGCCAATCCATAAACATGTCTATTACCATGACTCCTAGAGGACAGACGGAGCATTTATTTTGATTTCCTCATAATGCTTTGAGTGATGGTCGAGTATTGTCAGACACAGAAACCTATGATGCCTTTCAGGTACCTTCTGCAAGAAAGACAATCCAGTTTGTACCAGTTGTCCTCCAAGCACTTACTCCATCAGGGGTGGACAGCCGTACTGCAACATCTGCAAAGTGTGTGGAGGTAGGTCTGCTTGTCTGTTTAGAGACAGGATCTTGCTGTTGCCCAAGATCATGCTTGTGATCTTCAGCCTCCCAAGTCTGGAGGTCTGCTTTAAACTGAGGTGTCTCCGTCTTTAGGATTGCAGGAGGAGAGACCAGCTTTGGTCTCTCTTTACTAATTGGTCTCTATTTAAAATCTCAAGCTTCACAGAGGTGCTGATGCCTCCGTCCACAGCAGGTGTAGGCAAATTATTTCATGGAATAGCTCTTACCACTGCCTTGAGGACCAGCCTCTAGCAGCTCAGGGGTTGGGGGATCTAGTGAAGTCAGCAAACTAATCATTCAACTTGACTTTTCTATCTGAGGGAGTAAACTTAACTCTCTGGGGCTGGTGAAAAAGGAAACACACATACACAGACACACACAACACACACACACACACACACACACACACACACACACACACACACACCCCTTTAGGGTTTCTCCATCATCTTCTCTCTCTGTTCTCTGTTTCTTTTCTTACCTCTATCCAGATGTCTTCGGTCTCTCTTGATGTTTTCCTTCTAACTTTATTTTTTCCCTTACAGCTTATGTACCCCAGCAAAATCTTGAAAGCAATATAAAAATTATAGTGAGGTTACACACTATTTTTAAGTGAATGATTACAATGTATACACATAAAAAACAGCATGTTTTTCATCTCCCTTACATGATTAAACATTTAACATATTACAGGTGAAAAACAAGTTGTCCTAAGAAACCACGTACATCGATGTCCAAGCAACTTGTTATAAATTAACAGAGTGTAGGCAAGGTATTTTTCTCAGCCAGTTCTTTTACTGGCAGGCTGCATTTTTTCAGTTACAAAGAAAGAACCAATCATTTTATTATTTATCTCAACAAGTAATCTTATAGGAAATCTTAGAAGAATCCCAAATCTAAGGTTTTCTATATGAAAAACAATCAGTCAGCTCTACTTTCAATCCTCAGGCTGCATACCCATTCATCAACAGGTTTTTATATCAGGAAGCCGAGGGCAGAAATGGGTACAAGGAATTAATCATCACCCTTGATCACCAGCCCATCCTAGCAAGAAAGGTACGTCAGCCAGCAATAGCCAGGCTATCATTGTCCTTGTTCCCTGACCTCAACAGGTCCCTCACTCAGCTATTTGAAGTATGCCTTTAAATTGTTTTCCAAGATTTTTTTTAACCTCAAAGCCATTAACAAAAACAGCTTAATCTAACCTTAAGACATAGTTAAAGCTTTGTTTCAGCTATGATGCGCACTGAAACCTGTGAACACATCTCTCAACATTAAGATTAAAAGAACTTGAGCTAACCTAGCCTCTGGGACTCAGTTGTTTTTCTTAACCATTAACCTAAGCCACAGTCTATGGCTCCCCAGGAGAAACTAGCTGTGTGACATTTCCTTGTTCTTATTTTCTGTCCTCTGTAGCCCCCATTTTATCAGGGGTGGGGGGAACACCATATCTTGCTTTTACCTATATTAGTTTTTCCAGTAAGCTAACCTCTATCATAATCCCTTACTATATTTATTAAAGACCCTCAACCATCAACATCCTATTTAAACTAACACTATTATTGTATAAAATCATTGCTTCAGTTAAACAGTACAGCGTAGGAGGAAATCATCTTCATAATAATCCACAGGTAAAAATGCCCACTAGAACAGGATATTTCCATGAGATGATCACACCACATTAAGGGCAGTGGTTTTCCCCCCACGCCCATTCACACCATGCCAGATACCAGAGAAAAATGGCAGTGGCAAACATGTAAAGGACACAGCAGTAACAGAGACTTTCTGGGGCCGAGGCTCTTGGGGCCGTGCCTATCTGAGATTCACTCCCAGTGCCTTGCATGCTGGTGGACTGATCCCCTGAAGTCACTTGCCACCTGCTGCTCCTCTGACTTGGCCACTGGCACGCTATCACTTTTTGCTAAATTTTTTAAATAAAAGAGGAAATACTCCTTTGGCGAGAAGGTTTTTGTTGTTGTTTGTGTTTTGTTTTGAGACTGGATCTCATTATGTAGCCCTGGCTGACCTGGAACTTACTATATAGGCCAAGCTGGCCTGGAACTCAGATCTACCTGCCTCTACATCTGGAGTGCTGAGATTAAAGGTGTGCACTACCACGCCTGGCTTTTTTTAAGAAATAGGGTCTCACATAGCGTAGGCTGGCCTCAAACTTCTCTTCTTCCTGCCCCAATGCTGAGGTTACGGCCATGCACCACCACACAGTTTATGAGGTCCTGGGGATGGGACCCAGGGCTTTGGCATGCTAGGCAAGCATGCCACCACTGAGCTGCCTCCCCAGCCCAAGAAAAGCTTTAAAAGTGAGCAAAGTGTAAAAATATCTTAATGCGGGTTGAAAATAGAACAATATAAGCCAGGTATTGTGGCACATAATCCCAGCACTAGGAGACTGAGGCAGGAGAATTTTTAGTTTAAGCCTAGGCTAGGCTACACAATGAGGCCCTATTTCACAAAAAGACAATAATTAGGCAAACACAACATTCTAAAGTTATAATGGCACCAACATTATAAGCAGAGAAATGAATATATATATTTATACACATATACACATATACATATCTATACACACATATATACACATACATACACACACACACACACACACACACATATATATATATATACATACACATACACATACACATATATATTTAAACTGAAGAAGAAAAATTTGTTTCCCGATTTGGAGGTCAAGGGTAACACAGAGCTGGGTCTTTGCAGGTTACTTCAGGTTCAAGAAGCCTTGCTCCCCGACCAGTGACGCAGAGTGTGAATGCACCGAGGGACTCCACTGCTTGGGGCCAAAGTGTGCCAGGTGTGAGAAGGACTGCAAGCCAGGCCAAGAGTTGACAGAGCAGGGTAGGTGTGCTCTGTCTCCACCCGGCTCAAGTTTGCGATGGAGACATGTTTCTTATGGTTTGAGAACCTTGACAGAGATGCAGTATGCGGTGCTAATACTGTGTTTGAATTGTATTCCATTATGTATTCTACTGTGTTTCCATAAACGGAAATAACCAGAAACCAGGAAATTGTGTTCATCATCAGAGCCATGTATTTTTGCACATTTTAGATATACACAATATTCCTTCTATGATTAGATTGAAAATGAGAAATCTCAGGGTTTCAATTCAAGAATCATTAAGCAGGGGCTGGAAAGATGGCTCAGTCAAGAGTGACTGCTGTTTGTGCAGAGACTCAAGTTCAGTTCCCAGCACCCACAGCAGGCTGCTCACAATGGCCTGTAACTCCAGCTCCAGGTGATCTGATGCCCTCTTCTGGATTCTGTGGGTACTGCACTCACAGGCACATATGCACACACAGATACATGCACACATACATGTGAATAAAAGATTAAAATAATCACGAAGCAGTTTGCACAGGTTAACCTAAAGACACCAAGCCACTTGTTCATCACAAGGAAAGTTGTAAAATGGTAAAATGCCTCCTATTGATTCCCAACTTTTCTTCAAGGTTGTAAAATCTGTGGCTTCGGGACGTTTAATAATCAGAACGGTGGTGGCAGCTGTCGACCCTGGACAAAGTACGTATATGTTCTCATTTTTCTCACAACATAAAGAACCTGAGACAAACTGAAAATGAAGGACACTGTCACTGGAGTGTAGATCCGCAGCGACACACCCCTAGGTGACAGGGGAACTCTGTGAGGTCACAGTCTTGTCTGAATGTGGGCATTCCTCAGAAAACATGTTGGTGTGCAGTGAGCGGTCTGGTGGAGCTGCCACCCTCTGCCTTGATGGGTCTTCAGCTCTCTGTTTCTAATCCCTTGGTTGTCACCTTCCCTGACTGATTGGCCCATAGTAAGTGCTCAGGGTCATCACCGAGCGTGACAGGGCAGGGTACAGCCATCTGTCTCTACAGTATGTCATTCACACCTATGTGGTGTGCTGGCCACTGGAGGGACACAGCCAGTAGCAAGGGTCCAAATGTGCTCACGCCTCCAGGGTTGGCACTGGTCCAGGTGAGGTTTGATGGTTCCAGGACAGCAGTGGTCTGGGCATGGAACATGCTGTCTCAGAGATTGTGAAGGTAAATTGGCAGTTGTGGGCAGCTGACTCTGATGATGAAAATCACATTTTAAATGCCCGTGATCTTTTCCTGTTTGATTTCCTTAGTAGAAACCGAGTTTTCTTGTTACTTTGGTTACATATTTATAATGTTTTACAAATGTCCTGGTGAGTAACAGACTAGAATGTTTTTTAAAAAGGTCTTTCAACCTAAATTGATTTAAAATATTCAAGTGAGTTTGTGTAAAATGGGACATGAACAGGGCTCTAAAGAAAAAGAAAAAGCCTATGTGCTGGTGGTGATGGTGGTGATGGTGATGTTAGTGATGATAGTGATGATGATTATACCGATGGTGATGGTGATGATGGTGATGGTGATGACGGTGATGATGGTGGTGATGGTGGTGATGATGATGGTGATGGTGATGGTGATGGTGGTGATGATGGTGATGGTGATGATGGTGGTGATGGTGGTGATGGTGATGATGGTGATGATGGTGGTGATGGTGATGATGGTGATGGTGATGATAGTGATGGTGATGGTGGTGATGGTGATGATAGTGATGGTGATGGTGATGATGGTGATGATGGTGGTGATGGTGGTGATGGTGGTGATGGTGATGATGATGATGGTGATGATGGTGGTGATGGTGGTGATGGTGATGGTGATGACGGTGATGATGGTGGTGATGGCAACAACAGTTGCTATTCATTAAATGTGTCCAGCATGTGAGATTGTGTCCCTGTGACTCATTCATTTGCTTTAACCCCAATCTTGGGAGCACAGGCTGCCCCTCTTTTTAGCTCTGAGCAAACCAAGGCTTACCCAAGCTTTACAAGCTTGCTGAAGGTCACTCTGTAAAGTGGTAGATCCAGGGGTCATCCCTGCTCTGTCTGGTGATGCAGCTGGAGGCTCTATTTATGCTCCACTTGTGCCCACGTCAGTCAAAGGAGCAAGAACTTGGGGGAAAGGGCCTCTCAACAAATGAGGCAAAACATGTTGACTGAACTACACTGTCATGGAATAAAACAGAGTGCATGTGGGTCCTCAACCTGGGGAGAGAGGCGAGCCTGCTGGGTGGGTGGAGTGGGGTGAAGCTATGGTACCTTGAAAGCTGAGGGAAACTGGTGGAGGCCAGAGGGTCACGTGGAACTTTCTCACATGATCTACCCGTTGCTTGTGAGCCCGAGCCCACCTACAGCATGACGTGGTCACTTCACGGGGTGACACATACCAGGTGCTTCTCTGTGCTCCTCTGCACCCAAATTAATCGTCTGAACTCTTTTTCTTGACCTGTCTAAGCTGCTCTCTAGGTGGAAAGTCTGTGCTTGAGAACGGGACCAAGGAGAAGGACGTGGTCTGTGGGCCCGATTTGGCCAGCCTCTCTCCAGGTACCTCCCCCACCGCCGTGCCGGCCCCCGGTGAGAAAACCAGGTGGTTGTTCTATTGCTATTAAATAAAAGTGAATGGTTGGGTATGGTGGCACACACCTGGAATCACTCCTCTATAGAGGCTGAGGCAGGAGGTTGGCAAGCTCCAGGCTAGCCTGAGCTACATAGTAAGACTCCGTGAAAAAGTTCATCCAAACAAATGCATCATGTCTGTTAGCCTCTAAGGGGATGTCCTCAGCACGGCTGGGTCTCCCAGCTCTGCCCACAGCAGGCAGCTCTGAGGTACCACCCTCTCGGCCCCTGCCTTATTTCCCTGAGTGTTGTTACTCAATCAGTAATCGCTAATGGTGACCCTCATCCCAAACAGATAACATGCGATTCCAGGGGCCAAGTCCAGGGAGCTGAAGGGCCTCATGTTTCCTCTATGCTCAGTAGTCCAGGCTACTTAGTTTCTGTAGGCTTCTGGGAAAAATCATTAAATTTGGGTTCATTTTTAAAAGTCACTTAGGTTTAGGACTTGGGATGTGACTCAGTGGGTAAAGCCCCTGTCTTCCATGCCGGAAAGGCCCTGGATTCCGAACCCAGAACTGTATGAATTTGGGCATGGTGGTGCATACATGTAATCCCCACTCTGGTGGTGGAGGCAGGAGGATCAGGAGTTCCAGGTCATCCTCACGTACATATGGAGCTTGAGGCTAGCCTGGGGTACAGGAGACCTTATCTCAATAACAAAACAGAGCAAACAAAAGACAGTAAAGTCATCTAAGCTTGTTAAGTTATGGGTTAGGGGTGCTCAGGGTGCTGCCTCCCTGGAGCCCATGTATTTGGGGGGCGAGTTCAAATCCAGCTTGTCCTCACTAAACACTTTGGCATTTCTCTCCTTGCTCTAGGAGGGCTCCCCTTGCAGGTCCTTACCGTGTTCCTGGCGCTGACCTCCGCCATAGTGCTGTTCCTGCTCTTCATCATTCTCTGGCTCTTGGTGGCCAGATGGAGCGGCAAGAAATTCCCCTACATATTCAAGCAACGTAAGGCCGACAACACAGGATGGGGCAGGGCCAACACAACAGGATGGGGGGCCAGGACACAAGTCTGGAGTCAGGACAACTTTGCAGAGTGGGTTTTCTCCTGCTTCAGGGACCGAACTCAGGCTTGCACAGCAAGTGCCTTTACTCACCTAGCCTCTTGTAGGCTTAGATTTTTTTTTTTAAGTTATGAACATAAGATTGGCTAACACAATGGTTGCAAAAACAGGACAAGCTTGTTCCCACAAGGGTATTGGCAAATGTCTGGAGGCAGTTGGGGGTACTTGTGACTTGGGGTTGGGAGGAATAGTTGGAGTAGGGGGTGGGAGGCTCTCCACCCCCACAATGCACAAGGTGGCCCCCTAGCCACAAGAATTGTGCTCTGCATGTCACCAGGGAAGGGATGGAGACAGAACAAGACCCAGAGTGTGGGGAAGACAAGGGACAAATATGTGGCGGTTCCAGATAACTGTGCACGTGTAAGTGTGGGTACCCCATCAGCCGGTGCCCACGGCACAGAGGAACAGAAAAGAACATTGCCTCAGGAGTCTGGGAGGTAGCTCAGCAGGTAAGGTGTGTGCTGGTAACCCAGGTCCATGTAAAGATGCAATGGCGTGTGCTTGTGATCCCAATGCAGGACAGCCGGTGACAGCCGGTGACAGGCAGTGACAGGCAGACCCCAGGGACTTGCTACCCACTCAGCCTTGCCTAGTTGGTAAATTCTAGGCCAGTGAAAGACCCTGTCTGTGGTGGTATTGTGTTCCCCAAAATATTGCGCACCCTAATAAACTTATCTGGAGTCAGAGACAGAACAGCCACAATATTAAACATAGAGGATAGGCAGTGGTAGCACACGCCTTTAATCCTAGCATTCCAGAGGCAGAGATCCATCTGGATCTCTGTGAGTTCAAGGCCACATTGGAAACAGCCAGGCATGGTGACCCATGCCTTTAATCCCAGAAAGCTAGCCTTTAATCCCAGGGAGTGATGGTAGAAGACAGAAAGATATATAAGGCATGAAGACCAGAAACTAGAAGCATTTGGCTGGTTAAGCATTCAGGCTTTTGAGCAGCAGTTCAGCTGAGAGCCATTCTGATATGAGGACTCAGAAGCTTCCAGTCTGAGGAAACAGGATCAGCTGAGGAACTGGCAAGTTGAGGTAGCTGTGGCTTGTTCTGCTTCTCTGATCTTCCAGCATTCACCCAATAACTGGCCTCAGGTTTGATTTTATTAATAAGACTCTGTAAGATTCATGCTACACCTGTCTCATAAAAAAAGCATGCAAACAAAGGTGGACCTCTGACCTCTATACACACGTGTGCACTTGCTTACATGTGAACACACACACACATCCCCATACAGAGCATCACCCGATCCAGTGTTACTTCTTGTGTTAGTAAACACCCTTGGCCTTAGCTCTGGTCTGTATTTGAGGAAGTGGAGAGAACCGGATGGTGTTAAAGTGGGTGTAAGGTGGCCTATAACAGAGAATGAAAATTTTCAAAGGCAGATTTCATCCATTAATAAGCTAAATATGATTCTATGAGGAGGTTGGGCAGTGGTGGCGCATGCCTTTAATCTCAGCACTCAGGAGGCAGAGGCGAGTGGATCTCTGTGAGTTCGAGGCCAGCTTGGTCTACAGAGTGACTTCTAGGACAGCCAGGGCTACATAGTGAGACTCTGTCTTAAAATATGAAAGAAAGAAAAGAAGGAGGAGGAAAAGAAGAAAAGAAAGAAGGAAAGAAAGAGAGAGAAAGGAAGGAAGGAAGGAAGGAAGGAAGGAAGGAAGGAAGGAAGGACGAGAAAAAGGACTCACCCACAGGTTGGGTTCCGTCCCTTGTGGCCACATTCCAGTCTTCTACATTCTTTCTCAAATGGCAGTACAGGTTCTGTTCTGCAGGTTTTTTAAACTGGGTATTTGTGTGTGTGGTGTGCATGTGCATACGTGTGCATGTGTGCCTGTGTGTAGGTGTGCATATGTGTATGTGTAGACACCAAGGCTGGTGTCAGCACCTTCCTAGAGTGCCCCCACTTGCTCTCTCAGCAGAACCTTATCATAGACTCATCTAGCTAGCCAGCTTGCCCCAGGGACCCTGTCTGTCTTCCAGGGTCACAGTGGTCACCACCCTCCAGGACCTTGTGTGTGGCGCTGGGGATCTGAACTCCGCTCCTCATGTTCTCAGGGCTAGCACTAGTTTCCGAACCATTTCCCAAGCTTTGGTCTTGTTTTTTAACCTAGGGGAAAAGATGTGGGAATGAGTAACTTGGGTCCTGTCCAAGTAGGTGGGTCAAACTTTTCCAAAAATAATGGGGACCACATCGAACGCCTCTTCAGTGGGGTGTGAGTGCTCCATTTGCTCCACTTCCGTGTGAATGCTATTTTTATCTGTCTGGTGGGTGGGGAACAGTGGCTCACTGTGGTTTTGATCTGCATTTCCTTGATGATCTCTGAGGTTAGATGCCTTTCACTTTGATTGGCTGTTTGGATTTCTTACTCTGAGAAGTCTTCCCACAGGGCCGCCTGTCCTTTCCTAATCAATGAAAGGACTCTGTCCCCAGATGCAGACGTCTGTTTGTTTTCTGTGGTCTTTCCCTCTCCATCCTGGGCCTCTATTTCTGGAGGAGACCTCTGTACTGCCTTGAACCATCATCATATTCCCACCCAGAGTGGCAACAGGGTTTCTGTGAACATGTTTTCAAAGGTATTAATCAGTAATGAGGGACTTGTAGTCATTAAAAAAAAAAAAAAAAAAAAAAAAACCTTTTCATTTTTTTGTAATTACACAGTCATAGAGTTACAAACAAGGAGCAGAATAGTATCACGTGCCATTCACAAGACTCTAACATCACAATGAGGCCAGGACTACGATGCACAGAACACACATGGCTGTATGCCACGTTGTCAGATCTGTAGACCCAAGTACCGAGCAACGCAACTGAAAGACTGAACTTATAAAGCGGGGTGTTGGGGGTGCTTGCCTGGAGCCCCAGCATGTGGGAGACTGAAGCAGGAGGCTCCCAAGTTCAAGGCCATAGGTTATATGACTGAACAACCAACAAGCAAACAAAAGAACCCCAAACTATCCACAGCCAAGATCCAGCCCCGCTCGCCCTTCTCAGTCAGCTCGCTCGCCCTTCTCAGTCCTTTCTTTTCTCAGGCAGCCACTCATCTATTTCTGATTTTCGACCTCTGGTTGCTGTTTGTTTTAATGTACTTATTATTTATTTATGTTACATATGTCTGCTTGCATGAGTTTTATGTATTTCACATGCATGCAGGAGCACATGGAGGCCAGCTCCCCGAAGCTGGACTTAGAGGCAGTTCCGAGTGCTGCCTGTGGGTGCTGGGAACTGAACTAGGGTCCTTTTCAAGAGCGACAAGTGCTCTTAACTACTGAGCCATCTCATCAGCCCTTGTTTTTCACGCTAACCATGTTAAAAAAAAAAATCTATGGATACTTGTGTGTAGGTTTCATGTGAACATGAGTTTTTTGTGTCTCTTAAACACAATTGTATTGCGTTTTAATTTTTAAATTTTAAGTTCGTTTTTGCTTATTTTGTGTGTGTGCCCATGCCACTGTGAGCATGTTGAGGTCAGAAACAGCCCGCAGAAGTAGATTCTCTCCTTCCACTTGGCAGAGGCAGTCTCTCTTGTCTCTGCTAAGCTGGGTTGACTGGCTGACCCTCCAGCTTCTCCATCCCTGTCTCCGTCTCCCGTCCATCTTGCCACAGGAGTGCCACATTATCTGTATTTGGCTTAAACATAGTTTTTTACATTTCTGTCTTTCCTTCCCTCCATCTGCCTCTCTGTGTGTGTGTGTGTGTGTGTGTGTGTGTGTGTGTGTGTGCACGCGTGTGTTTAGGTCAGAGGAGTCCCTGTGGCAGTAGGTACTCTCCTCCTACCGCGTGGGTCCCAGGGATGGAACTCAAGCTGTCAATCACACGCAGCACATGTCTCTGTTTGCCGAGCCTCCTCACCGGCCCCCATCTCAGACCCCCCCATCTCAGACCCCTCCCATCTCAGGCCCCCTCACTGCAGCCTCGGTCCGAAAGGTTAAGACTTCCCCCCAGTGTTAGGGTCTCACCGTTTGCACGTTTGAACTTGACATTTAAAGCTGTGTTAGTTAGAGATAAAGTGTGAGAAACTAAGGTCAAGATTTTTCTCTCGGGGTGGGAGCTGTGTCTCCAGTTGCTCTGGTGTTAATCAGAGGAAACATTGTCTTCCCTGCTCTGTCTGCTCCTAAATCGTTGGCTGTGCTTGTGTTCCAGCTCTGCGTCTATTCCAGCACCACGGAGTCTTATAAAACCAGTCTCAAAGTGGCATAGAGAGTGGAGGACACACTCTCCCACGTCATCTTTCTTTTTCAGATTTGTTTTAGCTCTTTATTCTGTTTCTTTTCTATTTCCATGTAAATTTTATGAGACTCTCATCTGTGTCCACAGAAAGTCAGCCGGGATCCTGACAGGGATTGCAGGAAGTTTGTGGACCAGCTTGGGAGGAAATCTCCTTTAGCCATCCCAATCCATGAACGTAGTGTGTCTTTCCATTTATGCTTTTTCTTACCTTACCTATTTTGTAATTTACAGTGTGAGTCCCATATGCTTTTTTTTTTTTTTAGATTTAGGCCTGAATATTTATGCCCCGCCTACCATTTTCATGTGTGTGTGTCTATGGTGCCTGTGCTTGTAAATTTTTGCACATATGTGGGCATACCTGTGTGGGTGACTGCATGTGGAGGCCCTGTGTTGACATTAGGAATCATCTTTGATTGGTTTTTCACCTTATTCATTGAGGCAGGGTCTGTCAATCAAACGCGGAGCTCACCAATATGGCTAGCCTGGCTAGCCAGCTGGCTGTGGGGACCTGGTCTCATCTCCCTACCTCCCAAGGCTGGAATTACAGCCAGGCTGCTATACTCACCTAGCCCGTTTGTGGGGTTCTAGGGAGCCAAACTCCAGCCTTTATGAGTGGGTGGCCAATGCTTTAATTACCGAGCCACCTCCTCAGCCTTTAAAAAAAATACTTTCCTGGCCAGGTGGTGGTGGGACACCTTTAATCCCAGCACTCGGGAGGCAGAGGCAGGTGGATCTCCATGAGTTTGAGGCCAGCCTGGTCTACAGAGCAAGTTCCAGGACAGCTAGGGCTACATAGAAAGACCATGTCTCTAAAAACAAAACAAAAAACTTTTCTTAAACTGTATTTTTATTTTTTAATGTATATATGCCCATGGAAGTGCCATGTGTATGTGCACTGTGTATCTCAAAGGGAGACAGACCCCCTGGAGCTGGAGTTACAAGTGGTTGTGAGCTCCCTGACACAGACGCCGGGAACTGAACTTGGGTCCTCTGTAAGAGCAGCAAGCTCTCTTAACCCCTGAGCCATCTCTCCAGCTCCAGTCGTTCTCTCTCTCTCTCTCTCTCTCTCTCTCTCTCTCTCTCTCTCTCTCTCTCTCTCTCTCTCTCTCTCCCTCTCCTCTCTCCTCTCTCTCTCTCTCTCTCTCTCTCTCTCTCTCTCTCTCTCTCTCTTCCTTTCTATCTATCTTTCTTCCTTCCTTTCCTTTTTTTTTTGTGTGTGTTTTGTTTTGTTTTTGTTCTTCAAGACAGGGTTTTCTCTGTGTAGCCTTGTCTGTCCTGGAACTCACTCTGTAGACCAGGTTGGCCTTGAACTCAGAGATCTGCTGGTATTAAATGCCACTGCCACCCGGACTATTTTTCAGTTTTAAAATAGCTACTGGGTTGCTTTGGGTCCTCTCTCTGGTCTCACTGTGTTCCCCAGGGCATTCTTCAGTCTTCAGCTCCTGGCCTCAAGCAATGCTCCTACCTCAGACTCTGGGCACACTCACTGTAGGTGGCTCCCCAGCCTTTAGTCCACATTTGCTTCTGATGTCTTCCTACTTGCTTGTTGGACATGTTGATGATGGCAACTATGGAATTCTTATTCTAACGTCTGTCTTATCCATAGTCTAGCATCTGTGACTCAGTTGTCTCACATCGAGATCTCCCAGGTTGCATGAGTGATTTTGCATTGAAACCCATCCTGTTAAGAGACTTAGAGCCTGATTTAAACTTTGTTTTCTCAGACTTCCCCTGAGGCCACTCCCAGGAAGTTCTGCCCTAAACTTCCTAGAAGGGCTTGCTGTCATCCTTCTCTGCAGACCCTTCCAGGCCCCAGCTGACATCACCCTGGCTTAGATGACAAATCACACTTGCTTACTGCTGTCCAGGTGGCCTTGGATTGAGATCTCAAGGGTGGCACCAGGGGTGGCAGTATAGTGTGACTCTCCACTGGCTTCCTCTGAGGAAGAGCTGGTGAACCTGGACACAGTCTAGCTAGAGTGACAGGCCCCATTCCCTAGGGGGCCTAGAACTGGCCCTGGCCTTTGCTGTGACCATCCCTGATTGTCTAGAAGCCTCCCATCTTGCTAGGCTGTTCTGTTCCGGGTCTCGTAGCTGGAGTGGGCAGGACTTTCTGACCCCTGTGCGGGCATTCCCCAGGCTCCCCGCTCTTCCAGCTCCCCTCTGGGAACAGGAGGCAGAAGGAAAACCCAGACCACTTAATGCCATGCTGCGTCTTAGGCCCTGAGAGTCTTGGCCATCCTGCCCTCTCCTCTCTGCTGTGGATATCATTCTGTATGCTGTGAATGTATTGCTCTGATTTGGTTAATAAATAAAGTGCTGATTGGCCAGTAGCCAGGAAGGAAGTATAGTATAGGCAGGATAAGCAGAGAGGAGAATTCTGGGAAGTGGAAGGCTGAGTCAGGAGATGCTGCCAGCCACCACTGCCACTACTGCTGCCACCATGAGAAGCAAGATGTAAAGATACTGGTAAGCCACGAGCCATGTGGCAAGGTACAGATTAATAGAAATGGGTTAATTTAAGATGTAAGATCTAGCTAGCAAGAAGCCTGAGCCACTAGGCCATACAGTTTTAATTAATATTAGCCTCTGTGTGTTTACTTGGGTCCAAGTGGCTGCAGGACTGGCGGGTGAGAGAGATTTGTCCTGACCACGGGCCAGGTGGGACACAGAAAAACTTCAGCTATACCTCTCTACCTTCCCACCATCTTGTGCTTGTTCCCTAGGTTATATCTGGAGTTTTAGACAGTACAGAGCCGCAAATATTGGGAAGTATGGCATCTCCTCCCTGAAGCAAATTGCTACTATTTTGATTAATTTTGGATATAATTTCAAAAGATATCCCATCAGGATTTCTCAGTCTTGACTTAACTTACCTCCCCTCCCCCTCCTCCCTTTTAAAATAGGATCTAGGACATAGAAGACATGGCCTTGGAACGGGGCCTTTTGCTTTGTTAAGTTTAAAGAAACTAGAGATGGAAGGCTGTTCAGCTGAAGGGCGGAGAGGTCACAGCCACGTGTAACAGATCCTCCTCTGCTGTGCAGATCAGTTCTTTGCTTTCATAGACAGACTTTGTGGGACACAACTGGGCCACAGGGTCACATGGAAAAGGAGCCAATCTGAAGTACTTGAAAGAATGAAATAGAGGCTGCGGACAGCTGGCGGTGGTGGCGCACGCCTTTAATCCCAGCACTCGAGGCAGAGGCAGGCAGATCTCTGTGAGTGAGGCCAGCCTGGGCTACAGAGTGAGTGGGGTGGGGCGGGGACGCTGCTGCATTAAATACACAACTGTGCCTGCAATGTAAGCCATGCTTTATGGTGCTGTGAGCTGGGCTCAAACTTTGGTTTATTGTTGTTTTTAAGCCACTGTATAAAATATAGAAAATGATTTTTAAAGATGAAGGAAGGATGAAAGGAAGGAAGGAAGAAAAGAAGGAAGAAAGAAAAGAAGGAAGAAAGAAAAGAAGGAAGGAAGGAAGGAAGGAAGGAAGGAAGGAAATCCCGACATGTTGAGGCATGCCTATAATGCCAGCACCTGGGGGGCTGACCTAAGGAGATTACTACATGTCCAAGGCCGGCTTGGCCTACAGAGAGAGTTATAAGTCAGCCCAGACAATAGAGTGAGACCCTGTCTGCAAACAAGACACAACACAGTAAAACAAAACACAGTAAGATAAAATAAGCCGTCTCCAGAAAGCTCATACATGCTGTTACCTGGTTGGTAGGTAAGTTTGCTCAAATTAGGATTGAGGAGGTTTGTGGGTGTGACTTGTGGAACAGAACTGTGTCTGAGGCAGGAGACTGGAAGTGTCTTACATTGTGTCCATGTTTCCTAGCATTTAAGATGGTCGTTCGAACGGCTCAAGAGGAAGATGCGTGTAGCTGCCGATTTCCAGAGGAAGAAGAAGGAGGAAGCTATGAGATGTGATGTGCCATCCCAGGAGATGTGGGGGTCCTCAGGAAATTGAGGAGCAGCACAAGAACCCCACTGTCCTTTCCTAACACCATCCTAGACAATGTGCAAGTGCTCACCCCATCCAAGCCTCTTCTAATGCTAATGGATTTGTCTTTACCATTTTTAAATTTTTTATTTTTAAACTTTGTGTATGAGTGTTTTGCCTGTGTGTGTGTGTGTGTGTGTGTGTGTGTGTGTGTGTGTGTGTGCTCATGCACACACACCATGTGAGTTCCTGATGCCAGCTGAAGCCAGAAGAGAGGGTGTTGAATCCACAGAAATTGAAGTTATGGATAGTTGTGTACTGGGAACCAAACCTGTGTCCTTCGCAAGGGCAGCCAATGGTCTTAACCACTGAACCATCTCTCCAGCACTGCCCTGGACATTTTTAATAGGAGTGTGGGAAGAGTAGGAGGTGAAAGACCAATTTTTGGATTCTCCTTAATAAGATATATATAATGCTGGGTGTGAAGGTGCACACCTTTAATCCCAGCACTAGGGAGTCAGGGGAAGGCGAATCTCTGTGAGTTCCAGGCCAGCCAGGGCTGTACAGAGAAACCATGTGTCAAAAAACAAACAACTAGCCAGGTGGTGGTGGCACACGCCTTTAATCTCAGCACTCTGGAGGCAGAATTGGAGGTCAGCCTGGTCTACAGAGCAAGTTCCAGGACAGGCTCCAAAACTACACAGAGAAACCCTGTCTCAAAAAAACAAAACAAAAAACAACTAAATACCAATCCCCCCACACAAAAAACTCCAAGATATACAACCTAATCTAAAGAAAATGGCAGTTTCAGTTGGATTACATGGACCAGTGGTCCAGTTAAAGTCCTTGTAAAATCAATGTAGGTGTGTGTGTGTGTGTGTGTGTGTGTGTGTGTGTGTGTGTGTGTGTGTGGTGTAGGTGTAAATAGAATGCATGTATGGCTCTATGTAATAAGCAGCATGTTTCCCCACCCAAATTTCCCCAGGTTTCTCACTTACTACATCACCTCCCTCCACTGTCTGGAGGGTGGGAGGCCCCGTGTCCCCGTCTGGAAAAGGCCTGTCAGAGTTTGAGAGGGAGCTACAGAGGAGTTCACATGTGTGTCTCTCCTGTGTCCTCTCCCTCCCCACACTTCTGCTGCTCTGTGTCAGGCTCATCAGTAAACATACCAACCAGGAAAGGCACAAAACACTGAGAAGAGGGAACACCTGTGACCTCACTGGAGCAAGGCCTACCCCCCTCCCCCCGCCCTCACCCCCCAACCCCGCCATGGTCAAACATGGCTGCTGCTTCCCTTTATGTGGCTCCTGTACAGCTTAAGAGCTAAAAATGGTTTTAAATCTTATTTATTTATTTATTTATTTATTTATTTATTTATTTATTTGAGACAAGATCTCACTGGGTAGCCCTGGTTGGCCTAGAACTTACTCTGTAGATCAGACTGGCCTTGAGCTCACAGAGATCCACCTGCCTCTGCCTCCAGAGTACTGGAATTCAAACTGTGCACCACCATGCCCAGCTATCCTTTCAATTTTTTTTTTTTTTTTTTGGTTTTTCGAGACAGGGTTTCTCTGTGTAGCTTTGCGCCTTTCCTGGGACTCACTTGGTAGCCCAGGTTGGCCTCGAACTCACAGAGATCCACCTGCCTCTGCCTCCCGAGTGCTGGGATTAAAGGCGTGCGCCACCACCGCCCGGCTTATCCTTTCAATTTTTAAAAGCCACCCAAAATTATAAAAATTGGGCTCTTGTGAAATTTGAGCCTGTTTTTCTCTCCCTGTTTTTTTTTCTTTGTTTTTGTTTTTTTTTTTAAAGATTTATTTATTATGTATACAGTGTTCTGCCTGCATACCAGAAGAGAGCACCAGATCTCATTACAGATGGTTGTGAGCCATCATGTGGTTGCTGGGAATTGAACTCAGGACTTCTGGAAGAACAGCCACTGCTCTTAACCTCTGAGCCATCTCTCCAGCCCTGGTTTTTGTTTTTTTGTTTTGTTTTGTTTTTCTTTTCTGTTTTTCTCGATTCCAAAAGTCCTTATCGTGTAGTTAGGTACCCCCTAACTGTGGTGAGTGTTTTTGAGCATTCTAATATCATGCTGTGTGGAAGCAGCTTGCTTTAGTCATCAGAACTGTATTTATAACTCCTGGTGCTGTGCATAGCACCAAGGGGTGTCCCTTCTGCAGAGACCAGTCTGTCCTCTCCAGAGCTATGTTTGGGATCTTCAGTCACTGTGTTCTTTTACTGTTTTACCCAAGTTCTTACTGTTGTCTGGGCGGGAGAGTCACCAGGGAGACAGACTGAAAGTAGAATAATTGCTGGGCCTCAGGGCAGATGCCTTCATCAGTTAGGATGGGCCCCGTTATGCAGAAATAATAAGTGACACCCGCATCCCAGTGGAGTCCAGTGAAATGGAGGGACATTTCTTTTTGAGTGTGTGTGTGTGTGGGGGGGGGACCGGACGTCCACCTCGAGTGCTGTTCTTCAGATCTCTTACTAATCTAGGGCTCGGCTGGCTGGCCCAGGAGCCCCAGAGTTCTCCCAGGCTCTACTTCCCCAGGGCTGGGATTACAAGTGTGCGTTACCACACTTGGCTTTTTCATGTGGGTTCTGAGGACTGAACTCGGGTTAAGCAAGCGCTTAACCGGGCGAGCATCTCCTTCATCCGCCAAACTCATCTCTTACTGTGATCACAGGCCCCTTCTAGCTGTGGCTCTGTCTGTTACAAGCTTTGAAAGCTTGGATCCAAGCTGGTGGCTGCTGAGGCTTTAGGAGGTGAGCCTGGCTGGCAGGAGGTTTAGGGCAGTCCCTTGACGGTTCTACGTGTCCCCGGTCCCAGCTTGCTTTCTCGGCTCCCTGAACCACTCAGCGTGAAGGAGCCTTCCACGGCTGCTCCTGCTGCTGTGAATGCCACCATATACCCCTGGTACCATGCCTTCTCTGCTGCAATGGACCAAAATCCCCCCGAAACCAGGAGCCAAATAAACCCTTCCTGCCCCAGACTTCGCTGTTCAGGTGGTCCGTCTTAGCAACAGCGTAAACAACGTCTGCGCGTGTTCTGCCTCCACAACACCACAAACAACGTCTGCATCCTTTGTAAGCTGTCTCTAGGACCTGGGGGGAGGGAGCAGCTTCTACTTGGAATGTTGAGCATCTACAGCAAAGAGGGGTTTGCCACTTCAGACATAGATGATTGGTTAGATGCTAACCTTTGCAGCCAGGCACATAGCTGAGCCAGGCAATAAATACAGTAACTAGGTGGGCGTGGCGGCACACGCTTTTCTGAGCGTTGGTCTGTCATGCTGCTGCCTTCTTGCTTCATCCGACTGCTTGACAACCTCCCTGCCCTGGCTATCAGCAGACTCCCTTATCTTGTCAGTGTGGTGGTTCAAATGGCATTTCCTGTGGTCTTATTTTGTATTTCTTTCTTGACAGATGAGTGACCTGTCACATAGTCATATCCTATTTGATCCTTTTATAAAAGAAAGATTTAGGGCTAGAGAGATGGCTCAGAGGTTAAGAGCACTAACTGCTCTTCCAGAGGTCCTGAGTTCAATTCCCAGCAACCACAAGGTGGCTCACAACCATCTGTAATGAGATCTGGTGCCCTCTTCTGGCCTGTAGTCATCCATGCTGTATACATAATAAATAAATAAAACTTAAAAAAATAAATTTTAAAAAAAAGAAAGATTTAGCTAGGCAAGCTTTTAATCCCGGCACTTGGGAGGCAGCGGCAGAGGCAAGTGGATCTCTGTGAGTTTGAGGCCAGCCTGGTCTACAGAGTGAGTTCCAGGATAGCTAAGGCCACACAGAAAGATCCTGTCTCAAAAAAAAAAAGTCAAATAAATAAAATTAAAAATAAATATGTGGTGATATTCTGTTTGTGCTCTAACAAATGAAGCTTGCCTGGAGATCAGAGTGTGGAGCTAGCCACTAGTTAACCAATATCTGGCTGTGGGTTTTTATTATTAAGACCAATTAGAATTTGCGCCACATAAATAAAATAAAATAAAATATTTTTATGTATGTGCCTGTGTGTTTATGTGCATCCTATGGATGTCAATGCCCATAAAGGCCAGAAGAGGGCACTGTATCTCCTCAGAACTAGAGTTATAGGTGGTTGTGAGCTGCCCCACGTGGATGCTGGGAACAGAACCCCTGTCCTCTGCAAGAGCAGTCAGTGTTTTTAACAGTGAATCATCTCTCTGCCTTTGTGATTCTTCTTAAATGAAACATTTGCTCGTTTTATTTTTCCCCATTAAAAATAACTTGCCTTTTTTTTATCAACTCATAAAAATCCCTTACGTATTTTAGACAACAAACATTGGCTGAAGCCAAAGTTGGATGGTGAGGCACATGCCTTTAACTCCAGAACTAGGAGGCTGAGGCAGGCAGATCTCTGTGAGTTTGAGGCCAGCCTAGTCTACATAGTGAGTGCCAGGACAGCTACCACTATACAGTGTAGCTAGAGTTTTCCTGCCTGGCCCACAGTCAGGACAAATCTCTTTCACCTGCCAGTCCCCCAGCCACTCAGACCCGACCAAGTAAACACAGAGACTTATGTTGCTTTCAAACTGTATGGCCGTGGCAGGCTTCTTGCTAACTGTTCTTATAGCTTAAATTAATCCATTTCCATTAATCTATACCTTGCCACATGGCTCGTGGCTTACCGGTATCTTCTCATGCTGTTTGTCATCATGGCGGCTGGCAGTGTCTCTCTGACTCAGCCTTCCACTTCCCAGCTTTATTCTCCTCCTTGCCCCGCCTACACTTCCTGCCTAGCCAACGGCCAATCAGTGTTTTATTGATTAATCAGTAACACATTTGCCATACATCACACAGCACTTCCCCCCCCCCTTTTTTTTTTTCAAAAAGGAAGGTTTTTAACCTTAACAAAGTAAAATTACATATCATTTGGGAATTTGGGCGTAGCTTCTCTTACTACTTCCTGCTGGAGGGGGGTGCTGTATCTTATGGGGAAACAAAGAAAATTTTAGAATTATGGAATAGTCCATGAGGCTGTATCGTCTGAGCCAGATGCCTTCAAACCATTCTGGATGTTTCAAGAATACGACGCCCACATTCCTAAAGAGGTGGTGTGGGGTGGTTGGTTTTTTTGGTCTTTTAGGTCTTTTAATGGGTTTTGGGTCTGGGATAATTTTCATTGATTAGGGGGGTTGGTTACAAGTTGTTGTAAAGGGTGAGGAAAAGGGCTAAGCAAAGGAGATTAGATTTAAGGTTCTTATTAAAAAAAAAAGAGAGAAAGAAAGAAAGAAAAAAATGTAAATACTTTACATTGGATTGGATTGTTTTATATTGTATACAAATTATATATATTGAAATTGATATTATTAGAAAATGCTATATGTATATTTCTAATTGTACCGTTCATTTAACAATGTAATGCAATTTTCTAATCCTTGAATGTTGTTATTACCAACTATTAGGATATAAAGAAATGAAAGTTAGTAGTTAGACATTATAATAGAACTTGTAGTTATATTAGGTATGTTTTCAAGATTGAGTAGATATATTTTAGATAGACAGGTTATCTTCAAACCCTTCAGAGATCTACAGAATATGGCATTTAAAATGTTTTAATAACTTAGAAAATTTTTCTTTTTTGTTATGACTATGAGACATGTCGGCTCCTGACAGTACCAATCTACTTCAGAGAAAATATGGGCATTGAAAAAACTGTAATTGGAGTTAACTTTCATTGTAGCAAAAGTTAGCCACTGGACAACAAAGTATCCTCGAATCAACTGCTGACGAACAGGACAGACAAGACACGAAACAAAGGACTACTGATTCTTGTCAAAACAAGTGTGGTTATGGCTTTATCAAAAGGCATCTTCTGAGGCCAGGACAATATGGCACCATCCCTGAAGTGGCCTTCGTAATCCGGGAAAGGTACAGTGCCCTTTTCTTCGAAGGCAGCTGAACAGGCAGTGGGCCGATGGCTTCTGATGTGCAATGGGGAGGTAGCTGAAACAGTTATTCTTGAAGAGTAATTAAGCTCACACCTCTCAACAGAAGAATGGCATTTAATAGAGGGATGTGGAGAAGAACGGGATGCTGAAATGAAGCCACATACACACATAGCCAAGAAGAATGGACAGCTGAATTAAAAAAACATCAACAATTTCCAGAATTTAAAATCCTGAATCATGACATGAAACTAGTGGAATTCAGGTATTTCTGGTATATAGACTGCTCTCACCCAATGTGAGGTTGAACTGTTGACCTTGTGTACATTCTACTTCACAAATGAGTCTGTCAGATACGCTAAGCCTATAGGCTGAAGATGATGCCCCAACACTGTGGAGAAACCTCAGATGATTGTCCAGGCAGCTGGCTGTTTCTGTCAACTCACAAGTTTTTGGAAGTTGCTTGCATATACTTCCTGTTTTTATTTTTTTTTGTTAGCTAATACTATTTCCTTCTTGGGTCTCTGAGGGAGTTGAAGATTAGTTAGTTATAGTTGACGATTAATTAGGATAGAAAGTGAATTAGATACAATAGAATAGATAATGGAATTATTTTCTCTGAATTTGTCAAATACAAATGGACTAGACATTGTTTAGGTATTTATTACTTGTATATATTGTATATAGTTATTGTACTTTTGTATATAGTTTTTCTTATGTTAGTTATAAGCTTTTTCTTTTTTCCTTTTTATTAAAATAGAAAAGGGGAAATATGGTGATATTTTATTTGTATTAAAATGTTATTTGTATGTTAATAAATAAAGTTGCCCGGGGGTCAGAGCTATTAGCAAGCCATAGGAAAGCAGGGCAGTGGTGGTGTATACTTGTAATCCCAGCACTTGGTATGCAGAGCTGGGTAAGTCTCTGTGTGTTCAGGGATACAGCCATTATTGGACACACATGCCTTTAATCTCAATACCAAGCAAGGAAAACCTGGAGGCCTATACAGACAGGCCATGACGAGGCGGTCATGTGGTTGGGTTTACAACCAATGAGAAGGCAGAACAGGAACACTATATAAAGACATTAACACAGGGGTAGTGAGTTCTGAGAGGTAGGACCACTGCAGGAGGAAGGGTAAGGTTTTAGCTCTTAGCTCTGACCTCTTGGCTTTCTTCTTTGCATTGGTTCTGTGTTTCTTATTTAATAAGAAGGTTGGTTGCATCTACAATACAGACAAACCCAGTCTTGAAAAATAAAAAATAAATCCAAAATCATTGGCCATTATCTTAGTTCCTTTCCTGTTGCTTCAATAAAACACTCTAACAGTGCTGGTCAGATGGCTCAGCAGATAAAGGTTCTCACCACCAATCCCAATAACACGAAAGAGAGAACTGATAACCATATATGTCCCACAGTTCAAACATGTGCCTGAATGTGCATACACACAGAAGCAAATAAACAAGTGCAATAAATTTGAAAAATAAGATGAACCCATCAGCCCAGTTATAAAAGCTAGAAAAAGGACTTGGCACCAGTGTGGCATGCAAATGAAGCATTGTAATTTACACCAATCACTGCACAGCTCCACCAATCAGAGGCTTTACATAAAGGCCAATCACAGGTCTCCTGTTGTACCAATCACTAGCTCTCTGCAGAGCCCCCAGTGCTCCCTCAGGTCTGTGTGAGTGAAAATGGCTGATGGGAGGAGAGCTGGGCCACTGTTTATAGAAGCTGATCTTGGAGTGTGTCTTCCGAGGCCAATGCAGGGCCTGTGGGGCAGCCATGCCTGGAGCCTGAGTCTGAGCTCGGCTGTAGGGATCCTCACAGCTGGGGTGAAGGGTTCCCCAGAGTGGAGGGGAAGATTGAACACATCTGGGCTGTCTGCCAAATGTTTTCTCGGCTGGTGGTTTCCCATCAGAGGCAGCCAGGCAAGAGAAAGGAGCTGGCACCCCCAGCTCAAATGGCTGAGTGGTTCGTTTCAAGCAGTTCAAGTTATTTCAAGGAAGAAAAGGACTTTATACATAAAAATCAACATTCTCGAAAGTGCATACCACGCTGTCAAATGTCCTTAGGAAGATTTGCTTGTCTCACATTTTTGTTAGAACTAAGATTTTTTTTTATTATTTTTCTATGTGTAAACTGTGCATATATCTGTGTCTGTGTGCAGGTATGTGCATGTGGGTTCAGGTGCTCTTAGAGGCCTGTGGGTGACATCAGACCCCTGGGGTGGAGTTGCAGGGGCTTGTGAGCCACCCAAACCCAGACCCTCTGCAGGATCAGTAAGAACTCTTAACCACTGAGACTGCTCCAGCCCTTTTAGAATGTTGGAAATTTAGGAAAATTTCTAAAACTTTCGCTTTGTTGTTACTTCTGAATGGTTTGCTTTGTTGTTGAAGGTAGGGATGTGGTTGGCCTCCTCAGCTGCCTCTTGGACAGCCCTTCCTGTCATTTCTAACCATATGTGGATACATTGTTTCCCTCATTGGCAATCAATTTGTTTACAATGACAGTAGTTTCTTCCCTTTCTAGTCCATTATTTCTCACCCCTGACTTAAGTGATAGGACTTAATTCAACATGATAGTCTTTTCTTCTTTTACAGAGAAAATGTAAAATTCCCTAATCAGACTAAGAAAGTTCCCTCCTGTTCTTGGTTTGTGCAGAGAATTTTTCTTCTTCATCTTTGTATTCTTTTTCTTTTTGAGGGGTGGGTATTTAGGAAATAGGAGGCCACATAGCACAGGCTAGCCTTAAATTTGGTAAGTAGTAAAGTATGATGTTGAATTCCTGATCCTCCTGCCTCAGCTTCCCAAGTGCTGGGATTACATGTGTGTGCTACCATTTCTGGCTCATATATATACATTTTACACATAGTAAAATAATAAAATAAATCTTAATTCTAACAATATATAACATATTTTTTTTTTTAGATAGGCTGCATATCCATAGCCCTGGCTGTCTTGGAACTAGCTCTGTAGACCAGGCTGGCCTCAAACTCACAGAGATCCACCTGCCTCTGCCTCCTGAGTGCTGGGTTTAAAGGCGTGCACCACCACCTGGCAGTTCTTATTTTCCTTGACAAATTTGTTTGTGACACAAAGTGTCAGTTTGTTACCAGGCTGGAACCGCTGGGATCAAGGATCCTCTTGCCTTGGCTTTCTGAGTAGTGGGGACAACAGATAAATCACCTACCCAGAAACCCTGTCAGTTCTAAAGTGACATCTCTTGCCTTTGGGCACTTGGTGTCTTGGTCTGTGTGTGCTACCCTCCACATGCAATGGGGCCCTCTGACCTGTCTGGTGTGGTGCGTCTGGGGTAACTGAGACTCTCATTTGCTCCTAACTAGGAACACAGAAAACACACAGCATGTGCTTATGGGATGGAGGCTGCGTTAGCTACCTTTCTCATCCCTGTGACAGAGCACCTCAGGAAAGCTAAGTGGACGGGAGGTTTGCTTTATTTCAGTGTCTCGGAGGAATCCAGGCTGTCGTGGTAGGGATGACATGGCAGCATGAGTGATCCACTCTTGGCAATGGGACGAGTATGTTATATGGTTCCTCACATTTAGGTGTGGAGGGGGCTAGAACAGCACCAGAGGCTTGTGTAACCTTCGAAGGCCCGTCCTGAATGGGCTACACCCCCTAGCTATGTTCCAGATCCCAAAGTTCCATAATCTATGGAAACAGTACTGCCAGCTGTGGCCACATGCTCAGAACATGTACCTGTATGGAACATTCCAGATTCAAACCATAGCGGAGTGTGTTTACTTTCTGGAGTGTATGACACTTTGTCATAGTGTATTTTGGCATCACCTACGAGTAAGTGAAAAACACAGGAACTTGGGATATGAGTCACTGTTTCCTCAGGAGATATCAACGAAGGAAAAAACGGTTCTGTTTGGAAGGCAGTTTCAGAAATCCAATAATTTGTTTTAATAGAACGAATACACACTTCAATGACCCAAATAAATGAAATTATTTAAGCTTTCAGATTCTTAAAAAGAAGCCCACATTATTTCTGAAACAGATTTTGATTTTGTTCTTAGTGGAAGATGTCACTCTGATGGAAATTTTAGATCTCAGGGGTGCCTGGCCACTCCAGTGGGCGTCTTCACTTATGCTGAGCAGATGTTTCCACTGTGGGTAAGATGTACCACAGACCATGGCCAGCGTGGCCCCGTGTGTTCTGTATGGGCTGAGATCAGAACAGTGATTGTTATCGCTGCTTTTACAAAAAGACTATCGTGAAAGCCGAGATTGTCTTTAGAGAAAAATAAGAGGCTTAGAAAGATAACGTTTTTGTGTATGGGGGAGCCCGTGTGCATATATGTACATGCGGAGGCCAGTTCAATGTCGGGTGTATTCTTGGATGGCTCTCCACCTTGTTTCTGAGACAGGGTCTCTCATTGAACTTGGAGCTCAGTGACTAGCTAGTCTGGGTGGCTAGCAAGCTTTAGGAACCCCTGTCTCTACCTTCCTAGGACTGGATTTCTGGTATGCAGCTGTACCCAGATTTTTCTGCGGGGCAGGGGGAATCAAACTCAGATTCTCGTGCTTGTACCACAAACACTTTAGTTGACTAAGCTGTATCTCCAGCCCAAGACAACATATGTTTAAAAACTCGTATTATCATTGCAACAATTGCAACAGCATTCCCAAACTTGAGGTCATACTCTGTACCCAGAAAGCCAAGTTTGGCCACCTGTCCTTGAAAAGCCAATCAAAACAGCCAATTCAAAGTTAAAAAAAAAAAAAGTCACGTCAGGACTGGTGGCACACACCTTCCCTCAGAAAATGACTTCATCTTTTAGACTCTTTTGCCACCAATAACTTACTTAGTAGCAACATAAAAGAATGCTGATTCTGCCAAGTTCACAGAAAGAGCTGACATGAACCTGGACGATTCCCCCACTGGGTCAGGGCTACAGAGGCAGCTCCTTCCCACACTGCACTGCCGTAAGACTCAAAGCCACTGAGACAAATGTTTTCCCGACTGAGAACTCTGAGTCAGGGGAACTGAAAAGGTGAACCAGAGCCACACCAGGGCACAAGTTCTCTAGGAGGACCCTTCCTGGCACACAGTATTCCTGATTCCCTACTGTGTACTGGGACTAGACAATGAGCCAGCCTAGGGCAGCCTGATGCTGGCAGGTAGCTTTGTGCCTGTCCCTGCAGCTTAAGAGTAGAGGGAGCTCAGAGGGGCTACTGGGGATGCAAAAGTCAGGAGGTGTGCTGGGGTCAGAGGTCACAGAGCACCACAGGGCCAGGCAAGGAGGGTGAGACTGAGGTGAGAGCATGTGAGCAGGGACCAAGTGTTCACATTATCTACGCTAAAGCAGCTGGGGTTTAACCTGTGGCTCTGGGAAGCCCCGGGAGGGATCTGACCGGATTCACAGTTTAGAATGACCTTGACTGTAAGAAAATGGATTCAGGAGAGTCAAAACAAGACTCTGATGCCAGGGGACAGTGCAAGAGCCCAGTGTGAGGATGGACGAGGGAGCTGGGCAGGACTTTGGGAATCAGAATGCCCCCTTGGCTGGGGCGGCTGGGAGGGTAGACATTGGGAGCCCTAGAGATAAGCTGGGAGTAGAGCAGTGTGGGTCACGGACACCCCTGAGAGTGGTTAGGGTCGAGTGCAGGAAGGACAACCAAGGGACAAGTGGCCCAGTGACAGTGAGGTTTGTCCTTCATTCAGCTGACACCTGCAGAAGGGGTCTCTGGTGTAAGAGTCAAACTGGCCATCACTTTACCAGTTACTCCCCATGGCTTGCTCAGTCTACTTTCTTACACAGCCCAGGGCCACCTGCCCAGGGATGGCACCACCCACAGTGGGCTGGGCTCTCCCGCATCAATCATTTATCAAGAGAATGTCCCACAGCTGGGCGGTGGTGGCACAAGCCTTTAAGGCAGGTGGATCTCTTTGAGTTCAAGGCCAGCCTGGTCTACAACGGGAGTTCCAGGACAGGCTCCAAAGCTACACAGAGAAACCCTGTGTCAAAACTCCCTCCCCCCCCCCAAAAAAAAAAAAAACCAAACACACGCACAAAAAAAAAAAAACAGAGAGAGAGAGAGAGAGAGAGAGAGAGAGAGAGGGAGAGGGAGAGGGAGAGGGAGAGGGAGAGGGAGAGGGAGAGAGAGAGAGAGAGAGAGAGAGAGAGAGAGAGAGAGGAGAGAGAGAGAGAATGTTCCACAGAAGCGATGGCACACACCTTTAATCCCAGCTCAGGAGGCAGAGGTAGGCAGATCTCTTTAAGTTTGAGGCTAGGCTGTTTTATCCATAATATCTTGTTACTAACACAATATAAAACTCAGTATAATTTTTAAAAGTCCCATGGTCTTTAATAAACTCAGTTTTAACATTCAGTCTCTTTAAAATACCCAACATCTCTTTAAAAAAGTCCAAAGTCTCGCTACTGTGGGCTCTTGTAAAATAAAAAATAAGTTATGTATTTCATTATTTCAAAAAGGAGGAGGCAGGGCACAGTTATATCAGACCAAAGCAGAAAGCCAACATCCAGGAACGCAAATATCTCATGTCCTCGTAGGCTCCCGCTCCGTTGAAAACACCTCTGTGGGCGGTTTGCTATGCGCTACCCAAAGTCAAAGGCTGCAGTCTAATCCCAAAGTGGTAGCATTAGAAGGCCAATAGATCTTGAGGGCGAAACTTTCAAGCGTGGAATTAGGACCATTGCAAAGGATCGAATGGAAGACCTTGTTTGGACATGGCTACAAGTGTCCATCTATGAACTCAAAATGAGCTCCTACCATCCCCCAGATCTGCTGGCTCTGCCATCCACAACATACATAGTTGTTCTTATAGGCTCATGCTGGCTCATGCCACACCTGCCACTGTCCTCCACTGTCCTTGGTGATTGTCCCACAGTCTCAGAATCTCCAATAGGCTGGAATAACACTTCACCAGTGGCCTCTCCTGACATCTTTGGGGACTGACTACCCACCTGGTGCCTCAGCTTCTCTCCTTGACCCCTTCAGACCCGGAGTCACCACCAGCACCAATTACCGCTCCTGGCCTCACATGGTGTTGAGCCTCAGCTACTCTCCTTGACCCCTTCATGCCGCCAAATCATAAACCACACAGGAGACTCTTGCACATTACCAAGTTCGCTTCCAGCTTGAGATGCAACCTTGGCCCTCTATGAAGCACAGCTTCTGTGTGCTGACCCTCAGGGAACACTTCCCGAAGAGTTCACCTCAATGATGCTGGCTTCTTATTAATCCCAGCTGATCCCTCAGCTCCAGCTGACCAGAAACCACAGCTTCTTACTTCAAATCGAGCACACAAATGGCCCTGGTAGAGCCTTTGCTCACCTCTGAAACGTCACAAGCCAGGCCTCCATCACCTGCATTTCCTCTGAAAATTCTCTTCCATGCTCCCACAAAACAGTGTGGAACACTCAATGGCTTTTCAACCCAAAGCTCTATATACTTCCAAAATTCTCCCAAAACAACATGGCCAGGTCTGTCCCCATGATACCCTGTGACCTGGTATGAATTTCTGTCTTAGTTTGGTTCCTGTTGCTGTGGTAACACACTGACCAAAAACAACTGAGGGAAGGAAGGGTTTGACTTACAGGGTATGGCCACCATCAACCCGAGGCAGGAGGAACTCCAGCAGGAGCAGAGGCAGGAACAATACAGGAGAGCTGCTGACTGGCTCGCTCCCCATGCCTCACTCAGCCTGCTTTCTTACACGACCCAGGACCACCTGCCCAGGGAAGAACCTCCCACATCAGTCATCAGTCAATAAAATGCCCCACAGACCCACCCACAGGCTAACCTGATGGAGACATTTTCTCAGTGGGGGTCTTCTTCCCAGATGACCAGAGCCTACGTCAAGTTGGCAAGAACCTAACCCGCACTGCAGTGTTTTTTCAAACAGTCCAAACAGACTAAGGCAAAGCCCCTGGAGCTTACCAAAACCGTGCTCTTTTCCAGCACGTGCAAGGTGGCTCCCTGTGACTCTGCCCTGGGTAGGGGACCCATCTTTCCCTCCCAGGGACCTCTTGGGTATCTCTCCTGGTCTTCATGGGTCTCTTTATCCACCTCCTTCATATTACCTTAAAGCCCTTTGTGTGAGAAATGGGGCTTCCTCATCCTTGGTATACAGTGGACACTTCATACGTGCCCAAGATTGCTGACATCTCAAAAATTTTATGGCTGCTGCTAGATAGAAGAGACATTCTTTTTGTTTTCCTTTTTTCTCTTTTTAGATGGGGTCTTGAGATGTAGCTTAGGCTGGCCTTGAACTGGAGACTCTTTAGAACACAGGTCAGATCCCACAGCCTGAATCAGGCAGCCTTCTTGCTGTATACCTGTGGTCACAAGACCACTTTGGAGCATTTCGGGGGTGTGATGTTTTCCTTCAGAGAACATATAGGATAGGTCAAAGGGGCTTTGGTACGAGGAATTTGTTGTACCCCAAACACAACCTTTGTGTATCAATCAATAAATATGCTTCTGAATGGAGATTGAGGTTCAGGTCACAGAGAACCTACAATTACATTCTGGAGTGAGTCTCCCACACAGCACAGAACACCCAACACTCCCCCCGTGTGTGTGAGTGTTTGCCCGCATGCATTTATGTATGTCCACCATGTGTGTGCCTAGTGCCTGCACAGGAGGGTATAAGTTCCCCCGAAACTAGAGTTATGGATGGTTGTGAGCAATCATGGGTGCTGGGAACTGAACCCGGGTCCTCTGTAGAAGCAACAAGTGTTCTGAACTGCTGACCATCTCCCCAGTCTTCTCTCCCCACTTTAAATGAAGCCCCTCCAGGTCTGAAGGAGACCCCTCTCCTCTCTAGACCACCTTGCTGATTCTTCAGACACCATGTTGCTTCTGTCTGACGCTCTTTCCCAGCTTGAGACTCCATCTACTCTGAGACCTTTTTCCCACAAACCTCATTCCTGAAGGGGATTAGGAATTGCACACCAGCTTCCTTCCAGCTGAGCACTGCTGCTGCTCTTGTTTATGTCATTGAGACAGACGCTCCGTGTGCTGGGATTATTCGTGCATATCACCGGTAAGCCTCAAGGCCACGTCAGACACGCTTCAGGGGAAGGAGGTGCAGCTCCTGAATTAAGCTTTGAGTTACTTTGGAAGACTGCCAGCAGCCATCTCATAGTATGTCTATTCTAGAGTGTCTGAACAAAGACAGGCACACGGCTGTGAGGACCCAGGGGTATTTGAACTCTATTGACCCAGTGAGGCATTTGATTAAGGGTTAGACAGATGGGTTTTTCTCCTCCTGAAGCATTCTGGGTAACCCTCCAACCAAGTTATGGATGAAGAAAAAGACCAAGTTAGCATGAGACTTGAGGTGCCCCACAAGATCCACACAGAGCATTTCAGGTTGGGAGACAGTTAAGAGGTTAACTTCTAGCTGGGCGGTGGTGGCGCATGCCTTTAATCCCAGCACTCGGGAGGCAGAGCCAGGTGGATCTCTGCGAGTTTGAGGCCAGCCTGGGCTACAGAGTGAGTTCCAGGAAAGGCGCAAAGCTACACAGAGAAACCCTGTCTCGAAAAAACAAAAAACAAAAAACAAAAAACAAAAACAAAAAAAAAGAGGTTAACTTCTGGAATTGGAAAGTATCTCGGCTATAATGTGTTTTTTTTTTTTATATTTTTATTGTATGTTCTTTGGTATTTTGACTGCATGTATGTTTGAGTGAGGGTGTTGGATCCCCTGGAACTGGAGTTACAGACAGGTGTAAGCTGTCATGTGGGTGCTGGGAGTTGAACCTGGGTCCTCTGGAAGAGCAGCCAGTGCTTTTAACCACTGAGCCATTTCTCCAGCTGGCTATAACTGACGATGGCCTTGAACTACTTACTGATCCTTTCCCCTCTACCTCAAAAGTGCTGGGATTCCGGGTGTGTGCTACTCTGCAGTGCTGAGGATGGAACCTGGGTGCATGCCTACCGTGCATCTTAGGCAGTTGGCCCTGTTTGGTACTGGCAGTGATATTAACCTGGGGTCACTACGCTGGTAGTGGGTTGGTATTGGTTGGCATTGGGCTTAGGGTGTTGGTGTGGGTTGGCATGAGCGTTGGATTCAGGGTTTTGGTGCTGGGTTGATATTGGTGTTGCATTTGGTTCCTGATGTTGATATTATTTTAGTATTTTTGTCCAAGCTGTGCTTAAGGTGGGGACATTTGAAGAGTTTCTATGTTCACGTGCCTTCTTTGTGGGAGTAGTAAAAAGTCGAGGAAATTCTATGGATGGTGAAATGTCAGCAGATAAAGACACTTGCCACCAAGCCTAAGGGTCTGAGGAAGGGGCAGATACTCAGGGACTATTCAAAAAGCTGATGTGGCCACCTCCTGTTCTGTGTGTGGCTAATTCAACTGACAGCGATACGCTTCCTCGAAATTTATGAAAACAGAAAGTGCCCCCGCAGAGTGAAGACTCAGGTTTCAGATTTGCTTCTCTGAATTCCACAGGAGCTCGGGAAGCTCCCCCTGGGTAAACAGAGGCCTTATCACAACTCAGCTGGAAATCTAACTGGGCGAGCTTCTGGCTCTCCTGATAAGAACTCTGCCCTGACTTGAAGCTGTTGACTGGCCACCCTGTGCGACCCCACCCACCACATCATGAAACTCCGGAAGTGAAGCTCAGTTCAAAGATGATTGCCGCCTCCTGGAGGGGACTAGCAGAACTGCAACCCGCAATCTATGTGTTCCTTGTCCTCAAAAGACGGGTGTCCCTGGGAAGAGCTGGTGTCCCAGCCTCTGGTCTACAGGTCAGCTGATAGAAGTCCCCTCAGCAGAATCTGTCTTGAGACCTTTGAATGACTGGATAAGACCCTCACCCTACGATTTTATTGTAATGTTTTTATTAGGATATACTAATTATCCCTAATAATGGGTTCATTATACCACTTTATATGTGTATTAATAGATTTCTGTCACATTCACATAACCCGTTACTCTAATCCCCGTCCCTTGAGTCCCCCTCCTTGTCCCAACCAGTCCCTCTACATTCTTTTCTGTCATTGTGTGTGTGTGCAGCACATGACTCAGTGGGCTCCATTAGTCATGTTTATAGGAGAATGTGCGTCTTCTCAGTAGCTATACCATCAAGGAAAAGGTCTCTCCTGCCCCCAGTGACCATTAACTGCATGTAAGTCCTCAGGGGGAAGTGGGGCCCGGTGAGTTCCCCATTCCACATGTTGGAAAATGCCTCCATGCAACATCTAGAGCGGAGTTTGAGCTGCACTAGGCTGACGTGCTCAGCTGTTGAGCTGTGCTCAGCCCAGCAGATTCTTCTTTACACTTTTTCTATGCTTTAATAACAAACACTGCATGGCACACACATTTAGGAATCAGCAGGAAATAAAAGTAATCAGAATTATTCTGTAATGCAAAGGGTTAAAAACAAATCACCCACATGTATCTTTACTGTGTATGTTAGACACAGTTGTTAAAAACCAGCACGACCACACTCTCCTGGCAGGGGACGGGGGACAGGGGGATGGGGAATGGGGGACGGGGGGGGGGGCACTGGGGGAAGGGGGGAAGGGGAATGGGGGAGAGATGGGACAGGATGACACGGGGGGGGGTTACAGGGGGAAGGACACCATGATCGCAAGGTGGTTTCCCAGGTGAAGCTCATCTGTTGCCCTCCGATGTGCTGACCCCTGCAATTTCCCCAAATGTGGGAAACTTAGCTGCATAATTTGCGGTAGTGAGCAGTTGCATTCACACTCTCCTAAAAAAGATTTTTAAAAACCTAGCATAATAACAGTTTGCAGTAGAGATTGGAGAGACTATTCAGTGATTGAGAGCTCTTGCTGCTCTTGCTGAGGACCCAATTCCCAGCATCTACATGGCTCATAACTGTCTCTTAAGTCTAGTTTCAGGGGATCTGATGCCATCTTCTGGTCTCCCTGGGCACTGCATGAATTTGGTGCATACACACATGTGCAGTTGAAACATCTTACAAATAATAATAATAATAATAATAATAATAATAATAATAACTATATTTTAAAATATTTACACTAGAATCAACAAATTTAAGGGGCTGGAGAGCTGGCTCTTGGTTGAGAGTGTATACTGCTCTTGCAGAGGAGCCAAGTTCAGTTCCCAGCACCCTTGTCTGGTGGTTCTTTTCAGCCTGTGACTCCAGCTCCAGGGGATCTGACACCCTTCTGGCTTCTGCAGTCACCTGCATGCATTTGGCGTGCTTTTGTGTGCACACACATATGTAAATAAAACCAGAAAAGAAAAGAAAAACATTAAAAGAAAACTAGAGCCGTAACATTTGAACAGTAGCAGAAGTGACGAAAAATAAATTCCAATATAAATATCAGAAGACATTCATTCTAGGATTCAAAAGTTTTAAAAATCACGAAACCAGAAAAGCCCAATGTACAGTCACAAGCACCATATTTGTTTTGTTTTGTCCTCGTGCATAGAGCATCTCACATGGGGGATGACACAGTTCTTTGCAGTTTGGAACCTGGGATCGTCAACAAGCAGAAACAGGCAGGTTGATTGGCGATTCCTGGATCTTGTTCAAATGTATTCAGTTTCCAGAGGGCTCTGGATTCCTCTCTCCCTCCTCCCCTCCCCCATTTCGCCCTGATGTCACTAAGTGTGACGCTCAAATAAAAATATTTGACACCCACACGCTGCCACACTGGCTGTTGGGAATTTTTGTCAGATGAGAAACTGGAAAGAACAAAAAACCCCTCCACCACAAGAGGGCGGTAGACGCCAGCAGTGAGTGGGTGGCTAGCTGGGAAGGAGGAGACTCCAGGATGAACTGGATCATCTAACTCATGCCTGTCCTGGGGACAAAAGGGGGAAATGACAGACAGTCAGTGACTTACTGAGATCACACTGTTGACCACGGTCTGTTATCCTCAAAGACTAACTCGCCCGCCATCAGACAGCTGGAACCAGGCAGTTTTTTACTAGGGGTGCTCTGGATGTGGCATGCACAGGTGTAATTCCAGCACAGGGTGGGGGCAGAGACAAGGGGATCCATGGTGCTTGCTGCCCAGCCAGCCTAGCCTATTCAGTGAGTACACCAGGCCAAAGAGAGGTCTCACCTCAAAGAATCAAAGCAGATAGCTCCTGAAGTATGATACCTGAGGCTGTCCTCTGGCCTCCACAGGCATCTGTGTGTGCACATACCTGTGTAAACACACACACACACACACACACACACACACACACACACACACACACACACACGATTTCAAGGAAGAGATTCCTGCCATGACAAAATGACCAATGTTTTAGAAAAAGCATAATTCACCAAAACAGACTTAAGAAGATAGGACATTGTAAATAAAACTGGTGTTGGGTAGAATTAAAAATCCTTGTCAAGTTACTTCAGAGACCCAGATAGTCCTTCACAGTCACAGAACAGATTATTCCAATGTGTTCAAACTTCCATGGGATATAGACACAGGCCTGGAAAGTGCAGGGAGTATCCCATTTACTGCCACGATAGATAATTGTGCATGTGCACTTGTGTGCAGTGTCTGAGGAGGCCAGAAGAGGGCAGCAGATCCCCTGCAGCTAGAGTTACAAGTGGTTGTGAGTTGTCATGTGGGTGCTGGGAACCAAACCCTGGTCTTCTACAAGAGTAGCCAGTGCTTTTAGCTGCTGAACCATCTGTCCAGTCCTTCAGTTCTGAACAAACTAGTGATTCTTGTAAATGAAACAGATTGGACAATACAACCCCTTGTCTCTTATCACAAGAGCTTTTTCCCATTTTTAATCATCTCAGATGGTGGTTATCTTCAAATTAATGATTGACCAGTTATTGATTCTAACAGGTCTTGCACCCCTGGGACCTTCCATTTTCTGACACAGTGTGCCCTGAGCTTCCTGTCCCATGGTTAATTCTGACTCATTCTCTTCCCTATGCCTTCAAGGGGATGGGATTCAGGGAGGGAAACGTCTTCCCCACATTTTCAGTCCAGGCCTGGGGAAGACAGGCAGCTGAGTTGCTTGAGGGCTGGCCTGGCATGCACGGTACTACATTAGACTCAGGAGCCCTGTAATCCTAGCGCCCAGTAGAAGATAGAGGCAGAGGACAGTTCAGAATCACCCTCTACTACACAGTGAGCTGGAGGCCAGCCCGGGCCACTGATGACCTGAATTTGATCCCCAGGAACCACATGATAGGAGGAGAGAACTGACTCCTGCAAGTTGTCCTTTGGCCTCTATATTTGTACCATGGCATGTGTGTGCACATGCTCACACACATGTTCACACACATGCTCACACACATGCTTGCTGTGGGATGGTCTGTATGTCAAATGTGTTGCTGATTGGTCAATAAATAAATCACTGATTGGCCAGTGGCCAGGCAGGAAGTATAGGCGGGACTAACAGAGAGGAGAATTGAGAGAACAGGAAGCTGGGTGAGGGAGACACTGCCAGCCGCCACCATGACAAGCCACATGTGAAGATGCTGGTAAGCCACGAGCCATGTGGCAAGGTATAGATTTATAGAAATGGATTAATTTAAGCTGTAAGAACAGTTAGCAAGAAGCCTGCCACGGCCATACAGTTTGTAACGGATATAAGTCTCTGTGTTTACTTGGTTGGGTCTGAGCGGCTGTGGGTCTGGCAGGTGAGAGAGATTTGTCCTGAGGTGGGCCAGGCAGGAAAACTCTAGCTACACATGCTCACACACAGAGATACAAAAGAAATATAATTTTTAAAAATCTTGTCTTAAGCAAGGCAGTGGTGGCGCACGCCTTTAATCCCAGCACTTGGGAGGCAGAGACAGGTGGATCTCTGTGAGTTCAAGGCCAGCCTGATCTACAGAGTGAGTTCCAGGACAATCAGGCTACACACAGAGAAACCCTGTCTCAAAGGAAGAAAGAAAATCTTGTCCTAAAACAAATAAGATTATTGTCACTGTTGGTCTGATTTGAACAAATTTCTCTCATGCAATACTAGCAAAGGTAACATGAGTTGGACATCATCTTTTTATATCTTATAAAAAGGAGAAGAGGCCAAAGTGAGAAACAGGAAAAGCCTTCAAGTGTTTCCAGACTCCCGGGATGTTTCCTCATCCTCCATCTCTCCGGGACCAGCGCGTTCTTCCTGTGGTCTCTGTGGCTGTAGACTTGGCTCCTGTTTCTTTCTTTTCAACCTGCTTTTCCTCATGGATGACTCACGGAAAGATCTGGGTCTGCAAGAGTACACATCCTGTCCAAGCATGGTGTGCTCACTTGCAATCCCAGCGTTCAGGAGGCTAAGTCAGGAAGGGTGTGAGTTTGGGGCCAACCTGGGCTACATAGCAATACCCTCCTCCTCTTTTTTTTTTTTCTTTTTTAAAGCAGGAGGCAGGGCTGCAGAGATGGCTCAGAAATTAAGAACATTGGTTGCTCTTGCAGAGAACCCACCTATAGCAAGCAGCTCACAACTTCCTGTATTCCCAGCTCCCGGGGACTCAACCCCTTTTCTGGTCTCTGTGGGCACCTGTACATGCATGACATACACACAGAGACATATACACATGCACGTAAATAAAAACAAATCTTTTAATAAAAAAGATACATTCTGTTTAATATTTAAATGGGTTCTACTTTGAGAACTAGTTAGAAGCATAAAATCTCAGAGGCCATCATCAAATCCAAATCAGGACCTGCAATTATTAAGATTTTTAAAATTTAGTGTGTGTGTGTTGTGTATATGTGTGTGCCTGCATGAGTTTATGTGCACAATGTGTACAAAAGCCTGTGGGGTCCAGAAGAGGGCAGGGGATCCCACGGAGCTGTAGTTCAGGAGGTGTGAGGTGCTGTGTAGGTGTGGACAATGAGCCTGGGTCCTCTGCAAGAGCAGCAAGCATCCTTAACCACTGAGCCATCTCACCAGCCTGTTACTATCTGAAGAACGGTTAGTGTACCATCTACATCATATCAAGATTCCTTTGTTTGTTTGAGACAAGGTCCTCAGGCTGGCTCCTGACGATGGTGGAGATCGTGGCATGGGGATGATGCCCAGAAGGAGCAAGAAGGAAGAGAGGCTACAGGCATCTTCTGGTACAAGCCAGGATGCCAACCTTGCTACAGGATGAACAAGAACATGACTCACTGGTGACGCAGCAGAGTCCAAACCTGGGTGCAGCACAGTTGGCATTGGGGGGTTGGGGAGGTAGGTGGGGAGTTGGGGTGGGTGGGGTAGGTGGGGAGTTGGCGTAGGTGGGGTAGGTGGGGAGTTGGGGTGGGTGGGGTAGGTGGGGAGTTGGGGTAGGTGGGGAGTTGGGGTAGGTGGGGTAGGTGGGGGGTTGGGGTGGGTGGGGTAGGTGGGGAGTTGGGGTAGGTGGGGAGTTGGCGTGGGTGGGGTAGGTGGGGAGTTGGGGTAGGTGGAGAGTTGGGGTGGGTGGGGTAGGTGGGGGGTTGGGGTGGGTGGGGTAGGTGGGGAGTTGGGGTAGGTGGGGAGTTGGGGTGGGTGGGGTAGGTGGGGAGTTGGGGTGGGTGGGGTAGGTGGGGAGTTGGGGTAGGTGGGGAGTTGGGGTAGGTGGGGTAGGTGGGGGGTTGGGGTGGGTGGGGTAGGTGGGGAGTTGGGGTAGGTGGGGAGTTGGCGTGGGTGGGGTAGGTGGGGAGTTGGGGTAGGTGGGGAGTTGGGGTAGGTGGGGTAGGTGGGGGGTTGGGGTGGGTGGGGTAGGTGGGGAGTTGGGGTAGGTGGGGAGTTGGGGTAGGTGGGGTAGGTGGGGGGTTGGGGTGGGTGGGGTAGGTGGGGAGTTGGGGTGGGTGGGGTAGGTGGGGAGTTGGGGTGGGTGGGGTAGGTGGGGAGTTGGGGTGGGTGGGGAGTTGGGGTAGGTGGGGAGTTGGGGTAGGTGGGGAGTTGGGGTGGGTGGGGTAGGTGGGGAGTTGGGGTAGGTGGGGAGTTGGGGTAGGTGGGGTAGGTGGGGGGTTGGGGTGGGTGGGGTAGGTGGGGAGTTGGGGTGGGTGGGGAGTTGGGGTAGGTGGGGAGTTGGGGTAGGTGGGGAGTTGGGGTGGGTGGGGAGTTGGGGTAGGTGGGGAGTTGGGGTGGGTGGGGTAGGTGGGGAGTTGGGGTAGGTGGGGAGTTGGGGTAGGTGGGGTAGGTGGGGGGTTGGGGTGGGTGGGGTAGGTGGGGTAGGTGGGGGGTTGGGGTGGGTGGGGTAGGTGGGGTAGGTGGGGGGTTGGGGTGGGTGGGGTAGGTGGGGAGTTGGGGTGGGTGGGGTAGGTGGGGAGTTGGGGTAGGTGGGGAGTTGGGGTAGGTGGGGAGTTGGGGTAGGTGGGGAGTTGGGGTAGGTGGGGCAGCAGGGCAGCAGGCCACCTTGTAGCTGCTGCATTTAGAAGTGCCTGGGTGAAAATCGTGTGTGGCCGGAAACAGCTTGGGTGGGGGAGGGGAGAGGAGAAGGAGAAGTCAGGCTTGCAGGTCAGGTGACCCAGCTGGATGTGAAGGGTCCCTGCCTGGACTGGGGTCACTCTGCTCTCTGCCCAGATGCAAAGCTGACTGGCGCTTAGCCTCTGAGACCCTCCCACACAGCACTTCCTGCTGGTCCTGAAGAGCTCAGGGCATTATGGCAGCCCAGGGTAATACCTCCAGAGACACACGCCGGGCTTGGGAAGAGGCCCGGCTCTCCTGTAGGGAGACCACACTTCCCTTGGAGCCTGGAGCTCAGTTCTACAATGGCTCCGTCTAATAGCATGTGTTTTCTTCAATTTTGGGTCTGGAAACTGAACTCAGTCTCCTTGGCTAGGCAAGTTCCCTGACAGATTTACACTGTAGCCCTGAAGTGGCTTCGTTTTTAAAGAATAATCACTGGCACCAAGTTCATTTTTAATCTGCTTTAAATTCTAGGGGTGTATGTGTGCACTTGTGTGTGTGTGTGTGTGTGTGTGTGTGTGTGTGTGTGTGTGTGTGTAGCTGGGCCTTATGTATGTTAGGCAAGCACTCTACTACTGAGATACATCTCCAGTCTCAGGTGCATGCATGCACGCACGCACACTCACACACTCACTCACACACACACTCACACATACTCACTCACTCACACTCTCTCACACACTCACTCACACACTCACACACATTCACTCTCACATATACTCACTCACACACTCACACACATTCACTCACATACACTCACTCACACATATGCACATACAGGGATGGGAGGAGAGACCAATGAGATGACCTTTAACTTCTGATCTTCCTGCTGTCACCTCCCCAGTGCTGGGATTTAGGTGTGCACCACCATACCCAGTCTCTGCAGTTGTGGGAATGGAACCCAGGACCTCATGCATGATAGGCAAGCACTTCACCGACAGAGCCCGTGCCCCAAGGCCCAGAGTGCTTTTTACAGTGTGTTTGTTGCTACAGATCCGCAGTGGTTAGCTTCACCATCCAGCAGAAGAGCCACGCCTTCTTCTCAAAGTTCTGCTCAGCACCCAGGTCACAAGTACTGGCTCCACGTGTCACATCAGGGCTCCTACAGATGCCACACTGTAAGGTGTTCCTTGTCTGGAAGGCTGCCTCCAGGCACCCCAGATGGGAAAAGGTCCCTCCAGTGACTTAATTCCACCTTGGAACCTCTTGTGACTAGAATGAAACGGCCCGACAATTTTTATACCGGCTCTGTCACATCCACAAAATTCCACCCCATGCCACTTGGCAGTGAGGAATGGGCAATGTGCAGACAGAAAGGAAAACAGGCTCCCCACAAGGACAGCCGGACCTGAGGCTTCTTGTCTTGCAAATTACTTTCTGACTCTCCCCCGCAAATAAAACCCCAAAGCAACATGATGGTTTCTGAGGCATGTCAGGGTGTGCTGACCGCGGACTAGCCGAAGAGTGGGTGAGTGAGAGACGGGAGAGCAGGAGAGATGGCGCTTTCTGGTGAGTTCTGCAGTTGTGGGAATGGAACCCAGGACCTCATGGATGGAGCATCTGGAGACCTCCACTCCACTCGCTGCCAACTGTCTTTCAAGCTGAGACTCTGGGATGTGGTGTGGCTTTTGGTAATTGGAGAAAGAGTGTAAAGCCATCCTGGTTAACCACTCGAACTACTTCCCAAACCAGTATGACGTAAGTCCTCGGGCAACACCCACCTACAGCCTGTTATATTCTTTAAGGACAATTTATTTGTTTATATTTTATTTACTTATATTTATTTTATGTATATGTGTGTTTGCCTACATGTATGTCTATGCACCACATGCATGCCTGCCAGTGGAGGGCAGAAGAGGGCGTCAGATGCCCTGGAACTGGAGTTACAGATGGCTGTGAGCTGCCCTGTGGGCGCTAGGAACCAAACCCAGGTCCCCTGTAAGAACTGCAGAGCTTCTAACCACTGAACCATATCCAGGCCCCCGGAGCCTGTTACAGTCTTAACTTGGGCATCGTGCCAAGCATGTGTGTGAGTGCTCACAGAGTCGGGAAGAGGGCATCAGATCCCTCTGGAGTTACAGGAAGGGGTGAGTCATCCAGGGATGCTGGGAACTGAACTCAGGTTCTCAAGGGCAGTCAATATTCTTAACCACTGAGACATCTCTTTAGACCCTTTATCTCAAGATAGAATTTTCCTATGTCGCCCAAGCTGGCCTTGAAATTTTGGACTACACACCTGGCTGATCATTGTTTTTAATGACTAGCTAAAGGGATAAAACAAAGTGAAGGAGGGTGTCAAGGTGGAGAGTAGACAGGAAGCAGCCCTGGGCTGCCTTGGAGGACAGTAGTACTGTCCTGGTCTGATCGCTGACCCACAGCCCAGTTCCCAGGCTGTGTAACAGACAGCCTCAACAGTTACAAGTACAGGTGACCATTTATAATGCTCATGGAGCCAGCACTGGGGAGGCAGAGCCAGGCAGATCCCTGTGAGTTCTAGGCCAGCCTGGTCTACAGAGTGAGTTCCAAGATAACCAGGGCTATGCAGAGAAACCTTGTCCACCTCCCTCTGCTTCCTGACTGTGGGTGCAGTGTGAGCCACCACAACTTCCCCTCACGATGGACTGAGCCCTTCTGCATCAGCTATAAAACTTTTTCCTCTCTCCCCTCCATCCCCCTCCGTCCCCCTCCATCCCCCTCCGTCCCCCTCCGTCCCCCTCCGTCCCCCTCCGTCCCCCTCCGTCCCCCTCCGTCCCCCTCCGTCCCCCTCCGAGGGCTGGGATTAAAGGCGTGTGCCACTACCGCCCAGCTCCTTTTTCCTCTCTTAACACTGCTGTGGTTGGGCCTTTTGTCACCGCAGTGGAAAGAGTCACTAACAGTCCTTTAGCTGTGTGTGCTCGAATCCAGAGCAGCACAGTGAAGGCTGAAGGAACTGATGTTTTAACAGAAACTTCTGACTGGGTCCCAGGCTAACCTCTAAATGATACATGCATGGGCTACATCCAAAGGAGCAGAGGACAGATTGTAACAAATTGTAACAGCTTAAGTGACACAGGAACTCTTGGTAGAAACGACAAGATGGGACTTGTATGGATCTGCTCAGAGATGGCCAGAGAGCTCTACAGACCACAGAGTCACAACATCAAAGCATCAAAAGTTATTTGACACACGGAGAACTGGGAAAATGTGAGCCATTCTCAAGGGAAAAAATGGATGGATACCAACTCCAGCTGCTCTAGATGTGGACAAAGGCCTCAGCGTGGCTCTCTAGGGCGAGGAGAAGATGCTCCACAAACAGAAAGGTCCAGGCTTTTAACGGAAAATGGAAATAATGAAGAGGAATGGAAATGTTATAACTAGAAAATTCAATATCTGAAACATCCTGATAGAAATGATGACAAGACAGGAAAAAAAAAAAAACAACAACAACTCAGTGGAATCGAAATTAAAGTTTTCACTTGAAAAGCAGATCAGAAATTACCAAAACTATCAAACTATGAAACACCTGGTACTAGAGTTTCAGAAATAAGGAGAAAGGCACCAGTATTCATCTGGACAAATGGAGAGTAATAAATGGATGTTACAACGGATCTTCTGGACTTGCTTAGGAAACACTAAGCTACACAAAGTAGAATTTGGATAAAGAAGTCCCCCCGCCCCAGTTGTCCTCTTAGGAAGAGCACAGTTCTGCCAGCCAGGCAGGACAGTCTTGGTTAGTGGCTGCCTGGGGACAGCAGTCCTGGTCTGTCCAGAGAGAGCTGTGACATTATTTTACACTATAAATCTCTCCATTTGTCCAAATAGCCAAGCTTGGAATTTCTGTCTCTGTTAAAGTGTAAGTTGGGGCCATGACACTGTATAAGTTGATGGGTTTCTGTTCAGGGCTGGTTCCCTTTTGTGCATTAGCCAGAACCAGACTATTATTAAAGAGCCTTTCAGTATTAATCTCTAAGTGCTAGAGTGATTTCTCACTGGGAAGTCATAGTCATTCTATAACAGTGTAGAAAAATACATGAAGACATAATGATGGATTGCTTCCTGTCCTGCTTAGGGTTACTGTTGCTCTGATGAATCACCAAGACCAAAGCAACTTGGGGAGAAAAGGGTTTATTTCAGCTTATACTTCCAGATAACAGTCCATCACTGAGGGAAGTCAGGCCAGTGTTGTCTGAATCTTAGACGGTCTTTTAATAAAAACCCAGAGCCTGATATCAGGGTGAAAGTGAAAGGTCAGAGAAGCAGAGCAGCCAGCCCCTAGTTCTTACCTCTACGACATCCTCAGTCTAAAGAGAGTGGGTTCCTGTTTCCTCACAACTTATATACCTTTCTCTGCCCAGACATCACTTCCTGGGATTAAAGGTGTGTGTGCTCCCCAAACAAAGGTAAGAGATCTCAAGTGCTGGGATTAAAGGTGTGTGCCACCACTGCCTGGCTCTGTTTCTCTCCTATACTAGATCAATCTCTTGTAGCCCAGTGCAGACTTTAACTCACAGAGATCCAAACGGATCTCTGCCTCCTGAGTGATAGGATTAAAGGTGTGTGCCACCACTATCTGACCTCTATGTCTAATCTAGTGGCTGGCTCTGTCCTCTGATCCTCAGGCAAGTTTATTAGGGTATACAATATATTACCACAGGGCAGGAACTCCAACAGGGCAGGAACCTGGAGACAGGAGCTGATGCAGAGGCCATGGAAGGGTGCTGCTTACCAACCTGCTTCCCCTGGCCCCTCTCAGCCTGTTTATAAAAGCCAGGACCACTGGCCCAGGGATAGCACTACCCACAATGGGCTGGGCCTCCCCCATCAATCACTAATTAAGAAAATGCCCCACAGGTGGATCTTCCAGAGGCTTAGTCAGGGTTTCCATTGCTGTGAAGAGACACCATGACCACAGTAACTCTTACAAAGGAAAACATTTAATTGGGGTGGCTTACATTTTCACAGGTTTAGTCCATTATCATCAAGGTGAGACACGGTGGCATTCAGGCAGACAGGATGCTGGCGAAGTAGCCGAGTGTCCTACATTTTGGCTTGCAGGCAACAGGTAGTGGTCTCCCTTACTGGGTTTAGCTGGAGCATAGGAGACCTCAAAGCCCATCCCCAAGGTGACACATTAGTGCCACTCCCTTTGGGGGCCATTTTCTTTCAAAGCACCACAGAGGCATTTTCTCAATTGAGGTTCCTTCCTTTCAGATGACTCTAGCTTGTGCCAACTTGACATAAAATTAGCTAGGACACTTCCCACACTGTGAAAGACAACCCCCGAGATTTAGAGCCGCTTGGTGGGACACAGAAAGACAGGCCAGCTCTCTGTGTCGAACTCAGCAGCTCTAGCAGTGTGGAATGATAGCGGGAAACAAGACTGTGGCCAGCAAGATGACTCAGGAAGCCGGGCGGCGGTGGCGCATGCCTTTAGTCCCAGCACTCAGGAGGCAGAGGCAGGCGGATCTCTGTGAGTTTGAGGCCAGCCTGGTCTACAGAACAAGTTCCAGGAAAGGCGCCAAAGCTACACAGAGAAACCCTGTCTCAAAAAAACCAAAACAAACAAACAAACAAAAAAAAGACGGCTCAGTAGATGGAGGCACTTGCCTGCCTCCCAAGGACACAAGCCCAAGGAACTGAGTTCAATCCTCAGAACCCGTGTAAAAGTGGCGGGAGAGAACTGACCCTACAAAGTTGTCCTCTGACCTCCACGCAGCCAACTCATTGGCTGTGGGCAGGCCTATGTGGCTTTTATTTTTATTTTTAATTTTCTGAGACAGGGTCTTATATATAGCTCTGGCTGTCCTGAAACTCACCATATAGACCAGGCTGGCCTTGAACTCAGAGAGATCTACCTGCCTCTGCCTTCCATGTGCTGGAGCTAAAGGCATGCGCCACTACACGAAGCTGGAGTAGTGGCATTTTCTTAATTAGTGATTGATGGGGAGGGGCAGCCCATTGTGGGTGGGGCCACACCTAGGCTAATGGTCCTGGGTTCTATAAGAAAGCAGGCTGAGCAAGCCATGGTAGGCAAGCCAGTAAGCAGCACCCCTCTATGGCCTCTGCATCAGCGCCTGCCTCCAGGTTCCTGCCCTGTTTGAGATCCTGCCCTCACTGCTTTTGATGAACTGTTATATGGAAGTGTGAGTGAAATCAACTCTTCCCTCCCCAAGTTGCCTTTGGTCATAGTGTTTCATCGCAGCAACAGACACCCAAACAGTCTATGGACAGTCGAGGGGTACTATGAGTCAGCTGCTCTGGTGGGCTGGACAGGATTCGTTTTTCTGATCAGGATGAGATTTGAAATACAACAGAATTGTCAGGTGGGGGAAATAGCTGGGTTCTAAGTGCTTACCATGTAAATGTGGGGACCTGAGTTTGGTCCCCAGAGGCCATGTAAACATCCAGGCAGGTGTACATACTTGTACTTCCAGTGCTGGGAGGCTGAAACAAGCAGCTCCCGGGCATGCTGGCCGGCTAGCCCAGCTGTCCCAGTGCTCCTGGGCATGCTGGCCGGCTAGCACAGCTGTCCCAGTGCTCCTGGGCATGCTGGCCGGCTAGCACAGCTGTCCCAGTGCTCCTGGGCATGCTGGCCGGCTAGCACAGCTGTCCCAGTGCTCCTGGGCATGCTGGCCGGCTAGCCCAGCTGTCCCAGGGCTCCCAGGCATGCTGGCTGGCTAACACAGCTGTCCTAGTGCTCCTGGACATGCTGGCTGGCTAGCCCAGCTGTTCCAGTGCATTCTGTTGCTCTGAGAGAACACGATGATCAACAGTATCACTGGGAAGAAAGATTGTTCCAGCATCACAGTTCAGAGGGATAGTCCATCATACTAGAGGATGGGGTGGCCTCAGGACAGAGACAGCCTCACAGTCAGGAAGCAGAAATCACATTTTATCCACACACATGGAGCAGAGTGAGGGAACACTTAGTGGGGCCAGGGTACCCCAACCTTGAGGCCCACCCCAGTGGCATACTTCCTCCAGCAAAGCGCTCCCCCTAACAGTTTCATAAACAGACAGCACCACCTGGTGGGAGACAGTGTTCAAACACATGAACCTATGAGGAACATTTCATACTCAAATCTTAACGCTAGCCTAGTCACTGAGTTCCAGATTCAGTGACAGACCCTAATCCAAGAAGACAGGTTGCAGCCAGGTATGGTGGCATATGCCTTTAGTCTCAGCACTTGGGAGGCAGAGGCAGGTGGATCTCAGTGAGTTCGAGGTCAGTCTGATCTACAGAGTAAGTTCTAGGACAGCCAGGGCTGTTACACAAAGAAACTCTATCTTGAAAAACCAAGAGAGAAAGAAAGACAAAGAAAACAGGTCAGACAGCACCTGAGAAACAATATCCAAAGTTGTCCTCTGGACTTCCTGCCCTGCTCCTACCCGCCCCCTCCCACATCACCCCTTCCCCTGGTAGAACTAGCATTAGACTACTGAAGTAGTCTACTCCAGTGGCTGGGCCTCTTTACCAACAAATTTGTCTTCTCATAGGAACTGAGAGAAGCTTCTGGAGGCTGAAGTGTGAGGTGCTGTGGGTGGGTCCTTCTAAGGCCTCCTTGGCTTGTAGATGGGGTCTTCCCCAGGTGCTCCACAGCTGTCCCTTTGGCTGCCTCTTGACCTCTCCCTGCAAGGACACTAGCCATCTTAGTTCAGAGTCCACCGTCAGCTCAATCACTGCTTCAGAGACTTTGTCTCCAAATACAGTCTTATTCAGAGAGTTTGGGCTTTAGGGTTTTAACATGGATTTTAGGGGATAGATCTCAGCCCACCCCTTCCATCCCATTGAGTCCAGACAGGAAATAGTAAATATCATGAAACGGGGCTAGAGAGAAGCTGAGTGGGTGAAGTGGGTGTCATGCAAACATGGGATCTGAGTGTGGATCTCCAGCACCCATGAAAAAGCCAGGCATGGTGGGTGGCACACACCTGGAACCCAGTGCTGGGGGCAGGAGGGGAGGAGACAAGCTGGAGTACAGGGGTCAGATCGTCTAGCCAAATCAATGAGCTCCAGGTTCAGTGAGAGACCGTTGCAAATATGGGGTGAAAGCAACTTCAGAATATGCCTAACCTTGGCCTCTGTCCTCCAAACGCGTGCGAACACATGGGCACACACCCACCTGAGTGTGTACACATATTATACACACACCACCCACTAGTCATGAAGGAAAATCATGCAGGTGGCTGCTCCTCAGCACTCCTCACAGTGTCATTTGTGGCACGGCTGTGTTTTGATTTTTTTTCACTTCCGTTGCGCTCCACAGCTGGCTCTCAGTCTCCTTTAATATCGATAATAGGACAATGCACTGGCGAAGCTGTCCCGACACTGGTGAGGTGACATGTGAGTCATTGGGTAATGGGATGAATCAAATCAATAACTAGAGCGGATGTTTACTGTACGTCACCCTTCCTGTCCCCGTCACGCGGGTGTGTGACACATCGATGCTGGATTATACCCAGACACAGCACCATCCCTTCGGCAGCCCATTGATCCTTGGGAGGTGACCTTCTGGGTCACAAGGACAGCTGTAGCTACCTCTCCTGAAGAAACAACATCCCAAATCGAAGCATCAGTCTGCACACACTGCCTGAAGCATCCCATGGTGGCACGGTGTGCTAGAGGTTTGCACTAGAGTGTTTACAGCAACCTCAGCATGTGAACTAGGCTCTGTGGAATAGAGCTCTGGCTGTGGCCATCTGTTCCCTGTGTGCTCATCTGTTCTTGATGTGATGGACAGAGCTACACGGTCTAGTAGCATGAAGTTATTCTTTCTGGATACCCTGCAGTGGAGGGGCCCCTGAGCCCAGGGCCTACCCTTGAAAAGGGATTAGTACACACCTTCCACCTTCCAATATGGTCAAGGTCATGCCCAAGACAGCAAAACCACCAATAGTCCTGCCCGGCCTGAGCCAGCATCTGTCACTTGAGAAGTGGGAATGTCATCACACTCTGCACCCACTCCTAGGCTCTGGAGGCATGTGTTGACTGCTGTAGTCTGTTCCATATTCCAGAAAAGGACACTATAGCCTGAGGGGACTTGCACAAGACAAGCCTTCCCTGTCTTGGAGGCTGCATAACCATGTCCACAGTGCTAGTGGTTCAGTCCTGATGAGGGTGCAGGTCCTGCTCTGTGGACAGTGGACTTCTCTCACTATATTTTTACATGAACAGAATCCTCAAGTCTCTCTTTTTTAAGAGGGCAGCAATCACACTCTGAAGACCCTGCCCTCCTGATCTGAGCTCACACTGTTTCTCCCGTGACCTCCATCATCCTGGGATTAGAGTTTCAACAGACATGCAGGCTGTGCTCAGAGCCTTGGGCCTCCTGTATGTGATGCCAAAACTGCTTAGCTTTGAGAGAAAGCCTGAGTGTGGCCTAGGTCATCTGCTTCACTCACACAGGGTGGTGGGGACATGGACATTCTGACTGGATTGGGAAGACAGCCTGGGGCTCAAGGGTTGACTTGAGTTGGGTGTCCTGTGAGGATGCCCTTGTCAACTTGTTCTCTCATGTCTATGCTTGCCTGGCATCCAGAACTGAGTCCCTGAGTGTTAGCTAGCTCAGTAAGATGCTGTGGGAAGGGGTAGGGATGGAAAGGAGGGTATTGGAGAGAGGAATGAGAACAGAGTACAACAATACATATGTATGAAGAGGCCATAATGAAACACATTATTTTGTTTACAAACCTAAAAGATTCATTAAAAAAAATTTTTTTATAAGGAGATGTGTAGGGCTAGAGAGATGGCCCAGTGGTTAAGAACACTTGCTGCTCTTGCAGAGGACCTGGGTTCAGCTCTCAGAACCCGTATGGCAGCTCATAACCATTTGTAAATCCAGTCCTAGGGGATCTGATGGCCTCTTCTGGCCTCTACAGGCACACAACACACAGACAAACAGGCACACACATACACACAAAACAAGAATAGACACCTGTGTGCACACATGCATTTACAGTCATTCCCCCTGCCCAAAGCCAGGATGCACAGCTTCCTCAGTTATGCTCCTGAATGTGCTTCCTCCCCATGTGCAACCACGGTGGACAGCACCCTGCTGACCCATTTGAAAGTGGATGTGAACACACTTCTGGAGCATGCTAACCTGGAGGTCGTTCCCTAAAAAGACCAGAACACAGAGCAGCAGGACACATTTCTTCTGGGACTCCCCTGGGAGACCTGTGAATTCCTTTCTATCTGTGGAAACTGCTATGTAGAAAAGAAGGACAAATTTTGTATAGTTGGGTTCTTTTGTGCTACCATCTTGTAAATGTTTTTTTTTTTTTTTTTTTTAGTATAATTTAATACATCTGTGTCAAGTACTTCCGGGTTGCTGTGAGCAGACATCTGACAGAGGAGCCTGAGGGAGGAAGGGCTTATTTTGCTTATGTTCTCAGAGGGGTCAGCACATCCCAGAGGGAGGCAGAGCAGAGCAGTTCGGTTCAGAGACTGGAAGGCTAGCCATGTGTGTCCCATGTTCAGTTAGTCTGGCACCCAGACACACTCAGGGGGTCTAGATGACTCTGATTGCTATCAAGCTGGCAATAAGACAGTCACCCAGCACCCCTCATGAGCTGGCCCTGCCTGCTGTCACAAAGCTATGTGGACTGGGTAGTTGAAGCAACAGAGGTGACTTCTCACAGTTCTAGAGTCTGGAAGGCCAAGGCCAAAGTGTTAGCTTGTCACTTCCATAGTGGTGCCTGACTCTGGGCTGTGAAAAGTCCTGGGAAGGGAGTCTGTTGGATAGGAGAGGAGGTCTAGAGGAGGGACTGATGTGATGGTACCCGGGTCCTCAGGCTCCTTTTCCCTGTGGTGCTTCATGTTCTTCCCTTTAAGAGATGAGATCCTGTTGGAGACTGACTTCGACCCCCACAAATTCACATGCTCAAGTCCTACCCCCAGCACACCAGAATGTGACTGGATTAAGGAGACAGAGGTGATTGGGTAAAAACCAAGGTCATTATGGTGGGTGAGCTCTACTCTAGTCTGATGGGTGTCTAGAAAGAGACCAGGGAGGGGGGAAAGATGACCCAGGAAAGTGCTTGCAACACAGCATGAGAGTGAGTTTGATTACCCAGAATGCATGTAGAAAAGCCAAATGCAGTGGCATGTGCTTCTATCTTGGCCCTGGGGAGGTGGACAAAGGCAGACCTCTAGGGCTCACTGGCCATCTAACCTAGTCAAATTGGTGAGCCCCAGGCCAGCGAGAGACTGTCTCAAAAAATAACATGGGTAGCTCCTAAGGAATGACACCAGAGGTTGACCACTGGTCTCCACATGTGCACACACAGATGCATGTAAGAGAACAGAACAGAACAGAGACAAGCAGAGAGGACAGCCATTGCATACACCAGGAAGCAGATGCTACCATATGTTGACCTCCTCCATCTCTGAGGCCCCATCAGTGGGACTTTGGTAGAGCAGCCCGACAGACCAGTTCACCAGTCCTGGAATTGAGGCTGGCCTGAGGGCTTGCTTGGACCAAGAGAATGCATGGGACTTGGGCAGCTTCTGAGCTTTGGCCTCAAAACTTCTGATTTGGTCCTTAGTCTTTCTCAAGATGCCTTGTGAATTCTCCAGATTAAACTGCTGGAGATAAGATATAAGGGGAGGCAGGCCCAGTGGCTAGCCTGGGCTAGCCTCCAGGTGGGCAGTGAGGTCATTTCCTCAGTGAGGCCAGCAACAGGCTTTCAACAGTCCATGGTTAATGCCAGAATTATGAACCCACAGAGTTATGAAGGCTATTATCTGAAGTCACACTTTGGGGGAGGGCGTATCTTAGTCACTGTCCCATCACTGTGAGGAGACACCATGACCAGGGCAGCTTATAAAAGGAAGCATTTAATTGGAGCTTGCTCAGATTCAGAGGGTGAGTCCATGATCATCATGGTGGGGAGCACGGGGGCAGACAGGCAGACATGGTGCTAGAGCAGTAGCTGAGAGCTCACATATGGTCTCTTAAGTTGCAGGTGTGTGTGTGTGTGTGTGTGTGTGTGTGTGTGTGTGTGTGTGTGTGTGTGTCTGGGCCTGACATGGACTTTGGAAACCTGAAAGCAAGCCCTCCCCAGCCCAGCCCCAGTGACACACCTCCTTCAACAAGGCTACATCTCCTAATCCTTCCTAAACAGTTCCACTAGCTGGGGACTAAACATTCAAGTATATGATGAGCCCACAGGGCCATTCTCACCCAAACCACCACAGGGGTTGATAGATAACCAGGCAACAAGCTTCATTTGAAAGGACACACACAGAACCCAAGCACTGTGCTCAAGGCTAAAGGATCAGGCATTAATGGTGCTTGGGCACTTGCTGTGTGAGAGGAGTGGGCAGGCACCTGGGGTAGCTCATCTGTGTAGATCATAACCCCAGTAAGCACAACATATCAACAAAACATGACATGGACTGTGAATATGACATACTTAAAATGTAAGGAAAGAGGCTGAGAATACAGGGGTGGGAGATGCCAACCTGCAAATTTAAGTAAGTTTGCCCATTAAGGATATAGATTTGGGGCTGGAGAGGTGGCTCTGTGGGTAAAGTGCTTACAAGACAAGTGTGAGGTCCTGGGTTCATATCCCATGAAAAAAACCCGGGTGCAGGTGCCACACCTGTAACTAACGGTGGGCACATCACCATTAGGGGGTGATGGAAGCAGGAGGATCCCTGTAGCTTGCTGGTCGGTTAGTCTAGCTGATTGCTGAGCTCCTCAGAAATAAGCCGAAGAGCTGTAGAGGAATATATGCACCTGACGTTGATCCCTGACCTCTCTGTGTTCATTCAGGGACATGTGCACAGCTCCCTTCACATGTGAATATACAGGCATGCACATGCAACACACACACACACACACACACACACACACACACACATAAGGATGGAAAATACAGTTTGCAAGTTTAAATAAAGTTTGCCCATTAAAGTAGGGGGGACTGAGTTAGCTATATAGCTGTCTGGGGCAACAGCATTTTGGGTAGAGGGAATAACCAGTAACCAGTTACCCGACATACAAACCTACAATGACTTACTTAGTTGTTATATATTAAAAGTCTCTTCATGTGCCAGTAGCCTATGATTTTGTTTTGTTTTATGACAAGGTCTTGCTTTGTAGTCCAGGCTGGCAGATCCCCCTGCCTCTATCTCCCAAATGCTGGGACTACAGGTACGCACGACCACACCTGGATCTCTCTGTTTTAACAAGAGCTTTGCAGCCAGCTAAAGACATGGCATTCCATTGAGGTGGTCACTGTTCGCAGATGTCCCAGCCCAGATGTGAAGCCACAGCTCTTGGAGTGGAGTTCCAACTCTCCCTGGGGACATCTGAGCCAGCACCTGCTCCCACCAACCACAGACTGGAGCTGTGCTTCCACACACCTTAAACCTGACAAACTGGTGAGTTTGGTGGGCTTACAGAGGATGAGGGAGGGGTGGCAAACAGGAGCGTGGACCTCCCCAAGCAGCTACATCAGTGAAGACTCACTCCCTATAGATGGAGTCCTCCCTCCAGTTATCTGTCTGCGCTCTAGGTAATAAGTGTCTTCTGAGACCGTGTACAGCTGCACAGAATCAGTAAGCTGTGGGTAGGTGTGGGGGGAGCACAGGAGGAGTGGTTGTGATCTCAGGTGAGGTCTGAGGACCGTTCGCACCCCACCCCCTTTCTGTGCGGCCTAATCTTGAGGGATCAGGGTCTCTGATGAAGATGGCTGCTATGCTCAGAGGGTGGCATCTACAGTAGTGCTTTATACACCTTCACACACCAACTGTGGGGGCTGAAGGCTCAGAGCATTTCTGGGACAAGGTGACATTGTCATTGACAGCCTGTTGAAGAAGATGCTGATTTTCATTGAGGTCTAGGCCTTCCATAGTAACTTAATTAGGCCATGCAGTAAAACTGTCACTAACCGTCAGGAGGACCCCTGAGTCACCAGGGAATGACAAAGCTTGGCAAGCAACCAGCCTCTGGTGGAGGGAAAAGGGTGACTTCACTGCTTCCTCCCACAACTGTCCTCAAGGGTCACCAAAGACCCCTGGACTGGTTGGCCTATTCCCCACCTGGTGGCAAAGGCAGAACATGATTGATGTACATGTGTATGTGCACACACTGCATACATGCAAACACATCTATCATAGACTTCTGGTTTTGTTTTGTTTAAGACAGGGTTTCTCTGTGTAGCCCTGGCTGTCCTGGAACTCACTCTGTAGGCCAGGCTGGTCTCAAACTCAGAGATCTGCCTGCCTCTGCCTCCTGTGTACTGGGATGAAGTGCATGGGCTGCCATGCCTGACCCCAGCATAGACTTTTAAAAAGATGTACAGACCTTGAACTTCCATCACCCAAGCGTTGGCATTACCGTATCACCACATCTGGTTTATGCTGAAGATTGAACTCAGGACTTCACGCAAGCACGCCGACTGAGCTGCATCCCCTGCCTACGGCACAGCATCTTAGGAAAGACAGTCTATCCCAAGACAACCACTTTCAGCTTTGTCCACACCAATCCCACACGGCGCGTCTTGAGCCGACTGGCTTCTATTGCCATTTCCTGTAGTTACTCTCTATCATCTACCAACTTACACACTCACTGGGGTCTTAGGCTTCAAATCTGGTACCTGTAGGTTGAATGAAGGCTCATGGATGTAGCCCAGACTGGCCTTAAATTCGGGGCCCTCTTGCTTCAGCCTGTGGTATGTTGGACCACAGTTGTCACACAGATACACTGACACAGACACAGACACAGACACAGACACAGACACACACACACACACACACACACACACACACACACGTGCGCATGCACACATATAAACGCATGCACACACTCACACGCGTACTCGAAAAGGTCTGAGCACAGAACTCAGGTGATGTGAATTAGCTGCTAACAGCAGCGCTTTGCTGGGCTGCAGTGAGTCTCAGGAAGCCACTGCCCAGGCGTGGTATGGTGGGGCAATGTGGAGACCACTCCAGTCTTCCGTGACGGGTGTCATCCCGCTCTGAGGATATTTTGCTCTGAAGACTTGAGTGCTTGTGATTTTACAGGAAACCACATGCATACACTGGACTTGGGTTTTGAGCAATGCTTGCTCTGTCTTTACTATTTCAAACTGGTTTAATACAACATGACAATTCATCTAGTCACAACTCAAAGATTTTCTAAAAAGCTGACATATTTCACGTCATACCCTGCATCACTTCTTCTTCAACTCATCAATCTTTGTCCTTCTGCCTTGGCCATATCATGTCTAACCCTGTCTTTCATTTGTGATTTATGGCCGAGTTCCTTATTTTGCCAGATTTATAAACTCTGCAGTGCTTTGCAGAATACTCACTTTGTACACCAGTCCACAAGCCAGTAGATTTATTGTCTATGAATTGTTACTTTGAAAAATTACATCAATGCAAAGTGATTACCTTTTAGCCTCCCTAGCCAATAAATTCATTTTATTTTTTTGGAGGGGACATCTGAGGTCACAGGATGATAGATAAAACGGGCAATCCCTCAATGAGGAGAGAGTCGGAAGTTCTCCGGAGCAGAAGCCCAGCAGGATTTCTCTCCATCATCATGGATAGGCTGGCCTTCTGCTGCCTGCTCTTCCTCGGACTCCTGAACCCACTCCCGTCCCTTCCCGTCACTGACACTGGTGCAAAGACTCTTCGGCTTCCAGGTGAGGTGACTTTTTATCAGTTCTAGGTGCCACTCAGGAGTAGGAAAGGGATTCTGGCTAAAGGGGGTCTTCTGTAGGTGTAACCATGCTTTGAGGAGAGGATCAGGGGACCCTTCCTGTGTGTCTTCTCTAAACACAGACAAGCAGCATTGCTTATTTCATGTCGCAAATGTAGCTCAAGCTTTCATAGTGGTCAGTTTTGTTTATAGAAATTGGACTGAGTTTAGAACATTACCTTCAGTTTTGAGTGGACTGGTTGAGTATAGGGGTGGTTTCTCCAGCTGCAGACTAGTCGGGTACTTATTAGAACATTACCTTCAGTTTTGAGTGGACTGGTTGAGTATAGGGGTGGTTTCTTCAGCTCCAGACTAGTCGGGTACTTACTTTGTCATGTGAGTTAGAAAGCAGTCATCTGTGTTGTATGAAACAAAAGGCTTAATTAAGCACAGTGGCAGCTGAAGCTGGGTGCCTCATAGACACCAAGTATGTTTATGTTTTCCTTTTGTCTTAATGCTCAAGTTCAAATTAAATTAAAAAAAAAACTAGAAATTTTATCACAATCCCTTAATTTGGCATTTAGGTTGTGTGTTAGATTCCATAAAAATGTAACTGGATTTAATATTTAGCTTGGCTACTTAAAACAAAATTTCCTTTATGTTTATCCTGTGTGCATGCACACAGTGTGGTGGTCAGAGGAAGACTTGAAGGGGCTGGTTCTCTAGCACGTGGGCAGACTTGGTGGCAAGGGTCTTCCCTATGGAGCCAGCTTCCCGGCCCGTTTCTGGGTGCTTTCAGACATTTTCTCCGGCAGGCTCTCCTCCACACCGTTGCTGTTACACTTTCTAGTCTCCTGCCAGCATCCTCCTCGTTTCTGAGCATCACTCACATTCTGCCAATCAGCTGCTGGCGTCACTGGAGTCACACTGGCACTTAGCCTGTTGGTCAAAACCAGGCAGGAACCAATTCTGTTCTTTTAAAAGGGCCAGTACACACTGCAAAAAGAAACCAGGAATGCTCTGGTCCTGACGCCACTTTAAACATCCACAATAGAAGCTGAAATGAGGATGGCCTCTTACTCAGACCCCACACAGGGAAGTTCCTCAGGTTGGCTCCTCACAAATCCCTTCAGCATTACCAAAGGGGAAGGTTTTCATTAGTATTCCCAAGGAATACTGTGAATGCACTCAGATGCCTTTATAACACTTTGCTATTGTCTTCCCATTAAGGTTACAGATGAATATTTGTCAGCCTGCAGCATCCAGGGTCATGTGTGGCTTTCCAGCCCGACTCCCAGAGCATCTCAACAGGCTGGTGCCTACCCAAGACACATGTCCCACTGTCAGCCTCCACTGCTCACACACATTTTGCATGCACTTAGCATACACACCCAGTACATTTACCACACACCCTGCATGCCCTCAGTGTATACACCCGTTGCATGCAGAACACAACTCATACCTGTTATCACTCTTTACACACATTTGCCACACATGCTGCATGTACTTACACCTCACACCACACACTTACCATACATGGCTTGCACATAGCACACACCCCAAGTATACCTATCATGCATACCTTACATGCATGCACCACATTTCCCTCACTTACCATACAGACCCCATACACCTTGGGTGTCAGTCACATTTCACACAGAAGTCACAATGTGGCATTTGAAGGTCAGGTGAATCCCCACTGTGAGGTACAGTAGGGGTGCCACCATGCTTTCTTCAGTCTCCCACTCACACACCTCAAAAGGAAGGGCCAACAGGTAGCAATGGATAAGGGGAGACAAATCAGACTCTCTGAGCCAAACTGGCATTTGGGGTCTCGTGGCACTGCCTCCCTCTCCTGCCCAAGGCAGGTGGCTGCAATAGCAGGAGGGGTGGTCCATGGGTTCCCCACTTTTAGACTCCTGCTGGCTTGTGTAGCACCTTTATTTCTGCTAAATGCCACTGTGACAGATCACCAAGTCCTCATTTGGAGTTCCAGATCCACCTCCCTGTCCTGGTACTCACCAAAGACAGGGACCAGAGGCGGCCAGGTGAAGGCCAGGGTGGGCTACTTGTCTGTCTCTACCCCACAGTGCTTGAAGAAGATGCTCACCTGGCTCTGGAGGAGCTGGAAAGGATGGCCCTCCTGCAGACACTGCGACAGGCAATGGGCACAGAGGCAGGCGAAGGCCTTGGGGAAGCAGGTGAAGGTATTCTCGGGCTTATGGGTGGCTTCCATGGCTACTAAAGTTGCCTTCTATGCTAGCTATCAGAGAAAGCTCTAGAAGCTGAACTATATGAAACAACATCTCCCAAGACCCTCTTAGCCTACACCACCCTCTGTCCACCCCTCCGGCTTCAGCAAGTGCTGCAAGCCCAGGCGCCCCAGGACAGACGGAACTCTTTTTATACAGACTGTTTAAGGCAGGCAATGCTGGGTACCCAGCGCCACTGAGGCCAAACGTAAATCTTTGTGTCCCACTTACTACATCTTTACAATGTTTTTAATCTCTCTGTGTCTCAGTTTCTTAATCAGTGCACAGGAATGGTAAGGACAGTCTGTGCCAGGCATCATGCAATCTCAGCACTTAGAGGCTTGAGGCAGGATTGTGAGTCTGAGGCAAGTCTAGGCTACAAATTCTCATTCTCTCTCTCTCTCTCTCTCTCTCTCTCTCTCTCTCTCTCTCTCTCTCTCTCTCTCTCTCTCTCTCTCTCTCCCCCAAACCAACAACAGCAAAAACAAAAACAAAACAAAACAACAAAACCAAAAAGCAAGTAGAATGCTTAGCAGGTCAGATGAGTAGCACCGGACGTGGTGACTCCCACTTGTAAGCCTGTAAGTCTGAGGACAGCCTGAGACCCCATCTCAACAAACAACAAACTGATGGAGACGATTACAGATTTGACTGTTTTCTCCACACACTGATACAGTGCTCAGAACATCTGGGTACAGGATGGAGAGTCTTTCAGAAGACATTGCTGACAGTCCAACTGTATTTTTGACAAACTATGAATGGTTAATGAGAAAATTAGAAGTGGTGAGGCATCTCTGTCTGCATTCAGGCACACAGTGCCTCAGCGTGGAAGGGACTGGAAACTAGACATCATGTAGGGATGTTCTATTTTTTTCCTTCTTTGCACGTGTGGTGTGCATGTGGGGGGGCATGGGATCGTGTGGGGGGCAAAGTTGACAGCAGGTGTTTTCCCCAGCTCTCCTCACTTTATTTACTGAGGCAGGTCTCTACCTGAGCCTGGACCACCTTAATCCAGCTCTTTTAGAAGCCAGTTTGTTCCAGGGATCCTTCTCTACCTTCTGAGTGAGTGTTAAGGGATGAAGGCGGCCTCCATGCTCACTCTGCTTTTATATGGTCCTGGGGATCTGGGTCCTGTGCAGCTATGAGCTGTCTTTCCAGCCTTGGAACCTTAGATTTTGTATGTTTTAAAATCAGCATAACTGCTAGGTGTGGAGGCAAATGCCACAGGTGGATCTCTGTGAGGCCAGCTTAGTCTACACAGTAAGCCCCTACTTTTACAAAAGAAATACAAGAACCAGTAGGTCTGATGACATGGTGTCAAACTGTTTTCCAGATTCCAGTGATGATACTCCCACCCCAAGGGGAAGCTTGAGAAAGGTAAGGACTCTAGGTTCTGAGGGAGAAAAGCTGAACATCTCATATTCAATTTTACAGAACCCTTAATTCATGACCTAAGAGTGTTCTTGGTGGAAATCACATCTTAAAGTGATCGGCCAGTCTTCTTCCAAACATAATTTTTCTAAACTGATTCATAGAATATGGATATATAACTGTAACAAGAACTTAATAAGAAAGCTGGACAGTGGTGGCACACGCCTTTAGTCCCAGCACTCGGGAGGCAGAGGCAGGCGGATCTCTGTGAGTTTGAGGCTAGCGTGGTCTACAGAGTGAGATCCAGGAAAGGCTCCAAAGCTACACAGAGAAACCCTGTCTCAAAAACCAAAAAAAAAAAAAAAAAAGAACTTAACAAGCACCTGTTCTGGGTAAATTACAGAGACCTGTAAGAGAAAAGAGCGGCAGGGCCTTTGCCATCCACTGCCCTGCCACGTGACCCCAGCAGCACCACCATCACTAGCGAAGCTGGTGTGAAACGCAGCGTCTCCACACCACCAGGGCCTACTAGTCAAACCTGCAGTTCAACAGATCTGCAGGGACGGATACATTAGTCAGCGTGGGGCACCACAGGAAGGGAATGGAAGGATGATGTGCCCCCTCCCCAGGATGAAGAGTGGTACAAAGGCTGGGGCATAGAGTGAGTGACAGGACACACACAAAAGGTGTGAAGTTAGTGGGGACCACTGTATGCTTTCTGAGGGGTCTCCCTTGGCCTTGCCTTCTGCCGTGACAGTCAGTGTTCATGACTATGTAAGGGTCTCCCAAGAAATTATGAGATCAACATTCATGGACCCGGACCAGAGACACCTCTGTTCTTTTAACAGCCACCAGTATTCTGTCAGCAACCTCCCTGCCGTGAGATCCCAGAGACAGTGAGCACCACCTAAAGCCCTCACGGACTAGGAGGGCTTCTGTGTGCAGCTATGGAAAAGTCATCACTCAGATGTTTACATGCTTCTACACAGAAGGCAGTCTAGTTAGGGTTACTATTGCTGTGATGGAACACCGTGATCAAAGCAACTTGGGGAGAAAAAGGTTTATTTGGCTTACACTTCCACAGCACTGTTCATCACTGAAGGAAGTCAGGATGATATTGTGTTCCCCAATATATTGTGCACCCTAATAAACTTATCTGGGGTCGGAGAACAGAACAGCCACTAGATATAGAAGCCAGAAAATGGTGGCACTCACACCTTTAATCCTAGTATTCCAAAGGCAGAGATCCCTCTGGATCTCTTGTGAGTTCAAAGCCACACTGGAAACAGCGAGGCAGGGTGACACACACCTTTAATCCCAGGAAGTGATGGCAGGAAGCAGAAAGGTACATAAGGCGTGAGGACCAGGAACTAGAGCCTGTTAAGCTTTTAGGTTTTTGAGCAGCAGTACAGCTGAGATCCATTTGGATGAGGACTCAGAGGCTTCCAGTTTGAGGAAACGAGATCAGCTGAGGAGTTGGCGAGGCGAGGTGCCTGTGGCTTGTTCTGTTTCTCTGATCTTTCAGCATTTACCCCAATACCTGGCTCCAGGTTTGTTTTCATTAGTAAGACCTTTTAAGATTAGTGCTACATCAGGACATGAACCTGGAGGCAGGAGCTGATGCAGAGACCATGGAGGGGTGCTGCTTACTGGCTTGCTCCTCATGGTTTGCTCAGCCTGCTTTCTTATGGAACCAAGGACCAGCAGCCCAGGGATGGCACCACCCACCATGGGTTGGGCCCTCCTCCATCAATCACTAATTAAGAAAATGCCGCATAGGCTTCCCTACAGCTAGATCTTATGAAGGCATTTTCTCAATTGAGGATCCTAACGGATGACTCTAGCTTGTGTCAAGTTGACATAAAACTATCCAGTGCAAGGATTATCCCTAAGGCCTAAAACCATGTATGTAGGGTGTTCCCACTTTATTCTAGAATAAAAAGAAAACTGTGGCTCAACCTTTAAAACAAGCCAATTTTAACAGAAAAGATCTATTACATAGAAGGCTAAGTGTCCAGAGCCTATCACCGACAGAAGCCCCGCACAGAATGGTCACGGAGAGGACAGGGGAACTCAAGGAACCACAGGGTTAAGCAGACTGGGTGAGAGCTGGAGAGAGCTCCAAGGAGCCCCCAGTGAGGACTCTGAATTCAGGGTCGCTTATCTATTTTTCTGGACCTCTGTTTCAGGCTTTCTCTGGACAAGACTCTAACACTGTACTGAGTCGTCTTTTGGCAAGAACCAGGAAACAACATAAGCAACAGAGGCCTGTCTCAGAATGCTTCTGGAAATACTGCATTTGAAGAGTTCCGAGCATCAACTCGTCTCCTCAGAACCACCTCTTTAGAAAACTAAAAAGGAAGATGTCTGAAGAAAAGTCAGGCTAACTACACCCCATTCTTCATTATTATGAGAAATAAATCCTCTATGTTTCGCAAGTATCACACGTGGTCACGTTTACTTATATGTACATCCTGAAAATCTGAAACTTGTCTCCCCGCTCCCATTTAGCATTTCCTGGAAATGTACAAGTTGGGGTGGAAGAGCAGGTCAGTGGCAGGGCTTGCCTCACTATGTGAGCTCTCTGCTCCATCTTGGGCAATGCAAAAATGTCTAAGTAAAGCAGTAAGTGAACAGAAGCACACAGCACAGAGTAAGAAGGAAAAGGCACAAAGAAAGATTTATCCCAAAGTTTCTCAAGTCACAAATGATTTGAATAAATTTCTTGGTTATAACATCTCAACCCTTAAAAATGAATATATTGTGGGGACCCACAGAGGTTTCCTAGTGAGAATTTACGCAGGGTCCAAGAATCTGAGCTTGCTTTACCCAGCAGGGCTGCATAAGGGGATGATTTGACCACAGAAGTGGTTACTAGGTGTTTGGAAGGGTCTGCACTTGGCTGTGCAATGTGCTTTGATCTTGAAAGGGGGAGGTCTTTTGCCCCGCCCCTTGGCATGTTATAAAAATCCCTTTTGAAGAGACAGAAGGGGCCATTGGATTTTGATCCAGGTCCTCCTGAAGCTGTCCTGTGTTTCTGTCTGTCTCCTCTTCACTGTCTTTCTATCTAAAAGTTTCATATCCCTTTCTCCTCCTCATAGAAACCCTTAAAAGGTGGGAGCTGGCCTCCCACAATATATGTTGCTTTTTTTCTCTTTGGGGTGGGGGACAGGGTCTCATGTGTCCCTGAACTCAGTATGTAGCCAACCTTGAACTCCTGGTTCTCCTACCCCCACATGAATGCTAGGCAGGCAAGTGGATGTCATCACATCCAGAGTCTGTAGTGCTGAGGATGGGATCTGGTGCCTGGCGCTCATGAGGCAAGCATTCTCATTGCTCCTTCCCAGGAAGGCAGTACCTTAGCTTGAAAAGCTCAAATGCCAAGGCACCCGGCAGGAAGGGCTGGAGATGGTCTGAACTGTTTCCTGTGGGGAGTCCATGTGCTGATTCTTGCTCTTAGGTGCTGCAGTACTGAGCACCTAAAAACTTCCCTGCTCTCAACCTCTGTGAGTTAAGGTCAGGGCCGACTCACACTAAGTAATGAAAACTCACTTCCCTCCAGCTACTAAAGGCAAAACACCTGTGTTCTTAGAGCTTGTGCAGGGATTTGGGCTGTGCAATGGAATCAGTAGGTTGTTAATCTTTAAGACCCACATGTGTACACTAACATTCCATGTACAATCGTGGCAGTCTGCGGATGACCAGACACCTTGTCTGAGTGCCACAGGCCCTGTAACTGACCACAGAACCACAGGCTGGGAACTCTAAGGTTCCTGAAAAAGCAAGCTTCCCTGCATGAGACCAGCCATTCCCCTGAAACATGCAGTTGAGCACAAACCATGAGACATACGTGACTCGTACTCACCTCTGTCAGCAAACATCACCAATGCCTTCAAACACAGCTCTGACAAAGCTTTCCTAATCTAGCTCAGAAGAGAAGCAGGTATGTAAACTCAAGCATTCCAACATCAAGTCTGCCTATGAGAATTATGGTTCTTCCGTTGGAAAAATCAAACTAGCTCTAGCTCCCTATTGGCAACGCCGAAAGCCTAACTGTTTTCTCGTGAACTAGTATCGTCTACAAACCATCACCAGGTGTAGTGACTCGGGGTGATTATCATGACGGATCCCTGAGCTCATCACACCAGCTATGCGTCCTGCGAGGCCTCAGCAGCCTACCCTGCACAGTGAGAGTAACAGCCACCATGGGCTCTCAAGATGGGGAGATGAGATGATTTCTACAGAGCACTTACACTGGCCAGCCAGAGCAGACACTGTGTCTGCCTTCTGTTGTCATCAGAGGAAGGAACACATGACTGGAAAGGCATGAGACTTAAGGCCTTGCTGGCTCTGGCTCCATATTTTGATGTCTAGATTTTGCTGCTTTAAGTAACAATCAGACTGTAAAATACAAGCTCATCCTACAGAAGCTTCAGGAATTATTTGGATAATTTTACTAAACTGGCATAAATTAATAGCATTATTCACGTGTATACACATACAAACATCTAGGACCCAGGGAATTCTTCTCAGGGCTCAAATGAGGACTAACACACTGGAAAATGCCTTTCTTCTAGAGCAGGAATGGAGACACGCGGCAAAACCTGTTGTGAGAGGTGATGCTGAGCTCACACCGAGAACCTCAGGGGATCACAGGAAGTAGCTCTGGCTGACATCACACATGCTCAAGGCTTGCTTACACAATGAAGAGCATTCTCCACTTTTACGCATACATTGTTTATTGTTTTTACTCAAAAAAGATATCAATGAAAAGATTAATAACCATTAAGTACAAGCAAATTCACAATTAATTACAAACAAATTGCAATTTGATTAAAATTTACCACCTTACGAATTATAATGATATTTCATTTAATTCATTCACACAACATCTTGTTTCCTTAAATTTTGACCTGTGACCCAAGAAAATAAAGCTTTGGGGAAAGAGTTATGTAAACAATGAAGTCTACAATACATACTTTTGTTACCAATTCTATAGTCATGAATACAAAAGTTAGTAAGCTTGAACAACAGTTTCCACTGGGTCTGGCCCCCATGGGGGGCAGCAATCTCTGCTGGACCCGCCTGAGCAGCAGGGCTGCTGAGTGCACTAACGGCATCCCCAGTAGAGGGAGACTTGCTTAGGGGGCTTTACAGCCTGACTTACAGCACCAGTTTCAAATCAAGCCTGGATAATACATACCCCGTAAGATGTGACTAAGGCAGAGAAATAAGGAAACAAGTACCCAGAACCAACAGGAAAGGGCCCATCTCACCAGAGCACATCAGGTCTGATGTATGTGTCCATGCAGAATGATCCCAGTAGCTCCATGACCCACGCAGGCCTCTGACATCATATAACTCCCAGGATGGAGCAGACTATGAGAAGTCTCTATTCACACAGCAGGAACATTTATGTGGAAGTGCATAATACCAGAAAATGCTAAGCATCTCATAGGCAGCATTTGAGACTGTTTCTGACACCTTCCAATCAGCCTGCCAGCCAGAAAAACCATTCTTTTAGAGAAGTCTAAGCCACAGAGCTGGAGCACGGGGCCAGCAGTCGTCACTACCTTCTCCTAACCACAATGACAGTACATTTATCAACAGCTATGACCGGTCAGAGAAAAGTGTTTTCCTAAAACCAAACAAAGCAACAGGAAAAACACTCTGTTAGCCTGCTGTAAGTAACACGCATGAGGCCACTGCAGACTTCCTTCCCTGCTGTGCCTTCCCGGGCTCTGCATGCTGTGGATCCCACAGTCATCTGAAGCTGAGTCTCAGGCGTCTCTAATCCAGAGCACTGGGTAGGGAGTGGACAAACGGACAGACAGAACTTCAGTCCCAGAAGGCTGAGATCCCTGAAGGGCAGTTTCTCACTCCGCAGGTCCCAAACACTTACCCTGTTCCAGGGCAAACAAAAGGCAGTGCCAATCCGGCCTCTTGTCCACATGAAGACCTCTTTGTGTAGATTCGGCAAAGAGAAAAAGTTAACTGTCAGGCTGAGCATTTAAGCACATACATCTCCAGAGTAACAATAACATAATTTAAAAAACTTTTCACATTTATTTTATAACAAAAAAAAAAAAAACTGTAAAAAAATACTATGGCTGAGTAAGCGGCTCTTTTAGCATGCAAGGCTTAACTTGAATTCTCCAGAGTAAGCCCTGTTCAAGCAGACAGATCTTACGGAAGGAGTTTCTGTGAGAGGCCGACATCAACAGGAAGTGCATGGACAAGAACGGGGTCAAACAACCAATCCATGATTCCCACATTTACTAGAGAAGGACGCACTCTAATATTTTGTGAGAAAGGTGGAATGTCTTATCATAATCAGGAAGGGAAGCACCATGCTGTACAAAGCCTAGATCAATGTGTTAAATCCATGGAAAACATCATGTGAACTACACAACCTGTGGACAGTCAAGTATTCTAACGGGAAACTGACTTCGCAACAACAACAGAACAAAGAAAGCTAAGGCTGGGGACTCACTCTACCTGTAACCTACTCAGAGGGACTTCTGGAATCAAGTTGTATCGGACACATACCTCTTCAGAGGCAGTCTGCTGTCTTCAGAAGACAGCTAAGCTAGAGAAGGCTTCCCATTGGCGGTTTTACTATCAGGAACAAGAGCCTATGCAAACGCCTGCTTTGGGAAAATATCATCCATTAAAGACCAGGAAGGGAGGGCTGGGGATCCAGGACAGCCGTAGAGAGCGTCAGACTAGAGTGAGCAAAGCCTTGGGCTTGATCCCAGTGCTACCCAACGTGAAACATCTTAATGTTGATGACTGTCGTTTAAGAGTTAAGAGTTTAGTTAAGTCACACAGACATCTCCATGCCCCACATGACCTGGAAACGTGTGACAGACATCTTCACAGGTGCTCAACTGGTGTCTTCAGCTGGGTGCTGTTCATGGGCCTCTGCAGTGCCACCAACTGAACCTCTGTCTTCACCGGCGACACAACTCTCCAAAAGAGAACAAAGGCAAGTGTGTTAAGTGATGTTAATGTCATCTAAAGAAGACGCACTGGTTGGCTTTGTCGGCCTGACACAGACCTAGACACATCTGGGAAGAGGAATCTCAACTGAGAAAAGGCCTCCACCAAACTGGCCTGTAGGCAAGTCTGTGGGGCACTTTCTTGATTACTGATTGATGGGGCAGGGCCCAGCTCACTGTGGGCGGTGCCACCCCTGGCTGGTAGTACTGGGTGCTGTAAGAAAGCAGACTGAGCAAGCCATGGGGAAGCTACCCAGTAAAGAGTGTTCCTCCATGGCCTCTGCATCAGCTCCTGTCTTGAGTTCCTGCCCTGACTTCCCTGTAGACTGTATCATCTGTGAGGTGAGTAAGTCCTTTCTTCCCTGAGTTGTTTGGTTATGGTGCTTCTGTCACAATAGAAACCTAACTAAAAGAGAGGCCAGGGAAAAGAGTTACAGGAAGAAGTAAGAGGACACCTACAAAGAAACCAACAACAAGTTCTGCACCCCAAAAAGACAAAACAGATAAACAACAAGAACAACATCAAAACCTCCCTGGAGGACTTCAAAGGGAAATCTGGGGAAAGTGAGAACTGAGATCTTGAAGATAACGGACAGTCATCACGAAGGAAAAGCAGACAGCGTGAGCAGCATTTAAAGCTTCTGTGGTCCGAGAGGACTACACAGCCACAGAGGAAGCAAAGGGAGGGAAAGGAAGGAAGAGGGCGTACTGGAAAACAAAGCTGAAAATCTTCCGGATTCAGTAAAGACATGATACAGCATCCAACAATCTCAGTGGCCTCCAAGGGGATCAGCTCAGAGGCACACACCCAGACACATAACCAAACAGTCAAACCAAGCAGGAGAGGATGCACCACACACATGGGATTCTTAGCAAGATGGTCAGCAGATGCCTCAGCAGAAACCCTGGAGGCCCAAAGGCAGCAGCTGATACAGCCAAACAAGGCTGGGGAAGGGGGCATGATCTCACCATATCTGCATTAGAAGAAATGCTGAAGGTGTGTGTGTATGTGTGTGTGTGTGTGTGTGTGTGTGTGTGTGTGTGTATGTGTGTAGAGATGGCTCGGTGGTTAAGAGGAGCTGGTTAGATCCCAGCACACACAGGTCAGCTCGGTGGTTAAGAGGAGCTGGTTAGATCCCAGCACACACAGGTCAGCTCACAACCACCCCTAACTTCTGTTCTAGAGGATCTGGTGCCCTCTTCCTTCCTCTGAGGGACCAGGAATGCATGTGAGTGCACAGACATATGCAGGTGAACATCCACACACAAAAAATAAAACACTTGAAAAAAAAAAGAAAGGATCTGACAAAGGAAAGTCTGCAGACTGATTCAGAAGGATGGTAGTTCAAAGCCATATGGTATCGCAACCCTGGCTTGCTAGTCCGTTACATAGTAAGAGATTAATGCGTAAGATTGACCGGAGTTTGTGTTTCTGGGCTCTTGGTGCACCAACAATGGAAAGGAAACGGTTATGGAGCTCTAGAGGAGCAGAGCTCCTGCAAGGGGGGGGGGGGGATAACTTCCTTCAGTGTGGGCCTTTCTTATACTCAGAATTTAAACTTCCAAATGGGAATGAGTAGTTGAACCATGTCTCTCTGACCATCCTGAACATTCCGACTGGTGGAAGAGAACTATTTCGTCATGGTTGTGGAATGCTGTCTGATAAACATAAAGAGAGAACTCTGACTACTCACAAGAGTGAACGGTCTCTTTAGGATGGGACTGGTTGATACTCCCCACAGAAAACGGGGGTAGGGAGAGTCATGAGACCCTCACTTTAGACTCCAGCCTCTGCTCCCAGTTCTTTGTAATTTCACCTCAGGTGTCCTGTGCTCCCAGGAGGTGATGGGAGTCTACAGTGTGCAGAAGGCACTGACGGGTGGGTGTGGAGGAGTCCTCCTGTGGAGCTATGCTATCAAGTTACCATTCATACTGGGATGAGATGGTTTTGGTGATGTGGCCGTTCTGGGGTCACCCATGCGCTGTATCTAAGCTAATCAACTCACTGGTTTCCAAGTCGGCTTTTCCTTCAACAGTACTATGGTGAATAGATGTTTGTTTATGCCTCTCTAAGGAACTTTACTGACAGTGTTAAAAACCTAGTACACATTGCACTAATTATCTCACACGTACACCCTGTGCTGTTCAAACACAGACACTGTGAAGGTGAAGAGCACCTGTCACCTGGCACACAACAGTCGCTGTCTGAGCGATTACGAGCTTACTTGGAGGCGCCTTTCTTGAGGGGCAGTGTGGCTGTGGATCCAGGACGGCACCCTGGCCAGCTCCTCCTTCTGTGCAGAGGAGAACTGGGGCTGCCGCTGCTCCATGCTGTTGAGCTTTTCCAGGTCTTCTCTCAGCACCTCTTCTCTTCCCCTAAACACAGCAAAGGCCTCTGAGAACAGTCTCCTCTCCCAGTGGGAGGCACTTTTCTGTTGACTTGTGACAGAACCGAATCAGCGGCCACACTGACACAGTAGACCTCTGCTTCTCGGTGGGAGACAAAGTGTGACGTTTAAATGAAGCATTTCCTTCAGCCCTCCTCTGCCAGGGGCAGAGGGAACTCCTGGACCACATGCCCCTGGAAGCACAGCTCATGTGCTCTTGTCTCTGTGGTTTTGGTGAACAGCGTGTTTGTTCTGCAGGGATCTGCGCATGTGCAGCTGCAGGCTTTCCTTCAAGAACCATCTGTTGCTTGAATTTAAATGAACAATACATTTGTAAACACACTTTTCCTATGACTGTATAAAACACTAAAAATCACTTTATACTGAAAAATCACATTACAAACAAACAAACAAACAAACAAACGCCAGTGGGATGCTCAGAAGGAAGGGGCACGCTGGCCCGTCTGATGACCGGTGCTGCCTCTGATGCACACACCACAGTCGTGAGAGTGCTCCCCTCTCACCAGGTCTAACGGCCTGCATCTGATTCCCGGGACATACATGGTAGACAGAGGTCAGGCTTCCACGTGTGCCACGGCACATCACACATGGACACAACAACATAAACAGACTGTAACAGAAATTGGTTTGAACGACAGAAACCACTCCTCCGAGCACACAGGAGCGTTCTCAGAAGTGCTTCCGTACCTCTCGGGCACCTGGTATGTCATGAGAACACTCTCTGGCGTCTCTTCTATCATTCTCCAGATGGATTCTTCAGCCACCCCGGGAAAGGCTTCATTTCTCCGTCTGTCCTGGGACCTCTGTCCATTTTCAGAAATTTCAGAATAGTCGCTGCTACTCAAGTACATACTGCCGTTACTGCTTCCTATCAAAGATCAGCAAAACACCTGTCAGAAGTTTACTTGCCAAAGAGTTCAAACTCTGGCAACCATCTGCCATCCCAGCAGTGACAGTTTCTAAAGACATTAACCAGACCCTTACCAAATGGCTCATAGCATTACGACCATAGGCCCAGACCAGAAACAGCCCAACAACCATCCACACAATGTAATCCTCTTGAGCAACAGGAAGGAACAGACGACCAATACACATAACGAGGATGAATCTCAACAGCATTATTCTTTTGACACCCAAAGCCCTCACACTGTCTTACTTGGGATGTGAAGCTACAGAAGCTGGAGTGGCAGGAAGCACACCATCGGCATGCCAGGACCGAGGACGAGCACAGTGGTCAACTGTCAGTGTGAATACGAAACACCCCCACAGGCACACGTCTGAGCACTTGGTCTCAGGCTTGTGGCACTGTTCTGGAAGTGGTGCAACCTTTGGGGCACGGTACATGAGGTGAGTCACTGGGTGGGTGTGCAGGATTCTGAAGGTTGTAACTCAGCCCCACTCCAGGTCTGAACTCTGTTTCCTGTCTGCTGTGCCAAGGTCTCGCCTCCATTCCTTCCTCGCCACGATGCACTGGACCCTCTGGACCAAGAGCCTAGACAAATCCTCCCTCCTCTAAGTTGCTTCGTCAGACATTCTGTCACAGCAATGAGGGAAGCAACACAGACAGGAGTGGCTGCAGAAGAACTTTCTAGAGCAACAGGAACACTCTGAGTGGTGACTATAACAGCTATACCAGGAATATTACATACACACACACACACACACACACACACGCACACGCACGCACACACATGCACACGCACGCACACACATACACACACGCACACACACAGAGGAACATTCTGAGTGGTGACTGTAACAGCTATACCAGGAATACTAAATATATATATATATACACACATGCGCACACACACAGAGGAACATTCTGAGTGGTGACTGTAACAGTTATAGCAATGCCAATTTTGTCAAATATAAGCACGCCCCCAAGAAAGCCTATAAAAAGAAGGGAAAAAAACCCCAAACTTTCCTCATTCATTGGTGTCCAAGTTAGAAGGCCTTGGACACAGTGATCTGGTAATAATGTGAAAGCTGTTTTTCCTGGTCACTACCTGAGGCAGCTGTAGACAGAGACTCCTGATGCACTGATGCCATGGCCAGTTCCCCGGTGGCACAGTGACTGCTCCTTCTGCCACCGTCACCTGTATCACAGTGCTGGAAGGGAGGACACAAAGGCACTTTAACACCCCGAGAACTGGTTAGCAGCAGAACTCCAACTTTACATATTGAATAGAATGAGACTCTTAAGCCTGACCAAGAATGTGGTTAAAATTTCTTTGGTACTCCTGCATTCCAAACACTGGCTGCATGCCAGGTACCATACAAGTGTGGGCTTTCGTTAGTTTCTGTCATCTGGCAAGCATGCTTGGACATTTTATATGTTCTAAGCACAGTGTGTCAAACTCCAGGAGAAAACAAAGTCCCAGTCTTCTGAAAAGAAAGATGCACTGGGGAAGCAGCACATAAATACTGCATCATCCAATCTCGGCATAAGTTACGAGGCTGCCATCTTCCTACCTTTTTCATAAACAAAGGCAAGCTGAGTCAAATGCCCCACTGAAGCTAGCCCATCTAACCGGTGACAGAGCTCCGATGTGAAAGTCTTACATTTGTTTGATTAGGTCAGCAAGCTGGCTCAGTGGGTAAAAGTACCCTACGGCCAAGCTCGATGACCTGAGTGTGATCCTAAGACCCACATGGTGTAAGGAAAGAACCAATTCCCGAGTTGTCCTTTGACCTCCACATACACACTGCGGCAATTAGTACCCACCCCACCCCTCACCAAAATAAATACACTTAAGTTAAAAATATGTATTATGTGTTGTGTACAGGTGTACAAGTGTCTGCAGAGGCCAGAGAAGGACTTGGGATCCTTGGGAGCTGGAGTTCCAGGAGCTTGCTAGACAGCTAATGTGTGTCGGGCTCTGCAGGGCCCTCATGATGCACAGCAGGCACTCTTAGCCCCTGAAACATTATCCAGCTGCTGGGCTGCTGTCTTACTTCCTAGCCCCCAAGCTTTGGTCATTCAGGCTATCAAGTGAGTGAAGGGGTTGGGGAGACATCTCAGAGAGCCCCTGATGTTCTTACAGAGGACCCGGGTTCAGTTCCCAGCACCCACACGGCTGCTCACAACTGTCTGTAAACTCCAGCTCCAGGGGATCCAGCTGCCTCTTCTGGCTTCTAAGGGCATTGCATGCACCTGGTACATATAACATGCATGCTGACAAAATACTCAACTACATAAAATAAAACACTTTGATTCTACACCTCAATTCAGGAAGGACAGATTCTGAAGATTAGTCTGGTAAATAAATCTGGAAATGCCTTTTTAAGTAGAGTTTGTCAAGTTAAAGGAAATTTACCTAAAAATTTTTCCATTTTGACAATGATATGTGTAAAAATGGCAGGATAAGCTGCCCACTTTCTGATGATGCCAAACAGTGACTCCAACTCATCTGTGTAAACACAGAAAAGCAGGAATTCTACATCTCTAAAGAGGAGGCATCATATTTTAAGAGCCAGAGGGACAGGATGTCTACTGTGAGACCATGCCTCCTAAAAATGTCAGGGAAGCTATGCCCATAAATTCTCAACAATATGGCTGCCTACACAAGACCTGAACAAGGACACCACCAATAGACATGTCAACATGGAAAGAGGAAAAAACCACGGGGCCCCAACCCTAGACAAAGAGCATAAGGAACTAGCTATGCCAAGAATGGGAGAAAACAGTCTTCCCCAGGATTACCCAATACCAACTAGTAAGCCCTGAAATCATATACATAAAAGTAACACTACATAGACTGAGCATACTGAATTTACATATTTAGAATACACATCTTTTGTATGTCTATATTTAGGGGTACACACACACCCCTATTAACAACAATAAAAAAACAAAATGGCCGTAACTTTGAGGAGAGTAAGGGGGATCCATGGGAGGACCTGAAGGAGGAAAAGGAAAGGGAAGAATGATATATTTTAACTAAAAAATTTAAAAGTATGAATTCTAAATTCATATCCTGCCATATGGCTTATTTCCCTTACTAGACCACAACTCCAGCTATAATTTATAATATAACTTATAGGGAATGAACACATTAAGTTTAATTCCTGGATACCAAATTTTGAAAGGTAGAGGAAACCCAGAATTTGTGAAACCCGTCCCCAAGCATCAAGAACAGACTCCGTTTCTGTTCCACAAGTGGCCAGGGATGCACTCACTCTCCCTTGCACAAAGCACGGCTCAGTCTTAATCGCAGCTGTGAGGCGGGCCGCCTACTAGTGACCAGGCGGTCGGTGCTGAGCCTTTTTTTTTCTTTTTCCAAGACAGGGTTTCTCTAACAGTCCTGGCTGTCCTGGAACTCACTCTGTAGACCAGGCTGGCCTTGAACTCACAGAGATCCGCCTGCTTCTGCTCCCTGAGGTCTGGGATTAAAGGCGTGCGCCACCACCGCCTGGCAGTGCTGAGCCTCTGACTTGGTAAGAGGACCCAGATTTCCTCACTCACTCAGGTACTAGCAGCAATACTTACACACTCAGCCTCTGGGCCAACACCTCTTCTCACTGGATCTGGAGATTCAGACGGTGCAGGCATTTCTTCCTGGAGTAAATTTAACTGTAACGGCGAACTGCTCCTTGAACTAATGAATGGATGCTCTGCACCATGTGTCTCCCAGGTCTCCTCCGTTCTCCTTTGGCTATGGTCTGAAGAAGCTGGTTCCAGGTTTGGAGCCGTTGCTGGCACTAAGGGTGTCATTTCAGAAGAACCTTCGGCCCCCAGGAGTGGGTTTGGGGAGAACGATGCTGACCACAGAGGAAAGATGGGGGAGTTGTGCAGGAAAATGGTCATGAATGTATCCAAGTAAGCAGAAGGGAGAGCTGAAACAGACTGCTGGCCAGCGGACAGAGGTGGACATTCAGCTGCAGCTCCCCAGCCTGCAGAGGCCCCTACTCCCAGAGAGGCCACATCTTGGAGGGGAAGAGATGAAAGGAGATAAGGGGCCTGGCCGGGAGCTACCAGGGCTGACGGGAGAGCTAGGCTTGCAGCATGAGGAGAGGGGACAACAGAAGGGACCCAGGGCTGTACATCCGGAAGGAGTCCTCTGACAGGGGAACAGAAGTCAGCGCTGGGGCTGCTGGGGTCCAAAGGCAATGGCAACTTCCTCCGTTTGTGCTTCTGTCTCTCACTTCCAGCACATCTGGCCTGCTTAGAAGGAGAGCCTGATGAAGCGATAAAGACAGAGGCATATTACAGAAAAGTAACAACCAAGAGAAAGTCACTGCCGGTGACTTTAAATACTTTCTAATGAATTAAATATTAGTCAATAGTAACTGCTCTAAAAAAAGCAAAGAGTTGTTCTAATTCAACAAAAATTCTAGGTAAAAATCTGTGCACTAAAGTAAGTCACTTCTAACACCTTATAGGCTTCTTGTAAAAATTGTCCTCAGGCCCAGACTCTAGTAAGGTCCAGGTAAACTGTGAGATAAGTGACTGCCACATCTCAGTCTTTTGGGACCAACCCCCATTCTTCACCCTTCTCCCCACCTTCTTCACCGTTCTCCCTCGTAGAGCTGGCCCTGCATAGCCACAGGTGCCTTACCTGCAGCTCTGGCCAACCAAGGACTGAAAATATTCAGAAAGAAAAGGCCATGTACAGACTTCCCCATTACCCCTTCAATTATAACAATATACACTGTGTTAAGCATTGAATAAAAGGTCAGCTAAAGGACATGGGAGGCATGAGTACATCATGCACAAATATTATGCCCTTTGATATGAAGGCCTTGAGTGTCTGTGGATTTGGGTGCCAGTGTGTCAGGTAGTCCTTCCCGGAAGCAATCTTCCACTGACACAGAGGACAGTTGTATATGATTTATAATAATCCAAAGAGGAAAGGGATACGTTCTGAAATGTAACCACCTTGAACCCAGGAGTATGGAGCATTGTTTCTGCCTTCTGGCTGAAGATAGCAGCTGTAGGGTGAGGTCAGGATCTTTTCCCGGAAGCTGTCAACATAGTTCTGTTCTTCCTTCTGCGTGTGTGCAGAGAGGACAGCTGCTGTGAGCCCCACATGCTTAAATTCTTCTGCAGTCAGGGGAGACGGCTGTGTTCTCAGGGTCCAGGGCTTACACGCTAAGGCAACACCCTCTGCTGAGATCACAGAAAACAGATTTAATAATTAATGGCAATTATTTATTTTTTATTTTGTAACTGCCTTTCAATAAATTTCTACAAATGTAATTGTTAGAATATAAAACCATCAGTAGAGTACAAAAATTCTTCTCATCTTTCTTTATACTTTTCATGTATATGCACTTTATGATTATAATACTATACAGACATTTATTTAGATCTTGCTATTATAAACATTTTCCATGTCCTTACATTTTTAGATTTTTGGTCAAAATTATTAATTTAGAAATAGAGTTTGGAACTTACTAGGCAACCTACCTGTCCTGAATTCGTGATCCTCCTGTGCCAGTCTCCTGAGCACTGGGATTACAAGTACATTTAGCCCTTGAATTTTTTTTTACTTGTTTCTTGGAGACAAAGTCTCTCTATGTAGGCTGCCCTGGAACTTTCTATACAAACCAGGTTGTCCTTGAACTCACAGAGAACCACCTGCCTCTGCTTCTCAAGTGCCGGTATTAAAGGCGTGCACCACCATCCCTAGCTCAACTGGTTATTTAAATGGGTAACATATTCACAATTCAAACATCAAGTTTTAAAAATCAGTTTTGTAAATCTTCCCTGTCCTTTCCACTGTCTACCCAGTTCTTTTTCCATTCTCCCACAGAAAACCATTCATCTCCTCCACCCTTCTACTTTCTTTATGCACAGATAGACAAGCATGAACACAGAGGCTCATCTGCCCACTGACTTTTCTCCACAAACACTACAATTCACCCCACTTCCCACTCCACAGGGAGTTTAACAGTACACGGCCATCTCATACACTTTACATGCAGGAGAGCATCCATCCACTTCATTCACATGTACACCTGCATGCACCTGTACACGGATTTTTCCCATGTACACTTGGGTGTACCTGTACACGGATTCTTCACATGTACTCCTGCATGCACCTGTACACGGATTCTGAGCTGTTTATAAGAAGTGACTACTTTCAGGAAGAGATCATGGTGGGTGCTATGGTGGGTCTCCCAAGACCCTTTCTACCTTCTCAAGGCTACGCAGTACTGTGGTAGCCAGGTTAGTTCTAGCCCATGCTACTTCCAAAAGCTCTGACCTGTTTTGAATCAACTTATCTGCTATGGCCAGCAGAGTAGCATGACTTTCTTGCCTTAAACAATGAACACAATGAAGTAAAAGGTTTCAGGGCCCTGAGCCTCAGATGGAGTCTAATTAACTCCCTCAGGGGTGGGGTTAGAGCTTCTGGAGAAGCGCAGAGAAGTCTGCATAGAGAGGATGGAGAGACAGACAGACAGACAGTCCCCAGAGCACTCAGGGGAGGGTTGGCCTTGAGTTCTAGGGAATGACAGCTCAAGCTTAAAGAACATGCTTCTTTCATTAGCCAGATCAGAAAACCTCATTCTGGGCCAGCAAGATGGCTCAGTAGGTAGAGGTGTTGTCACCAAGCTGGGGACTTGAATTTGATCCCAGGAATCCACGCAAAAGGAAAGAACTGACCCCTAAGAGTCGTCCTCCGACTTGCACACACATAAATTATACAGGAGCATGCACACATGCACATATACACATTTTAAAAAGAAAAAAGAAAGTCTTGGCTTTCTGTGGTATGGACGATTGGTAGCAGGGGCGATCGGGCCTGGAGTGTGCAGAGCCAGTCCTGGCTTGACAGACTTTTAATGTGAGATCTGAAAGAACCAGTCTGTTTCCAGGAAAATCAACTGGGTCTCAAAATAAAGCTCGAAATGTTCTCAGGAATAGAAAACACTGTGACTCATTTAACATAACTGGCATCCAATAAAAAATCACCAATCACACAGGTGTGGTGGCACATACCTTTAGTCTCACCACTCAAGACGCAGAGGCAGGAGAATCTCTGTGAGTTCAAGGCCAGCCTGGTCTACAGAGTGAGTTCCAAGACAGCCAGAGCTATACAGAGAAACTGAGTCACGAACTTCATCCCAACCCCAAAAAGATTACTTCTCAATTATCAGCATTTAGAGTTAATTGTCTGTTTTACTGATGCCTATAAATTTTAGTATGCTGTACTCTCAGTATTTATTTCAAAATATTTCAAAGTCCATTTTTGACTTTTTCTTTGATCCATGGACTATTTAGAAATGTGTTATTCATTTTCTAAATTCTTGGGCTTGAAATAGTATTGATTTTTAACATAATTCACCCTAGCCAGAAAGCACATTTTTATGTATCATCAATCCTACCTGAGACTTACATTTCAGCAGAACCTATTTTATATGTCAGCACACTTCTCAAGTGTACCACAACAAGCTAACAGTGTCTGCTGAAGATTACTCAGGTCAAGATGGCCAGCAGGGTTACTCAGCTCAGCCACTTCTTATGCACATTAAAATAAAGGATTTATTATTTTTAATCACGTACACCTATAGACGTCTTGTGTCTCACACTCCATCTTAACTAGTCCCTGGAACTATAACGGCAATGGCGGGTGGAGAACAATTTGATGGCCTGCTTACCACTCACAGGCAAGTGACACGGGAAGTTACTTCTTCAGGTTATGCCTTAGTTGTCACACATAAGTACTAAAGGTCACAAGGAATGCCCTGTGATCGAATTTGTCAGACAGGAGGTCACTCCAGGGCAAGGCTGTAAACCCAGGCACTAAGCTTTCCAGAAAGCAAAGAGGCATGAAGATTGAAATGCAGTCAGGTTGGCGAGATCAGTTGTTACTAACACGATTCCTCCCAATAGTCCTGTGAGAGCAAAGTATGTTTCCATTAGCCAGGGACAGTTCTATCAGAACTGAGCTAGGCCTTTGGGACAAGAGCAGCTTCACATTGTCTATCTGGGCATTTTTGGGTGTGGGGTGTGGGGATCTTGTTGGGGGAGGTGTCTGTTGTTTTGGGGGGTACAGTCCATCACAGTGGGGAGGCAAGGCAGCGTTACTGTGAGGGGCTGGGGTATACCCTTCAATCACGAGCCCAAAGTCCCCCATTTCCTTCAGGTTGTGGGAGTCAGGAAGTCTGTCACTGCAGTGAGAAAAGTGAACAGCACAGCTTCCAAGAATGAAGGACAGAGACCTTCTCGGCAACTGCTCAGCACACGAGCCAATAGGCCACAGAAGGTGAGCAAAGGTGAGCTAGAGACAACCCTAACCAATTTAGAGATGTGTCGCCATTACACCATCAAGTCACTATGAAAAACCAGAAAGTCAAAGGACAGGAGGCAATGGGAAGAGCAGAATAATTTATTGAGTAAGTATGCTGTAAAGGGCATGCTCTGCTTAAAGGGTTCGAGCATGGCAAATTTGACCTTTGACCCTTCTCCCCCTTGCTAAAAACTGTTAGATGACATTTCTAAAGCCAGCCACCAAGGTCTATTCCCTTATTTGGCCACGTCCTCCCCCTGAGGCTGACTGCCAAGGTCCAGCTATCAGAGTATTGAAGTCCAGCAATCAAAAGCCCCCTTGTGACTACCCTGATTAACATATCCAATCAAAATCAACCACCTCATCCTAACACGGGGTTTCCCTTTTTACCTTTATAAACTCATTTGCCTATGGGTCACGCCTGTCTCCCCTCTATGCAGAGGCAGTCCTTTGTCCCTCCAGGAAAACAACCCTGTCCCCTCTACCTTGTTCCCTTCCCCTTCTTCCTCATCCTCTACCCTGTCTTTGTCTTATTCCCTGACCTTTGTTCCTCTGGGGCACATAAATCTTTGTGCTGAGAATCTGACGTCTGGGTGCATCCTGTACCAACTCTGAGGGAGCCGACTCCTCCCTTTCACCACTGACTTAGCAAGTTAACACAAAAATGAGAACGTATGTGTGACTCATCTAGTTGCCAGTATACATTCAACATGTGAAAGACACTTTTTTAAAACATCAGAGAAAGGGGCTAGAGAGTTAGCTCAGAGGTTAAGAGCACTAGCTGTTCTTGTAGACGGCCCAGGTTTGGTTCCCAGCACCCACATGGTGGCTTACAACCACATCTAACTCCAGTCTCAGGGGATATGGCACCCTCTTCTAGCCTCTGTGGGCACCAGGCACACACACACACACACACACACACACACACACACACATACATACATACATACATACATATATATATATATATATATATATATATATATATATATATATGAAGGCAAAACACCCATACACATAAAATACATTTCTTGGGAAAAAAAAACAGCCACACTATGACCCGATGTGGTCCACAGAGAACTGCATTAATAATGGTGAACACACAGAACCTCAGCACCACTGTCCCCAGCAGTTCTAAGGGCTCCACATACACCAACGGATCCTATTAACACACAGTGTACTTAAGAAACAGTCTGTAATACATAACCATACAAACACGGTGACATTTCTTAACTAGGTTTACTGAATAAAAGACAGGGAAAATTGGGTAAGACACAGAAATTATAACTAAGCAGGTGGTATCAATGGTTTCTTTTCTCATCAAAAGGCAAAAGTGGTACCTGAGTGTAGGGGCGGGACGTGGCCAGTGGTGCTGCTGCAGCTGTGCTGGCTTATGCCAGACGCCATGCTCAGTGCAGCAGTGGACAGGGTCCACGAGACACCTCCCTCAGCGTCTGTGGATGGTCCAGTTGTTGGAGTTTCCTGCTTAGGTACGTTCAGCATCTGTTCAGTATCTGGTGATATATGAGAAACTAACGGTGAAAAATCCTAAATGGAAGCTTGTAGAAGTCACTAACTGACAAATTAAAGCCATTAGCCACACAGATAAGGTGACACCAGGATTCTGTGATCCATCATATAAACAAACTGAAAGGAAATAAAACTACATGATTATTTCATTAGATGCTTAAAAAGCCTTTCACAAAATCCAACATGATAAAAGTATGGAGAGATAAGGGATACAAGGGACATACCTAAACATAATAAAAGCAGTATACAGCAAGCCAACTGCCAACATCAAATTAAATGGAGAGAAACTCAAAGCAATTTCACTTAAATCAAGAACAAGACAAGGCTGTCCACACTCTCCATACCTATTTCATACAGTACTTGAAGTCTTTGCTATCACAATAAGACAACTGAAGGAGATTAAAGGAACAAAAATTGGAAAGGAAGAAGTCAAAGTATCATTATTTGCAGATGACATGATACCATATGCTGTGGGATGTTCTGTATGTCAAATGTGTTGCTCTGATTGGTTAGTAAATAAAACACTGATTGGCCAGTAGCCAGGCAGGAAGGATAGGCGGGACAAACAGAGAAGAGAATTCTGGGAAGTGGAAGGCTGAGTCAGGGAGACACTGCCAGCGCCACCATGACAAGCCACATGTGAAGATCCTGGTAAGCCATGAGCCATGTGGCAAGGTATAGATTTATAGAAATGGATTAATTTAAGCTGTAAGAACAGTTAGCAAGAAGCCTGCCACGGCCATACAGTTTGTAACCAATATAAGTCTCTGTGTTTACTTGGTTGGGTCTGAGTGGCTGTGGGACTGGCGGGTGACAAAGATTTGTCCTGACTGTGGGCCAGGCAGGAAAACTCTAGCTACACCATACATAAGCGACCCCAAAAATTCTACCAGGGAACTCCTATAGTTAATGAACACCTTTAGTCAAGTGGCTGGATACAAGATTAACCCCACAAAAATCAGTAAACGATAAATGGGCTGAGGAAGAAATCAGGAACAACATCCTTCACAATAGTCACAAATTATGTAAAATATCTTAGGGTAACTCTAATCAAACAAGTGAAAGACCTGTATGATAAAAACTTCAAGTCTTTGAAGAAAAAGATTAAAGAAGATATCAGAAGACAGAACGACCTCCCATGCTCATGGATCTGCAGGATTAATATAGTAAAAATGGCCATCCTACCAAAAGTGATCTACAGATCTACAGAGTCAATGCATTCCCCATTAAAATCCTAACATAATTCTTCACAGACCTTGAAAGAACAATACTCAACTTCATATGGAAAAAAAAAAAACAGTACAGCTAAAACAATCCTGTACAATAAAGGAACTTCTGGAGGAATTACCATCTTTGACTTCAAGCTCTACTACTACAGAGCTATAGTAATAAAAAACAGCATGGTACTGACATAAAAACAGACAAGTGGATCAATGGAATTGAACTGAAGACCCAGATGTAAATCCACACACCTATAGACACTTGATTTTCAACAAAGAAGCCAAAATTATACAACAGGAAAAAAGAAAGCACCTTCAACAAATGGTGCTGGTATAACTGGATGTCAGCACGTAGAAGAATGCAAATAGAACCATATCTATCACCCTAAACAAAACTCAAGTCCAAGTGGATAAATGACTTCAACATAAATCCAGGTACACTGAACGTGATAGAAGACAAAGTGGAGAATAACCCTGAATGCATTCACACAGGAGACATCTGAACAGGACACCAATAGCACAGGCATTAAGACCAACAATTAATAAATTGGGACCTCATGAAACTGAAAAGCTTCTGTAAGGCAAAGAACACCATCAATAGGACAAAACAGTAGCCCACTGTTTTGTGGGAAAAGTGGGAAAAGACCTTTACCAACCCCACATCTGACAGAGGGCTGATTTCCAATATATATATATATATATATATAACCTCAAGAAACTAGATATTTAAAAACTAAATAATCCAATTAAAATGGGTACAGATCTAAACATAGAATTCTGGACAGAAGAATCTCAAATGACTGAGAATCACTTAAAGAAATGTTCAACATTCTTAGCTATCAGGGAAATGCAAATCCAAATGACTCTGAGATTCCACCTTACAGCTGTCAGAATGGCTAAGATCAAAAACACAAGTGACAGCTCATGCTGGAGAGGATGTGGAGTAAGGGGAACACTCCTCCACTGCTGATGGGAGTGCACACTGTGCAGACACTTTGGAAATCAGTATGGTGGTTTCTCAGAAAACTGGGAATCAATCTACCACAGGATCCAGCTAGGGGCTGAAGAGATGGCTCATGGAGCTGAAAGGATACCTCAGCAGTTGAGAATACTGGCTGCTCTTCCAGAGATTCTAAGTTCAATTCCCAGCACCCACAGCGGCTCACAACTGTTTATAATGGAATCTGATGTCATCTTCTGGTGTGCAGACATACATGTAAACATAACTCATATACATAAGATATACAAGTAAACACATCTTTAAAAAAGAAAAAGAAAAGACTCAGCTATACTACTCTTGGACATGAACCCAAAGGATGCCCAATCATACCACAAGGACACTTGCTCAACTATTTCCACAGCAGTGTTATTCATAATAGCCCAAACCTGAAAACAATCTAGATGTCTCTCAACCAAGGAATGGATAAAGAAAATGTGGTATATTTACAGAGTGGAGTATTACTTAGCTGTTAAAAACAATGACATCATGAAATGTGCAGGCAAATGGAAAAAAAAATCATCCTGAGTGAGGTAACCCAGACCCAGAAAGACAAACATGGTATGTATTCACTCATAAGTGGCTATTAGCTGTAAATCAAGGATAACCATGCTACAATCCACAGGCCCAGAGAGACTAGGTAACATGAAGGGTTGAAGGGGGGGGATGCCCAGATTTCCCTGGGAAGAGGAAATAGAAAAGGTTTCAAGAGTGGACTTTGGACGGGTGGGAATGGGAACATGAGTGATCAGGTTTCGGCGGGGTATGGAGAGAGTACTTAAAGAGACTACTGGAAAGGGAGGGAATTTTGGGGTCAGGTAAAAACCTGGTGCAAGGGAATCTCCCAGGAATCTACAAGGATGACCCCAGCTAAGACTCCTAGCCATAGAGGATACCTAGCCTGAATTGGCCATCTCCTGGGACCAGGCAAGATTTCAAGTGGAGGGAGTGGGACAGTAACCCAGCCACATATGTTGTGGAATATTCCTTTACACTGTGTGAAGGTGTGTCACTATGACTGGCTTAATAAAAAGCTAAACAGCCAACAGCTAGGCAGGAGGTATAGGCAGGACTTCTGGACAGAGAGGTCTCAAAGAGGAAAGGCGGGTCGTCAGCAAGACGCGGAGGAAGCAGAATGGACAAAATGGAGATGAGGTGACAAGTGCATGGAAAAACGTGGATTAAAAAGTATGAGTTAATTTAAGTTATAAGAGACAGTTAGAAACAATCCTAGGCTATAGGCTGAGAGCTGTAATTAATAATAAACTGGTGTCATCCTCCCCCATCCCTGAGACAGGGTTTCTCTGTGTAACAGCCCTAGCTGTCCTGGAACTCTATCTGTAGACCAGGCTGACCTCAAACTCACAGAGATCTGCCTGTCTCTGCCTCTCAATGGCTGGAATTAAAGGCGTGTGCCAGCCTCTGTGTCGTTTTTTGTGAGCTGTCGGCCCAATGAAAAATCTGACTACACACATAATCTTCGACCTACAGTCTGTCCTGCCTATGGGATGTGCTAGGATAAAGGTGGCCTGGAGACTGAGGGAGTGGCCAACCAATGACTGGTTTAGCCTAAAATCCATGCCAGGACAGTAAGCCTACCCCTGACACTACCTGGAGCACCAGGACCCACAGGCTGGAAGACCCAGAGACCTAGGATAGAACCAAACATGAGCTGGAGAAAAAAAAATGCCAACGTAACAATGCCTAATGATATTCTGTTATACTTGTAGAGAGATGCCTAGCCCAATTGTCATCAGGGAGGCTTCATCTAGCAACTGATGAAAACAGACGGTGAGACTCACAGCCAAATATCAGGCTAAGCTTGGGAAATCCTACAGAAGAGAGGAAGAACTGTAGGAGCCAAAGGGGTCAAGGACATCACAAGAAAACCCATGGAATCAACTAACCTAGGCTCATGGGGCTCAGAGACCGAACTGACAACCAGGGAGCCTTCATTGGGACTGACCTAGGCCCTGTGCATATATGTTACAATCCTCTTGTGGGACTCCTAACAGTGGGAGCAGGGGCTGTCTCTGACTCTTTTGCAGGATTTTGGGACCCTACTCTTTATACTGGGTTGCCTTGCTCAGCCTTAACACATGGGGAGTTGCTTAGTCTTACTGCAGCTTGATATGCCATGTTTGGTTGATATCCATGCGAGGCCTGCCCCTTTCCTGAAAAGACATGGAGGAGTGGATTGGGGGGTAGGAACAGAACAAGTGTGGTAGGGAGGGACTGGGAGGAGAAGAGGGAGGGAAACTTCAGTTGAGATATAAAGACAGAGAGACAAAAAAACAACGAAGTCATCTGCTCTGAGGACACTTGGCTACCTCGCAGCACCATGCTACAGTCCGCCTCATGGTTTGGCTTGGCTTCTTCTGAGGATGAAGACGTGTTTGTGCAGGATATGCACTTTCTTTTCAAGGCTGGGAGACTGTAGCTCGTCAGGTACCTACAACAGAAGTGAGCTGTCTTTGTATCAGCTCCACCAAGCTATTCCCACTTCTGTGCTTTACTTACCCCACTGAGGCATGGGAGACTTTGCCCTTCCTTCTTGGATGAAGCCAACCCTGACCATCTCGGCCTGGGTCAGTGACTTATAATAGTATCTTTTGCTATGTTCTTTAATTGGTCTTCACATCTTATACCATTTGATTCTGACCAGCTTATGCGTTCACTATACCATAGCTGTCACAGAGAGATGCAGCTTCTTATTTTCTGTGCCCTCCACAAATTTCAATCAATTGTGAACTGTATGTAACAGGCACCCCATGCTAACAGAGGACTCAGCACCACTGTCCCCAGCAGCTCTAAGAGCTCCACATGTATTAACTGATCCTATCACGTACAGTATGAAATCAATAGGAACACCTCTGAAAATGCTACATGCTCCAGTGATGAGCTAGGCTTCGGCTGAACTGCCATCACTGGCCCTTCTTACCTAATGACACTGTCGATACAGTTCATCTGCTGATAGGATGAACTATGCTGCTCTAGTCTCAGATCCTCAAAAGAGCCAGTACACAGGCTTTTATTTTTCAGTGTCTGAGAGGAAGAAAAGTCCTTCTGCTCATCTGAAAGAAAATAAAAGCATATACAATTAAAATATTAATACTAAAATATTAGTATTAAGAAAATAGTAAGCTCACCACACCCATTTACAAAATATTATACAGCCATTAAACATGAGCTCAGATCTAAATGCACTGACACAAACATATCAGTAAATGAATAAAATAAGGCACAAAAGCAAGTTATACAGAACGATTACACTCGCTTTTTATCTCAGGCAAGGATTACCAAAGCAACCATCAGATGACAGGCTGATGGGGATGCTGAATGTTAAGCTAACACTACTTATTACAACCGGCTAAGACACTTAAATGCTGTGTGTCACCCCACCTTGTAACCACTTGTCTACTGAACACCTGTAGAGTTGGTCATGGGACACGGGAACTGGAATAACTGGATATCACACCTACCCTAAGTGTTGCAAGGTGAAGCATACGGCACTGCTTAGGACTGACGCATTGTTTTTGTGCTGTCCTACCTGCTAGCCATCATCACGTGAAGCTCCTGAAATAGGCCACCACAGACAAGGAATAATAAAATAATACTGTACTGGTTTGAATTTGAACTTAAATTACCAAATGTGGCTAGTGGCACAGGTGTGGAGAGAAGGGAAATAGCTCTAGGCTTGAGTACTAGAGAACCCGAACCTCCTGAAGAGAAGGGTGAGCCAGTAAAGGCAACGGAAAAACAGGCAGAGGAAAACCATGTAAAGCGGTGCTATGGAACCAAGAATGACGACGTCACACAGTTAACTGACAGGTCTGCGGCGTTTGCTACTGCTGCTCTTAGTGATGGGCATTTTTAGCTGACCTGGTGAGGCCTCCCTGGAAAAATGACTTCTTGGATAGTCCCATTTCAATGTACAGAAACATACCCCTCCCTGAAGTGTCCACTAATGTTCACACAGCGACAGGATGAAACCATGAAATTCACCGTGGAGGAATGCTTCACTGGGGTGAAGACTTTCCTTGAATTTTGACTGGGTTATCACTAAACCTAGCTTTTATTTCAGGATCTAGTCCAGGACCTCAACGAATCTGATGGTCCTATCTTACCTCTACTGTGACTCGGCCCCTTGGTCTTCACTTACTCCTCCAGTCACTTTTCAGTAGACTTATGGTTATTTAATTTGGTGGGTTACATAGCAACACTATCATGATGAATTCTGTTACTCAAACTGTCCTAGCCTGGGCTACTTGAAGCTCTTCCAAAATCTGTCCTGTGTCTTTCTGATATCTGTCTCTGGTCCTGGTTCCTTTTGTTGGAAAAAATACACCCAGAAACCAAGATATTGGTGTTAGGTGTATGTCTATGCTTGTAAGTTCTCTAATGGTCGGAACTGATATACAAGTCTGTATGTTAACCCATGTCTGTGTCTGTCCAGCCAACCACCTGAATGCCCGAGTTCTTCTTCCACATGCTTCTACCACCAGTCCAGGACAATTTATTCCAGAATTCCTCCTTTGATTACTTGAAACTTCTCCAATAGTGAGAAACCTTGTTATCATTACCTATAATATTTACATAAATTTGTTCAACCTTAGTATACATACAAAGTAACTTCAGAATTCTCCTGGTGATAAAAATATCAACCTGGATACAGTGTTTATGCACATTAGTATTCTGTTTGGCATCTAGTTAAAATATATTTTTCTTCTTCTCTAAAGCTACTTAATCTACCTCCTTGAATATGTTTATGCCATCCATGCTTGGCAGATTTATCCGCACACAGCCTTGGACTCTTTCTACATTCTAGAGTGGGATTACTGTTTATGGATCTTGGCAATGCACAGATTCTCAGCTACCTCTCTGTAGTCAACTCCTCTCCCCCTTTCAATCTCAGTATGTACCCCATCACTGGTGGCTCGTTTTGTTTCCTGTAGTGTCAGTGGTTTTCTGGAGGACAGGAGATTGAGCCCAAAGCTTTGCACACCCTAGGCAAGGCTCTACCACTACCAACTCCATGGTTTCAGTTACCCATAGTCACTTGTGAACTTGAAAAAAGAAAAAAAATAAAGTGGGAAGATGCAGATGTTAACTATTCCTGTTTTAAAGTGTGCACTATTCTAAATAGTGTGGTGGAATCTCACTGCTCTGCTCCATCTCCCATGGGATATAGTCATGTTTTTGTCCAATGTAGCCACACAGTCTGTTACCTGCCCAACACCATCTGAGTGATTCAGCATCACTAGAAACAATAGCAGCTCTTTAAGGTCCATAGTAGATTAACTATGTCACAGTGTCTGTTCACTCACCATCTTTCATTTAATTGACATGGTGTTCGGGGTTCACCTCCAATTATCACATCATTTCAAAGGCAAAGGCGGACAGCAGTGCATTCCCCCAAACTCCCCCACCATCTTACAATACTGTTGCCATGCTTTACTTGTATGTCATAAATGCACAACACTATTTTAGTTAGTTAGTTTTCAAACCAATTACAAATAAAACTTATTTTCTTTTATTCCTTGTGCAGCATTTTTCACTCCTTAGTGTAGATAGGTTTTGTTTTATCATACTTCTTCTGTGGTAAGAAATTCCTGGGGCTGGAGAGATGACTCAGTGGTTAGGAGTGAGTACTGCTCTTCCAGAGGACTGAGTTAAATTCCCAGCACCCACTTTGGGTGGCTACAACTACTACCTGTCACTCCAGCTCCAGGGGATCCAATACCTCTAACCTCTATGGTCTAGTATACACACACACACACATACACACTAAATCTTTAAAAAATAAGAAATTCCACCGGGCGGCGGCGGCGGTGGCACATCTTCAATCCCAGCACTCGGGAGGCAGAGCCAGGTGGATCTCTGTGAGTTTGAGGCCAGCCTGGTCTACAGAGCGAGATCCAGGACAGATACCAAAACTACATACAGAAACCCTGTCTCGAACCAACCCACTACCCCCCAAAAAACAAAAACAAAAAAAAAGATAGAAAGAGAAAGAAAGAAAGAAAGAAATTCCTTGACATTTCTGGTAGAAAAGTGTGCTGTCCAATTCTCAGTTGTTTGAGAAACCTGCTTCTGAAAGATTTTCTACCAGGTACAGAACTCTGTGTTGACAGTTTTTTTCTTAGAAGGGGCAGTTTACTGTCTTCCTATATAAATGATTTCTGAAGAAATGAACTGTTATGGTCATCTGTTTCCTGCTGCCTTCACAATGTACTCTTTGGTTTTATTTTCAGCAGTTTGAACAGGTTATGTTTAAGGAGGTTTTTAAAAATAATTTTTCTTTTTTAAAAATACCGATGTTCCTTGAATCTGCCGAATCTTGATTATTGTATCTTCAAATATTTCTTCTAGGATCCCACTCAATCCCATATTAGGTAGTTTTTGATGTTACCCCTGGACTCAACATGCTCTACTGTTTCCATGGCAGTCTAAGGAATCTAAGTGATATCCAAAGCAATCTATGCGGGAGCTCAGTGATTCTTCTGTGTGCTGATGACAACCATTTTTCATGTCTGATTTGCTGAAATCGTTTGTTCCCCAGAGTATATAAACATCAATGTCAGTCTCTTTGACTTGGTCATATGAACATTTTTACATCAGAGACAAGTCTGTAGGAAACAGGCAGCAGGATACACACAGTACCTCCGGCATTTCTAACAGTCTCGTCTGACCCTTTCCTTCAGCTCCTTCTCAGAGCTGGCTTCGCTCACAGCCCACTCAGCCTTGCAATGCACTGTTCACGGTTATCTTACCTTGTCAGGCATCTCCACTGCTGTGTGTTTGAGTCTTCCTTCAGTGACCACTCTGTCTCTTGGGAGTTGAGTTTCCCCTTCTTGCTTTTCCATAAACTTCATTTCTTTTTTTGATAAGGACAGCAGAGACTGAGCAGCCATATCCCTGGAAAGGTCTGTGCTTGGATTAATGTAATCTTAGGCCAGGCTTGCGGTGTTATTACTATGGTTTTATGAATGATTCAGCTTCCAAATTACTCTCCCAGATTTGTGCTTCAAGTGGTGGCTGATGAGTGTGAGCATCTGCTCCACTTCCAGCTCGTTATCCCTCTGCACTGACAATCTGTCTCTTGCATGTTGCTGGATTCAGTAAGCCAGTGCGCACTCAGTCAGCCAGTAAGCAGCAGTCCAGTGTGCCTTGTTTCATCTGTTCCACAAGCCCAAGTCTTTTCTTGGATTCTAGAACTGCTAGCTGCTGCTTCAGTACTCAACTGGGTAAAGAAAGGTCATAGATTTGCTGTTTTTTTCACTCTAGGTGTGGATCAATGCTCTTTCTTTACTCCTGAGCAGAAAATGGAAGCACTTGCATATCCTTTATGACTGGGGTTAGTGAGCTCACAAAACAGCTGAGGGTTGGTGTGGTGGCAGCATTTAGTCCTCGCATGCTGAAGCCTGTTACAGAACATCATTTTACCTCAGGAGTTTGAGATAACTGGAGTGACATAGCAAGGCTCCATCTCAAAACCACAGGAGTGCTAGCGGAGGGACTAGCTAAGGCTCTTTTTGTTGCTTTCTTCTTCTGTCATGCAGGGGGAGTGTTTCCTTTTCCTTTGAAGTATGGGAGGATTCAAGCTCATTCTTTGAAGCAGTCAGGGCTCTCACTGAATACTATACCTTCCATACCTTGGCCCTAGACATCCTGCCCTTCCACACTGTGAGAAATAAATGCCTTCTTGTTTGAAAACTACAATCTCAGGGAAAACAAAAAACAAAAAAACAAAAAACAAATCCTGTGGGGAAAACAGGGTCTAATTTTGCAGCCCTGGCTGGCCTGAGACTCAGCGATCTATCTGCCTTTGCCTCTTGGTTGCAGAGGTATATACTATTTATTACACCTGGAGATCTCAGAAACTTTGACATAACATTACACAGTGCCCAAGGCTACAGTAACGTGCGATCAGTAGTTTGAGTTGGTTTGGGGTGTGGGAGTGTTACTTATGTGTGCATGTGAGTAGAGATCAAAGGTCAATTTTGGGTTTCTTCTGTATCTCCACTTTATTTTTTGAGATCGGGTCTCTCACTGAACCTGGAGCTGAGCTGGGTAGACTGGCTGGTTAGTGGGTCCCTGGGATCTGCTTGCCTCCACCCCTTAGCACTGGAGTTGCCAGCATGCACAGTCATGCCTAGCCTAATTTACATGAGTCCTGAGGATCCAAACCTGAGTGCTCATACTTGTGCAGCAAGGACTTTACCCACGGACCCACCTCCTCCTTAGTCTGCTGCCTTAAAGTCATGACAGATCCTGAACAACCCAGCTGTTGTTATTACTGGTCTTAGAAAGTAAATGTTACCATGTTATGTATGCTTGCATTTGACAATGATAAATACTATTATAAAATTTACATGATCAAAATTCCTGATTTCTAAAATTGTCTTAAACTTCAAGGAGAAAAATGAAAGAAAAGATAGTTAAGTTAAAAACAATGTGTAAATGAAAATAGGCAAGTAATAAGTCAACGTACACAGGCCAGCAGTGTGGCTCCGTGAAGGAGTGCATGCCTAGCAAGACCCTGGGTTCCTTCCTCAGCAATCCAATCCAATCTCCAAATACAGACTTTTTTTTTGCCTGTGACGTAACTAGGTAGCTTTCCAGAATAATACCACTGAATATAATCAACTGACCCAACCAATACTTTTGGAGTGAGCCTTATCTCACATTCAAGAAAAGCTCAAAACGCCAATGCTGTCCACTCAGTTTAGATTATTTTTCATTTATTTGAAATGACAGAAAAGGATTATCTCAATATTCTTTATTATCTGAAATGTATTAAAAATTATTTTCTTTTGGGTTTGGATAGCTCAGAAAGGAAAGAAACTAAGAATCTGACGGTGTGGTGGTTTGAAAGAAAATGGACCCGAAAGGGAGTGGTACTATCAGGAGGTGTGGCCTTGTTGGAGGAAGTGTGTCCCTGTGGGGGAGGGCTTTGAGGTCTCTTTTGCTCAAGCTTCCCTCAGTGTGACAGTCAGTCGACTTCCTGTTGCCGGTAAGATGCAGCACTCTCAGCTACTACTCCAGCACCATGTCAGCCTTCACAGCACCATGCTCCCCACCATGATGATAATGGACTGAACCTCTGAAACTGTAAGCGGGCCACCCCAATTAAATGTTTTCTTTGTAAGAGTTGCCATGGTCACGGTGCCTCTTCACAGCAACAGGAAACCTAACCGACACAGACGTTACCAAAAGCTAATCCTTTATTAAAGTCCACTGAGCTGCATCTGAAAACCGTTTAGCTCCCAAGTGGTACTGTGCAGCCGGTATATCACCACTGTCAATGTCATTGCCATTTTCTGGGCAGTTCAGCAAGCCAGAAAGCAGCACAGGGCTCAGGGCTTTGTGTTCAGAGTGCATATATGTAGCTGTCTGTGAAAAGACAGATTCAGGGGAGGCCGAGGGCCACTCTGTTGACTTACCACCACCCTGCAGCTCCATGCATGTGTCCATCACTGGTTTGACTGATCTGGCCATTGACTCAATGTAGAGCTGTTGACCCACATTCTTAATTTTGTTTACACTGGCATAGACCTGCTGCAAGGTCATCTTAGGGAGAAGAATGATAAAATGTTTAAAAATGTAGAAGTGTGCAATAAAAGACACACAAACAATACACGCTTCACTTCTGGATCTCTGAGACATGACTAAAAGCAGTCCTCACTTCAATTCCACTTCTTGCTGAGCCACTGATGCCAATCAAACTGTACATCTATCTATCTATCCATGGTACACTGATGCCAATCAAACTGTACATCCATCTATCCATGGTACACTGATACCAATCAAACTGTACATCCACCTATACGGCACACTGCTTTTAGAAAAGCACACAATTAATCCAAGGGTCACCTTGCAAAGGTGACTTTTTCCTCTACAAGACAGGGTCCTTACCACACAGCCCAGCTGGCCTTTGAGCTCTTGCTCTCACTCTGACTGCTGAAATTATAAGTGTGTGCCACCAAGCCTATCTCAGACTTTCTTTTTCCAGACATTTATCTATATCCATTCAAATCATTTTCTAAAATAAATAGAAAGTTGTCAAATGACAAATCCCAAGATGTCACCTGGTGCAGGACCAAGACAGACACGTTGCATCTGCACAAAAACACATCTGCCACACACCTGCTCCTTCTGTGCTTCCTCCATACCGTGTCCACTTGCCTCACTGGAAGAGGTGATGCTGATGTGCTGCTCCTGTGAGCCGCTGCTGCCCAGGCTCCCATAACCACTAGAAGCACTGGCATGAACAGGCTAGGAGGAAGGGGCCCAGTTCAGTTACTGCTGTGTAAGTGGTAAGGATACTCACCTCAGAGCTTCTAGTCTACAATCACCGCAAAGCTAAGAGCTGTTAGCCTGGATGCTGGTGTGAGCCATGCCTCAGTGCCTTCCTATTCCCAGGGCAGAGCCTAACTTTCTAGTTTAGGTGGGGATTACAGCACTTCGTCCTTTTAGATGCCATAAGATAACTGATTTTTGTAAATGATAGATAATTTAATGAAATAAAACGAACTTTAGTTCTTTATACTAAATTTAGAATAGACAGAACACATGAAACAAAAACAGAGTTTTATAAAACTTCAGACACTTTATGAACCCTAGAGGTTTTATCAAAGACATTTTGGAAAACCTCTGGGTTCACATTCTATGTGGGGACACACTCAACTCTATTTACTAACAGAACCCATCTTTGGTTGCTCTTTTCAACAGGTAATTTCCTTGTTCTTCCCTTATAATGACAAGAGATACTGAGACCAATCATATCTCTCTTCTACTTTTAAAAACTGAATTATTTTAAAAAACACTGAAGCCCAAACTCAGGAGCTGAGCACACTGCTGGTGTCGGAAGCATGAGAAGAATTCTCTCATGAAGAAAGCAAGAAATCCAAGGTCTGCCCTGTCACTGCGGCCCAGTTTGCCAGCTGAGGTGAGTGCAGCCAAAGGGGCCTGTGCGTCTCACACAGGATAAGGAACAAAATGACCAGAACCTAATCCACAGACGCACAGGGAAAAGCAAACATTTCTAAGATGTGGAGGCAAAGACTCTCTCTCCTCAGTGTGTTCTTAGGACTTCACTAAGACCGAACTAACATAAATCACAATTTTGCGAATGATGTGCTTTAAAAACCTCTCACTTTACCTGCAAAAGAAGTTTGTGAATTTGTTCTTGTAATTCTGTTATGTCTTTGTTGTTATTGGTTGCCTTTTTTATTCTGGTAGCAAAAACATCCTCATTTAATGGGCTCCTATAAAATGCCAAGAGAAACAATGAGCCAAGAAACCAAATTTATTTAAAATGAAGATAAAATGCTTGCAACAGACCATTTAAAGAATAAGCTATGTTTTGATGAAACAGCTCCTTAACTCTAGATACAGAAAATATGGAGTTAAAATTCCCAAAGAAACAAACTAGACATAACAGTCCCCAACCTGCATAGTCCTGGGGACAGAACACAGGACCTTGTACATTCTAGGAAAACACTCCACTACTAAGCTACATCCTCAGCCCTTGTTTTTTTGAGTCAAAGTCTTGCTACAATTAGCCCAGGCTAGCCTGGAGCATTTGCTCCTCCTATCTCTACCTCCTAAGAACTGGGATTATAGGCAAACACCTGGTACAGTTTAAGTTTCTCTGCAACACTGATCTTTATGTAACAGGTTCAGGGGTAGGGGTAGGGGTGTGTGTGTGTGTGTGTGTGTGTGTGTGTGTGTGTGTGTGTGTGTAAATTTAGTAAACGTACCTGTATACATAAAACCAGTGATAAGCTACTTCTTTTGCTCCTAAGAGTTTCAGTAAGGACTGGTTTCAAAATTTGACTGAGTGGATCTCTCAATATTCGTTAAGACCCTGAAGTTGCCAGACAGTAAATGCTTAAAGCTGGGCTGGAGACGACTCAGTAGTTAGGAGTTCCTGCTGCTCTTCCAGAGGATCTAAGTTTGATCCCTACACCCATGTCAGGTGACTCATAACCATCTATATGTCCAGCTCCTAGGGGATGTGAGGCCTCTGGCCTCCAAGGGTACTTGCACACACCCACATGCAGGTATATATTCCTAACCTACACATAATTTAAAAAATAGTAAAAATAAAACTTAAAAAAACTTAGCTGGATGTGGTAGCACACCCCTTTAATCCCAGCACTTGGGAGGCAGAGGCAGGAGGATCTCTGTGAGTTTGAGGCCAGCCTGGTCTACAGAGTGAGTTCCAGGACAGCCAGAACTACATGGTGAGACCTTGGCTCAAAAAAACAAAAATAAATAAATAAATAAATAAAATTTAAAGCTGCTAATCACCTATGCTGCCTGATAGCGATGACTCTACAGCCCACCCTAGTGGTGAAAAGGAGGCAGTCACAATACCACCTCCCAGCTCACTGACAAACTTCAGAGGATTTACAATGGCCCACTGAGATGGTAAAATCATTGCTTGTGCAAGCTTATGACTGGAGCTTGACCTCAGAACCCTCGGAGACAGTGATACCCACACAATGTTCTCTGAGCTCCACATGTGTGTCATGTCACTGTACCCCATCTTACACGATAAATTAAAAAACAAAGTAAGAATTACTACCTGAATACAGTGAATGCCAACAAAGATAACAAAGACAAGAAACTAACATTTATTAGGACCTCCTCCTAAAAACTGCTAGTTTTTAAGAATATGAAAATAACATCTTCAAAGGCCATAAAGCAGCGCTTCTCACCCTGAGGGTTGCGACCCTTTGGCAAGCTCCTATCTCCAAAATATTTACATTACAATTCATAACAGTGGAAAAATAAAGTAGCAACAAAATAATTTTATGGTTGGGGGGTCACCATAACATGAAGAACTGTACTAAAGGGTCCTAGCATTAGGAAGGTTAAGAACCACTGCCCTAAAGAGTGATAGTCATTGTTTCAATTGCTTTACAAGTATCATCCCTTCAATGGGATGTCAACCTTCCCCAGGTCCCCTAGTTATTAAGGGGGGAGGAGAGATAGGGGAAGGGACCAGTCTAGGTACCGAGGTTTACACATTTGTCATGACATGAAACTACCTCTTGGGGCCTTGGTAGAGTGGGTACCAATGAGGATTACTGAGTCAGATATATCACCTCATCAAGTCTTATGATGTAGGCATTATGCTTGGCATTTAGTGTGAGGCTGGGTGATGATGTGGCCCAGTGGGAGAATGCTTGCCCAGCCCAGGCTGGATGGAAGAACTAACCAAGAAACAGCAAAGTTAGAGGCTGAAGATGGTTGCATGATTAAGAAGACTTTCGGGTTGGGCGGTGGTGGGGCATGCCTTTAATCCCAGCACTTGGGAGGCAGAGGCAGGTGGATCTCTGTGAGTTCGAGGCCAGCCTGGTCTACAGAGTCAGTTCCAGGACAGGCTCCAAAGCTACACAGAGAAACCCTGTCTTGAAAAACAACAACAACAAAAAGAACACTTTTGGCTCTTGAAGAGGACCTGGGTTTGGTTCCCAACACTCACATAGCTGCTTACAAGAGTTTGTAACTCCAGTTCTAGGGGATCCAGTGTCCTCTTCTGGCCTCCCTGGGCCCCAGGCACACACTCTACACACACGCAAGCAAAACACTTGTACATATAAAATTAAATCTTTAAAATTTTTTAATTTAATTTTTTATGTGTATGGTATTTTGCCCGAGTGTATGTCTGTGCACCATGAGCATGCCTGGAACCTGCATAGGCCAGGAGAGGACACTGGATCCCCTGGACCTGTAGTTCCAGATCTACAGTACAGCTACAGTGACCTAAAAGCTGAACCACCACCCAAGATTGCAATCATTATCAGAATAATGAGAGTGCTGGTAGTGCCATGAAAAGTAGCAACAAAACCTGAATTCAGGACCTTATACTCGACCATGTCCATCTTCCCACGACAGGTGACATTTGCCCCACTCACCTGTGTACCCCACAGCAGCAACTGATGAACTTACGTTCGAACTCTATGTCGGCCAATGATGAAGGAAACCTTCCGGCTCCAGGGGTTCACAAAGCTGGACCAGCTGGAGTCCAGAATGACATAATCTCCATTCTGAGTGCAGAATCTGATGGGCGAGTGTTCAAATGGAGGATGGCCCACATACTTTATAACTACATAAAGCAAAAAGATTACAACCAAATCTTACACAGGTAAGATTGCAAGTGTCCAGTTATCTACTTGGGATTTTCAGCACTTTAAAGTAGGAAACAATTACTTTAGCAGTTTTAACACATTTTTTTTATTTGGATAAAGGCTAAACTCTAATGAGAAATGAACTGAAAAATTAGAACCAATCAGTGGCAAATAACAACTTCCATAAAGGAGCGGGCCCTACCTTTTTGGTGTATGGCAACCATCACAGGCCGATCTTCTGGGTGCAAATACGTTAAGATCGATGTTCCAATCAGATCCTGAGGTAGGTAACCCAGCAAAGGAACTGCCCTGGGGCACAGGGACACAGCACAGGAAGCATGTTACACTGAGCAAGTAATTAAGGAGTTTTTATATATTTAAAAATACCCACTCAGGCTGGCAATATAACTCAGTCGGAAACTATGTGCTTAGTATACATAATAATTCTATCTCCCACTCGGCAAAATAAAACATCACCACCAAACACTAACTTCTCTATTTAATTCTAAAAAGGAAGACCATGAAAAGATGAAAAGATGTCCATTAACACATCCATGAAACAAAAACCTAAGTGCCTGTGCTATGGGGAACAGATACAAACTAACTATGCCAGTAGTCACCTGACATGTTACATCACAATCATCTCATTCCCTAAGAACAGGCTTGCAGGCTCACTGTGAATATATGAATCAGAAGCTCTGGAGTCAGAAGCTGGACATGAATTTCTAGCAAGTTCCTCAGGAGTCTTGTGCTCTTTGTTGTCATTTAGGAAGAGCATATGGTAACAAAAGGATGCCAAGGATAATGTGGGCTATAAATTTATACAGCATTAATGTAGTGTACACAGTGTTAGTGTATACAGCAGTAATGTAGTGTAGACAGTATTAGTGTAGTGTGGACCTTGACTGTCCCCCAAGGTTAGTACAGTACATTGAAAGCTTGGTCCCCAGCCCATGGCACTACAGGGAGGTGATGAAGCCTTCACCACCTAGTGGAAAGAAGTTAGGGTACTGAGGTACGCCTATAGGCCTAGTCAACCTGACACAGCTTACAATCACCTGAAGGAAGTCTCAATTGAATAATTGTCTCTATCATGCTAGTCTGTGGACATGTCTGTGAGTGACTGCCTCAACTGTCTTAATGTAAGAGTGCCCCGTCTGAAGTGGGCAGTGTCATTTCCTTGGCAGGTGGTCCCAGGCTGTGTAAGAAAGCTGGCAAAACATGAGGCAATGGGGGAGTCAGGGAGTGAGCCCGCAAGCAGCATTCCTCCGCAGTTCCTGCATTCAGGTTCCTACCCTGTCTTCCCTCTACCTCCTGGTCCCAGGAAGGAAGTAGATTAACTTCACCATGATGTCCTGACCCACCAGAGGTCTCAAGGCAATGGAGACAGCCAAGTGATCATGGCCTGAAACTGAGCAGTCATTAAACTTTTCCTTCCTCCTTACAAGCTGGTCATTTCCAGTATTTTACCACAGTAACAAATGCTGATGAACAAAAACATGATTAATAAGAACTGAATACAATGTAATGTCAAAATCAAATATAATATCCAAAGGCACCAATCCCTCCAATACTCACAGAAGCCTTGGAAGGCTGACTTAGATAAAACAGGCTCCATAAACATGCTCTGTGCTCCACTTTACACTAACACATGGCTTAGTCCTAATCTCAGATTTTCAAATTTCAAGAATAAGTAAAATTCTAAAATAAATGTGTGTATGTGGGGTTGCATAGACTAATATGATAACAACATTTGGTTTTTTTTGTTTGTTTGTTTGAGACAGGGTTTCTCTGTGTAACAGCTTTGGCTGTCCTGGAACTCACTGTGTAGACTAGGCTGGCCTTGAACTCATAGAGATCCTCCTGCCTCTGCCTCCCAAGTGCTGGGATTAAAGATGTGCACTAACACTGCCCCGCCAACATTTGCTTTATCCAAACAAAAAAACTAAAAAAAAATCAGAGCTGGAGAGATGGCTCAGCAGTTAAGAGCACTGACTGATCTTCCTGAGGACCTGAGTTCGATTCTCAGAACCCAGATGGTGAGTCACAACCATCTGTAACTCCAGTTCCAGTGGATCTGAAGCTGTCTTCTGTCCTCCTTAAGGTGCTTCCACACATGGTACAGACGTACATACAGGCAAAACACCTGTACACATAAAGTAAGTAATTTTTTTTCTTAAAAAAAACCCTGAAAACCAGCAGTAAGCACCATCTACTGTCACTATGTTAAAAAAATAAAAGATCATTTTAAAATTGCCCTCAAAGTAGAGAAAAATTCTTAAACATTATTCTTCACTAAAAGACATGTTCTCTTTCTTCCTCTTCAGACTAATTACAATATTTAGCATAAATTTTACTTGAGCAGCATTTGTCAAATGGAAATACCACTAGAGTAAATGCTAAAAGAGTTGAGTCTTGGTCCTAAGTTGAGTACAGTCAGAACTGGTCCTTGGCTTATGTAAAGTAATAACACCTGCACCACCTGAGCCTCAACGCTATGAAACCTAGTAAGGCATCACATAGATCACTTTTAAAAATACAATATGCAAGATGTTTACACTAAAATTCAGCCGACAGGTAAAAGTACTTGCCGCCTAGCCTGCTGGCCTGAGCTGGATCCCTAAGAACCCCACAGTAGAAGGTGAGACCAAACACGAGAAAGGTGGCCTCTGACCACACACACACACACACACACACACACACACACACACACACACACACACGCACACACGCACACACAATTTGAAAATATATTTAAGAGGACTCAACTGAAGTTGCACTGTCACCAGCAGGAACCACGCAGGCAAACCGACAGTGTCACAGGACACAGAACAGTACGCAAAGAGTAACGCAGACCTCTAGTACCTTGGTCTGTCTTCGGAAACAAATTTCTTTTAGGCTCAAAGAATTATTTACCTTTCATCTACTTCAAGAAACACACATCCTGGGGTGTGTGTTGTGGTAAAAATTCTTTTATCTACAGGGATTCGAGGAGCTATTAAGAAAGGAGAAAGACTGATTAAGGGTCAAACATCCAATTAATCATCTACTGAACTAGCTACTAAACATACAAGGAATAAAATCTCCATATGAAATGGCAGAAATCTAACTTAAATCTAAGGTCTGACTGTCATGAAGTCAAAGCTACAGTAAAATAATAATTTCCATTATTAACTTGATTTTGATGAGGTCAATATGTGATGACTACATTATGGTTAATTTTAAATACAGAAAGTCTGTTACATTCTAAATAGCTAATTTCTTTATCATAAATATCTAATAGTTAAAGGGGGAGTAAGGGAGGGACTGAATATTCTTTGGTGGCAGTGTATAACTAAACAAAAACACTTGATATAGCACTAAAGAAATTTGTCATGTAATAAAATTGGTACCATCGAGTCAGGTAAGCCCTGCTCTAAAATGTGCACTGAAAAACGCAGGCAATACTCTGAAAATAGGCTTACATCCCAGTTACTTCAACATGACGTCAATTGCAAGAAACCTCAGTGAATGCGTAAAAAGGCATCCAGTGGAACTGCTCAGGAGTACATTCAACACGCATACATTTCAACTGTCTATTGCTACCTCAGTGCCCAAGCCACATTTACAGTAGTGCTGCTGTTAATGTTTAACGTGTAAATCAATGGTTTTATGATTTCCTTTAAAAAGAAAAATTTTATGTACATAGGTGTTTGGTCTACATGTGTGTACAGGAGGAGGTCAGAAGAGGGTGTGAGATACCTTAGACTGGAGTTACAGACAATTGTGAGCCATCATGTGGGTGCTGAGACTTGAACCTGGGTCTACTGAAGAGCAGTCAGTGCTCTTAACCGCTGAGCTATCTATCTCTTTAGGCCCTTTATCCTGTTTTTTTTTTTTTTTTTTAATGTAATTAACTTTTTGATCATTGTGCCCCTGAACTAATTTTTCCAATAGTCCTGTTTTTATTGGGACTCATTGGGTGGCAATTTGTAGGAAAGCACATATCATGTCTCATCAGAACCAACTGTGATTTTTTTTTAAGTAGTAAATGGAAGCTGCCCATAAAGAAGTTTAGAAATGTATTTCTGTTTATTGAATATAAATACTGGAATTTCTGGAAGTTTTGAAATACTTCTAGAATATGTTGTCTCCATCATGTGTTGAGAATCAAACCCAGGGCCTTGTAGTTACATAGCATGGCAAGCACTCTACCACTGTGCTACACCTCCAGTTTTTGCTTTGTTGAGGCAGGTAGTGACTATGTAGCCCAGGCTAGCCTTGAACTTGTTACGTAGCCCAGGGCATACATGCCTCAGTCTCTTAAGGCATGTGCTACCCGGCAAATTCAATCATTCTTGTGGCCTCTTCCTGTAATGATTTTAGTGCTATTATTTCATACAACACAGATATAAAAGGCCATAGAACAGGTTACCTGTTGAGAAGAGACTAAAGTACTAGATATCTATCCAAGTGTGAGGTACAGACCACAAAGCCACACTGACAGCACAGGAAGTCAAGGCCAGTAAGCAGTGATGACATCAGTAAACATCAGCTAGAAGTGCTTACAGAGTTTACAACTGGACATGAAGCAGTCTTTTGTCCTAGAACTATAGAAACAGCTATCCCCATGCTCCTGTCTAAACACTGGCATTCTGCCTCTGAGCATAGGACATCCCGACTTACCTTCATAACCAGAGTGAATCTTCTCAACCAGTGCTAGACAGCAAGGCTCTGGTTCTGGCTGGGCAGAGCTGTGTATGTGAACCAAATAGGGGAGGATCCGGAATGGAGAGTAATGCTTCTTTTGTGCTCTGTCTTCACCTCCACTGAAGAGATCAAAGGTCATTAGAGCTGGTCCTGGTGCACTCAGCCTGCTGCGAAAAGGCTGGGGAATGCACCACTGGTAATTCCCAAGACAGAAAGACCCAAATCTAAAATGTTTAGAGATGTTTGTTTCCCCCAAGGGAAGGTTAGCTTGAAATTTTAGTAACCCTGGGCAATAACACACACTCACTATTCACTGCACAGGAGGTTTTATGGAGGACGGCTTACATCATTGTAAGAGCCACCCCACCCATGACCTGCTCATGACCACATCCCAAATTCCTGTGGACTTGTACCCTTCCACTGTGAGGTACACCAAGCACTACAAAGAGAAAATAGAGTCCCATGTGATCATATGGCCAAACCCAACTCTAGGGCATCCCTCTTCAGTTTTTTAAATAACTGACTTAATCTCAAAGATTCAGCTACTCCTTGGATGCTGTAGGTAGGCTTGGTTTAAAGGTAAGCACTGTCCTATAAAATGCCTGCCTGGTGAAAAGGGCATTAAAACCTGCTGCCCAACCTGGCCGCTGGAGTACAGCCAGACCCCTTCTCAGTTCTGAGGCAGCTCTGAGGATGAGCAAAAAGGTTTCTCCTATATTGCCACTGAGACATGCCACCATGCTGCAGAGTACAACTGTCTGAGAGTGAGCCACTCTCCTCTCTGTCTGCAATCAAGCCTCTCTTCTAACTTAATCTAGATTAGTGACCCCTAATCTCAAGGCAGTCTCAGAACTGCCAGAGCCATCCTCAGTCCTATGACCTTGCTTCCTACTTTAGTCATTTGGATGAGGGCCTTCTCCCAACCACACAAGACTTCATGCTTGTATTTGTCCAGCTTCCCTCCTATTGCTATGAAGAGCTGCTTCAAGCTTGTCCATGCCAAGGGTTCTAAATGCCATTATATACAGTTGCCCTACATATTACCTGCTGGCCTGTACCTCTACCTAGAACTAGGTTCTCATACAGTCTCAATGTAGATCCAGATCAACTCAGACACACTAAGCACCTCTCCAAGAAGGTGCTTTTGCTACATGCTCCTGGGCTTCAAATATCTCCATCCAAGATTTCTATTGCCATCCCTTACTCCTTTTTATATGCTGTCCCGGTTCTAACCCATTAATAAGTCCCGGTAAAGCATCTAAAAGTTTTTCTTCTACCACCTCACTAGCCTGACTTTACAACCCAAGCCTTTCAGTGCTACAGCTGACCTAGTCCCATACACAGCAGCCCACAGTCCTTTCTAATGCAAAATATGCTTTCTTGAAAATGAAACCTCCTAGTAAGGTCCACAAACACTGGCAGCCCTGCAGTAAGGACTGACCCCTCATCAGACTACATCTCAATGGTAATGCCATTTCTCTCCACCTGCAACAGGGGATGCCTGGAGAAATGACTCTTAAGTCTAGGGTAAAAAAGTCTACGTTCAGTCTGGGATGTCTCATGACTAAAAGCAAAGGAGGCTGTCAAAGACCATGTAGATACTGCTACAAGGGCAGGGCAGCTACCCTAACAGTATCCCGACTGGTCAAAGACAGGACAGTTTCACCACCATGAGGTGAATGGTAACTTTGCCTTTTAGAAATATTCTGAAATACTAAGCAGGTCTAAGGTTGAGATAAGAAAGCAGAAGGGAGGGTCTGGAGGAGAAACAGATGGCACCAGGCTGGCTGTGGCTTATAGCTGGGCAATCAGAACACACTGGTGTTGTAAAATATTATTTTAAAGTGTATTATTTTTGTTTATGTTGCATTTGTTTAATTCTGTGAAGCTGTGTTACTGTGCCTGTCTAAAACACCTGATGATCTCATAAAGAGCTGAATGGCCAATAGTGAGGCAGGAGAGAGAAATAGGCAGGGCTGGCAGGCAGAGAGAATATACAGGAAAAGAAATCTGAGAGGAAAGGAAGGAGTGAGAGGAGAGGAGGACATCAGGGGCCACCCACCCAGCTACACAGCTAGCCATGGAATGAAAGTAAGATTTACAGAAGAGAACAGGAAAAGCCCAGAGGCAAAAGGTAGATGGGATAATTTAAAGTTAAGGAAAGCTGGCTAGAAGCAAGCCAGGCTAAGGCCAGGTGTTCATAATTAAGAATAAGCCTCCATGTGTGATTTATTTGGGAGTTGGGTGGCGGGCCCCCCCAAAAGAGCAAAAACCAACAACATTTTGGCACCCAATGTGGGGCCTGTATTTCCATGTAGGGCCTGAGAAAGCTGAAAGAAAAAGAAAAAAGAAAAGAAAAAGGTCATGGCTCCTTTAAGAGACACTGCTGTTCAGCTAGCAGCACTAAATTAAAGCAGGAAGCTAAGTGAAAACCACTTGTGGCAAAGCAGGTACTGGCTTCCATAACTAGGTAGGCTGAATGCAGTTCTCGGTCAAGAACCTCTAAGGGGGCCATGAGCTTTAGGCTTAGCTTTCATGACCTGAGAAGTGGGTAGACCAGTGGCCAAAGCCGCAGGCAGAGGTCCACGCTGCTTAACAGTTAAAGGTTTGCTCACAGGGTCAAAAATGGCTAAAAGATATGCAGTAAAACAAGTTTAGATTAAAAAAAAAAAACCCAAAACAAAACACTTCTAAACAGGTTCCAGTGTGTAGGCTTACGAAAGAGAGGGAAAAAAAAGGGGTATAGTCATAGAAAAAAAATGAACAGTTAAGTAATAAAGCCTTTAAAGAGAGAAGTAAAATAATAATAAAAAAAGCCATGTAGAGATGGGAAATACACAGGGAGCCTGAATCCTGTATGTTATTGTGTTGATTTTGATTTTTTTTGATTATTGATAAGCAAACAACAGCTGCTGGCAGACATAGAATTGTGAATATGACTGCAAAATTGAGCCAACCTAGATACTTGAGGGCTATCTTAACTTTAAAAAAGAAGTCAAAAATGTATTTTTCAAATGGAAATCAAAAGTGCTTTGGAGTTTTGTTCCCACAGGAGATGGGAGGTTGTGGATTCCTTCAGGAATATGGATCAGAAGTGATCAAGGGAGACCTCCTGAATCTTGACAGGTAGTATCTATTAACAAAGGTTATACCTGGTCTTCCTAGGACTTGGCCATTATCTCAAATTTTCTCTCTGGGACCCTAAAGATACTTCGTCTACAGACAGCAGGAAGCAATTTAGACACAACCATGCCCACATTCCCAAGAGTTGGAGGGTGTGGTGGTTTTGGGTTATTTGGTTGGTTATGGGTATTTGTTATAATTTAGGGGAATATAGTATATTGATACAAATTTAAAGTTACTTTTGTTATAGGGTCTGTAGGTTTCTACTCTTATTTAAAGGATTTTTGTATATTGATAAAAATTTAAGGTTATTTTTGTTACAGCATAGTGTATGCATGTTTCTATTTTTGTTTGAGGTATTGTGACTATGCAGTTCATTTGGAAATGTAGGGTGAAGTTCTAGTTTTTGAAAGCTATTATTATAAACTATATAGGAGAATCAGGAACATAGGTTAGTGGTTAGTCATTTGTAACAACCAAAACTGTATATATAAGGTATGCTTTCCAGATCATATAGAGACATATTTTAGATAGATAGTCTTCAAACCTTTCAACCATTTAAAGATTTATTTATTATGTATAAAGTGTTCTTTCTGCATGTATACCTGCAGGCCAAAAGAGGGTACCAGATCTCATTATGGATGGTTGTGAGCCATCATGTGGTTGCTGGGAATTGAACTCAGGACCTCTGGAAGAACAGCTAGTGTCTAGCCCAAATATGTCATTTAAAATGAGACACATCTGCTCCTGGAAGCATTAATTTACTTCAGAGATGATGGGCATTGAAGAAATCCCTTATAGAGTTTGCTTTCATTGTGGCAAGGTTAGCCACTAGGCAAAAAAAAAAAACCTGCTCTTGCCTTTGACTGCTGACAATGTGCTGTGCAGACTGGACATGCAGGACACACAGGGAAAAGACTGTTGAACTTTGCCCAAACAAGGCAGGATAGTCCTTCAAAATTCCTGCTTTACAGAAGAGTCTGCCAGATATTCTGCAAGACACACAGGAAAGTAACTGCTAAACTGTGCCAAAACAAGGCAGGACAGTCCTTCAAATTTCCTGCTTCACTGAAAAGTTTGCCAGATAATCTGGACCAGTGGGCTGAAGATGGATGCCCCAGTGTTGCAGAGGAACTTTGGGTGACTGTCCAGGCAGCCAAATGTCTCTGTTGTTAGATAATATTACATCTTCATCCTCTAGGTCTTTGATGGAGTTGAAGACTAGATAGTTATAGTTGCAGTTTTCCTTAGTTATGATAGAAAGTAAATTAGGTGTAAAACTTTGGATTCACTAAGATAGGATAGAAAATGCATTATTTTCTCCAAATATGCTAACTACAAATGTACTGAATATTGTAAATTAATTCTTACTTGATAACTGTTTTTGCTGTATGTAGTTATACTATGTTAAAGTTAAAACATTTCTTTTTATTTAGACGAAAGGGGGAAATGTTGTAGAATATTATTTTAAGTGTGTAACTTTTGTTTATGTTGCATTTGTTTAATTCTGTAAAGCTGTGTTACTGTGCCTGTCTAGAACACCTGATGGTCTGTTAAAGAGCTGAATGGCCAATAGTGAGGCAGGAGAGAGAAATAGGCGGGGCTGGCAGGCAGAGAGGATAAATAGGAGAAATTTGGGAGGAAAGGAAGGAGTGAGAACGAGGAGGACTCCAGGGGCCAGCCACCCAACTACACAGCTAGCCATGGAATAAAAGTAAGATTTACAGAAGTAAGAGAATGGGAAAAGCCCAGAGGCAAAAGGTAGATGAGATAATTTAAAGTTAAGGAAAGCTGGCTAGAAGCAAGCCAAGCTAAGGCCAGGTGTTCATAATTAAGAATAAGCCTCCATGTGTGATTTATTTGGGAGTTGGGTGGTGGGGCCCCCCCAAAAGAGCAAAAACCAACAACATATTGGTTCATTATACTATTTTCTCTGCTTTCGTTATGTTAGAAAGTCTAAGGAGAAGGTTTTGAAAATAGTTACTCTCAACAAAATACTTCCTCTGAAAGTCAAGTTCCCTGTGATCTAGTCCCTGCCTCTGCATCTACCTTCCTCTCTTCCCTTCTGTTCCACCCTAGGGCCTTTGCACTTCTGTTCCTTCCACATGGACGATGCTTCCTCAGGAACTTCCTTAAAGTTGCCCGGCTTACTCCTTCACCTTCTTCAGGTCACTGGCTGCAACTGGGATTCCTCAGAAAAGAGTTCCTTCATCGGTCTAGTGCTTTATCACCACCAAAGTACGTGTCAAAGCTAATTGTCGGTGCAATGGTAGTGAGCAATGCAGGGCTCTAAGGGGTAAAGGCAGCACCACCATAATGAAGGGATTAAAGCAGTCCCTGTCAGTTGGTTAACTCTGGTGAGAGCTGGTTGTTATGGTGTCTGGCTCCCTCCTCCTTTTTGCCCATGCCAGTTTGCCCTTCATCATGAGGCCCTTGGCCAATGCCAAGCAGACACTGCCTTCATGCTCTCCAGCTCCCAGAACTGCAAGCCCAAAACACACAGTTCTCCTTTACAAACTAGCCAGTCTTAGGGATTCTGTTACAACGGAAGACAAAGTGACTAAATAAAACACTAATTTCTCCACTGTCCAGAACTCACTTTCTTGTCCTGAATTTGTTGCTAATGGGCACATTTATATTTATATATTATTGGTCTCCTGCTTACAGAATTTAAGTACACAGGGACAAAAAATTTGCTTTGAACAGAGTCTGATTCAGATAGGACCTAAAAGTATTTAGTGTAACAAACCTGTGTGTCATTTATGTTGGGAGCATAGCGTGAAGGTCCTTGCACCCACAGATCTCCAGAGAAACCAGGAATGTTAAGCATACAGGATTGTCTTTACAATAGGAAAGATGAAAAACTTATTCTTCCCTCCAAAAAGCTGAGAATCGGAAGTGATTAAGAGCCTGGTGATCTGTGTCATCTGTTGAACCAGGCCACATCAAGCTCTTACAACCAGGACTGGAGGTGGCTAGGAATCTAAATGACCCTTACAGCCAGAGGCTCCCGCAAGCTCCCACAACCAGGACCAGAGATGGCTAACAGCCCAGATGACCTCTGTGCTATCTGTATGAGGGAGACCAGGACAGACCCTAAGGCCCTTAAGCTGGTACAGGTATCATATCTCTAGAACCCATCTTCTTGGAAGAAATAACATGTGCCCTGAGTTGAGTTTCAATGTAATTATGCTTCCTTGTGCACCTGGGATTGTATTACACCAGGAAACTTCTGTTTTCAAATTGTACTGGGAATAAACTGCCTGTTGTTAGACTCCCTGAAGTCTGATCCAGGTTGACAAAGTCAATCTGTACCAGGTTTTCATTCTTATCTCTTCGTGGGGTTAGATTCCCCGTATGATACCTGCAGTGACCACCCCACCCCCTCAATCCACATACACACATTTACTGCATTCCAGGCATGCTCTTGATAAACACACTTGTGAATGACTCAGTAAACCACATAGCCCTTCCATCCTTCCATGCACACAAACACTATTAGCTCAACACCGTCCATGCCCACCCCCCGCCCCCATTTTCCAGCATATCTGGTTATTTCCATTATAAACATTTTTCCTTCTATAAACATCTGGAGTATTCACTACCATCAATACTAATATTAGCAACTGTGACACTTAAAAATGTTTTTTCTTGCTGGGCATGATGGTGCACACCTTTAATTCCAGCACTCAGGAGGAGACAGAGACAGGTGGATCTCCGTAAGTTCAAGGCAAGTTTGGCCTATAGAATGAGTTCTAGGACAGTCAGGGCTACACAAAGAAACACTGTCTCAAAAAAATTTTTTTTCTTTTTACTATGAAAGCAACATTACAGTAGTTTGTTCAGAGGGCAACATCTATCTATAAGAAGTCACTCCTGTTAAAGTGTGCTCAATTTTCTTCTAGATCACTCTCTTTTTAAGCCCTGCTACTAAAAATTCTAAGAACTGAGAGGTAGGTGTAGAGAAATGTTAAAAATTAACTTTAAATGTGACTGAAAAAAAAAAAAAGCAAGCAAAATGGGCCTCAAAACACAGTTGTTTTATTGTTTACTTCAAACCAGGTGCTCTGATGTCATATGGGGCTAGCAATTATCTTTCAGTCTTTTTATTTTTCTTCTCAACCACATACAAATTCTTACGGCAAAAATCAAGAGGGTTTTTGTTTGTTTTGTCTCATTTTGTTGTATGCAGGACAGAATCCAGCTGAATACAAAAGAGTCACCATAACAGTTGAATAGAAATTAGAGCCACGTTTTGAGCCTCCACATCCTTTACTTACCAGATTCTGCAGAAGAAGGATTTCACTGGTGTATATTCATACTGTGAAGCTAGAAAGAAAGAAAAATGGTCACATGCCCCTCCCAGGGCAGCTCCTCAGTGAAGCAGTCCTGTGTGAGACTCTGAGCTTCCCTTCACCTAACCCCTCAGACTTTCCTTACCCTCCAGCTAAGCACATCCACTATTTCTAATGTCACCATGATGATCTGATGATAACTATTTTTGGGGCTAACAGTCTGGTCCACTCTAACAGTGTGAGGAAGTTTGGAGTACTTTCAGATTTCAGTTCTCTGATGTTTAAACGAGACTGGTCTCCTTCACTTCAGTTCATCCTTGGGGAAATCTACAATGTTACGTGTATGACCCTCTTATGACTCTCATGTACTGCTAAGTCATCTCTAGAGGACTAGACAATTCACAGCAGTGTTTATGTTTTTCTCTTCCTCATGCCAATGATTTCCATCAGCCTTCTTAAAATATATGCTGACAACCTAGAGGTAAATGTACTTTACAGTCAAATGAGGAGGCAGAACCTTTGCCCAAACGTTTCACTGAAGTGAAGAGACCTAAGTTACAGAACTATGGAAAACTGTTAAAATATAAATATAAAACATAACTAGTGAGAATCCCACAGATCCAACATATTGAAGAGGGCCACGTCTTTGCATATCTAAGGAAAGGATCATAAGAATAATCGAAAACTGCCTATGTTCACCACAAGCCACTGCAGAGCCATGAGCCAGACTCTGTTATCTCAGTGGACACAAGCCCATAAGGCACTCAACATGCTGAATGTGAGTCCTTACTTCTGCAAATGAGTTCTTAAAAACCATCAAGTCCTTCTGAGAGGTTTACACAACCAACATTAAGTGGAAGCATATTCTAAAACACACCAAATTGACAGCAGATTATATAGCATTCTGTGTCCCCTTATGTCCTCTAAGCTCAAAGGAGGAGACTGAAACAGGTAACCTGGGCACATCCCAGAATGGGCACGGATGTGACTTCAACGGCCTTGAAGTCACTTACTAACTGTTCTCAGCTGAAGCCTGAACCTCAGATTTGCACAGCAGAAGGACATTATTTGTAGTAAACTAGATGCTTCAGGTTGCATGGCAGAAGTAATGACTTCAGGATATATTTAAGTTTTAGATGGGATGAAAATATCACAGCAAAGATCAAAAAGACTGAAGAGATGGTACAAGCAATGTTTAAGAAAAAAGAGCAAAAGACAAAAAAAAAAAAAAAACAAGAATGGAAGGAGCTGGTAGCATGCCTAGCATCCCAGCATCGAGAACAGTTCTGGCCAAATCTAGAACAGATCACGGGCCCCAAATGTTGAATGTTCTCAGAATGGGCGATTAATGAAAGTGGAAAAAACAAACACAGGCAACTAAAGGTTGAAAATGTATATTTAGGAAAGGAAAGTGAACAATACCAGTATTTTTAAGATGGGAAAAAAGAGATAATGGAACTCCACAAAGGTAGAGAGTACTCGATTTAAAAAAAGCAAAAAAGTAGAGGCTGAAAGATCAAAAAGTTTTAACAGTCTGTTTCATGAGAATGTAAACATATTTCATACTATTAATCCCTGAACTTAAAAATGATTAGAAATGACAAATCTTGTGCTACACTTTTTTAGGACTTTTTACTATGTAGCTCACAATGGCCTTGAAGTCACATCTGGCCTCATCCTCTAGAATGCTGGGATTGGCTACTATGCTCACCTGTTTTTCACTTTTTTTTTTTGAGACAGGGTTTCTCTGAGTAGCTTTGGAGCCTGTCCTGGAACTCACTCTGTAACCCAGGCTAGCCTCGAACTCACAGAGTTCCGCCTGCCTCTGCCTCCCGAGTGCTGGGATTAAAGGTGTGCACCACCACCGCCCGGCGTTTTTCACTTTTTATCACAATGGAAAGAATGCTTTTTTAAAAATTAGATAAAAGAGTCGCTAGGGAGATGGCTCAGTGGTTAAGAGACTGGCTGGTCTTCTAGAGGACCCAGATTAAATTCCCTGCACCCACATGATGACAGTTAAGAACTGTCTGTAACTCCAGTTCTAGTGAATCTAATGCCCTTTTATGCCTTCCATGGGCACTGAGACCCACGTGGTGCACAGACATACAGAGGGAAAACACCCATACACATACAAACAAAAAACTTTTTAAAACAAAATTAGATAAAAGTGATGCTGGGAGCCAGGTGGCAGTGGTGCACACCTTTAATTCCAGCACTTGGGAGACAGAGCCAGGCAGATCTCTGTGAGTTCGAGGTCAGCCTGGTCTACAGAGTAAGATCCAGGACAGGCACCAAAACTACAGAGAAACCCTGTCTTGAAACTGCCCCCCCCCCAAAAAAAAAGTGATGCTGAGGATTGTGCAAGAACATGTTACAGAGATTCAGCTGTATATTAAAGATATACCTAGAAATTTCAAGGCATTTTTCTGGAGGAAGCCATTTATCAAGGAATATTTGGTGTTATTCAGTTTTTAATATTTCAGCAGCTGTCTTCTGCTATGAAATTCATGTGCACCCATATACTACTAGGCCATTTGACAAACAGTTCAGCTTCTCAGACCTCCTGATCCACTAGGAAACTCCTCCCAGAGCCTAGGAGACAGACAGGCTGTAGATGCATAGCTTTGCTGCTTGTGCAAATGAAGTTCAGACCCCCCCCTCCCCAGACAGGAAAATGGCATTCCAAAGCAACTGACTCAGGACAATAGGGCCTTTTGCATAACCAGGTGCAGTAAGGACTGGAGCAAAATTCCAGAATGGCCAGGAAAGAAAGAGCAAGGAGTTTCTGTAGATGCTAAGGCACAGTGGCTCAGGGTAAGGAGTGAGGAGCAAGGAAAAGTTTTTTATAGATTGTAAATGAATCAGATTAGGAGAGGAGAAGAGGAAGGAAAGATGGAGGATGAAGGAACAGGGGATGAAGATGAGATAAAAAAACATAAGGGCTTAGTTATTATTACTACGGCTATGAGGGATAGATGAACTGAGACTCAGGGTGGAACTGAAGCTGTATAGATAGAATTTTGCCACAGAGGAATAATGTAAACAGACAAAGAGCACGGTGTATGTAGATTCCTTTCCCTCAGATAACCCCCACCAGACGTAGCATCTTCCCCAGGACTCTGGGAGGAATTTTCTCAGGGCCGGGACTTGGGAAAATTCCATTAGGGGATATAGTCCAGTAGATGACTGCCTAGCCTACATGAAGCCCTAGGTTTGATCCCCAGCACTGAGTAAGTTGGTCTGGTGGTATCTGCCTATAGTCCCATCACTTAGGAGGTAGAGGCAGGAAGATTACAGTTTAAGGCTATTTTTTGCTATATAGTGAGTTTGTGAGTAGCCTGGTATACTGACTGGTTTTGTGTGTCAACCTGACACAAGCTGGACTCATCAGAGAGGAAGGAGCCTTAGCTGAGGAAACTACTCCATGAGATCCAGCTGTAAGACATTTTTTTTCAATTAGCAATCAATGAGGGAGGGCCCAGCCCATGGTGGGTGATGCCATCCCTGGGCTAGTGGTCCTGGGTTCTATAAGAAAGAAGGCTGAACAAGCCATGTGAAACAAGCCAGTAAGCAGCATCCCTTCATGGCTTTTGCATCAGCTCCTTCCTCCAGCTTCCAGCCCTGCTTGAGTTCCTGTCCTGACTTTCCTCCAATGATGGACAATGATCTGGAAGTATAAGCCAAATAAATCCTCTCCTCCTCAACTTGCTTCTTAAAGGTCATGGTGTTGCATCACAGCAATAGAAACCCTAAGACATCTGGGTTACAAACAAACAAACATACAAATAATAAATAATAATAATAATCTAATTTGAGAAACAATTGAAATCAAAGAAAAGGCTGATACATATGGTGTATACTGAGCTCTTTAAGAGATGGTTCACAAGGAATATAAGGGATATAGAGTGACTTTAGAAAGAAAGTCACACAGGACTGAATGCCATAAAGAAAACTGTGACCGTGCATATCTGGTTCAGATAAACAAGTATTTCACACAGAAACAAAGTTACGGGATCCAGGAACTTTTAGGGGCCAGAAAAACTGAGTAGGGGCTATCAGAATCTTATCTATAAAATCAAAGCTATTACACAAAGAGAGCGCATGAAGTCAACATAGGAAGAAAGTATGTTGCATTAATTCACAGGAAGCACACCTGTATAGCAACCACCCACTGTGAAGTATGCTGGTAATCAAAGCTATTTTTCATATAAAATCTGTGAAATTTCAGTAAGTTTGTTATGCTACTGAACAATAAAAATATCATTTTGTTGTGTTCTTTTTAAAAAGAAGAATAAAGCCTGTGGTGTTACACGCCTTTAACCCCAGCACTCGAGATGCAGAGACAGGAGAGTCCCTGAGTTTGAGGCCAGCCTGGTCTACAAAACAAGTTCCAGGACAGCCGTGGCTATATTGGGAAACCCTGGCTCAAAAACCCAAGAAGTAAAATAAATAAATACATAAATGAAGTACAAAGAATAAGGGAAACAACACGGTCTGTATGTTGTAAATAGCATGTTAATGACTGTACTATTTCTATAAGAGTGACCAGATCCTGGGGCAAGGTACTCAACCTCATATCAGTCCTATTACCTCTTTGGGTCCAGTTGTTCCAGAAAGGAAGCTGATTTCGAATAGTGTGTGCATAGAACACCCTCACGTCTTGAGGTGCAAGCAGGTCAGCAAAGTGCAAGGACTTCAAGAAATCGTTCTCAGAATTCAGGATCGAAGCAGCCTGTTCAGAAACGTGCACGAACCTTCCAGACAGAAAAGAAAACACTGCCACAAAGGTACCCTGTGGAATTAAAACAAGAACTGAGGAACTTACAACACTCTCTGAAAGTCAATTTCTTCTGGATTTCCACCACAATCCAAGTCATAAAATATACGCACACACATACACGCATGTACCCCTTGTAAAGAAAAAAAGCTTCCTAAATCGTTTTCTCCAGCATGCTTAACAGCTATCATAAAAATTACACCATGCTTCCTGGAAGTTTCATCTCCATGCCAAAAATCCCACACTAGCTCCTATGCAGACTAAATATATATGTGGCACGTACACTTCTCTCTTCTGCACACTGTGCCCTCCACCAGGAGGGACTGTCTTCTTGTCAGGAATGCAGATTCTGTGCTTTAAAGACCAAGCTCAAGATCTGCCTCCTTCACAAGCTGTCCTTGACAGACCTCATTACATAAGAATTGCACCTCAGATCTGTTTTATTAGTCACTAACATCATTTATAATCAGTCATTATGCTTGCTAGCATGGACCTGTTTCCCTGTCTAGACTCACTGTAAAGATTTTAGAGGGTGAATGTTTTCTTAAAACTTTTTTTTTAAGCACCTACTACAGTACTATGCACATTAGTAGAATAAGCTCTATTACAACGCTACACAACTCCTGTTGTAATACTATAAAAACATTAAGTTAAAGTGATTCAGAAGTCTAAACATCAAATTAAGGAGTCCCCGCCATCAATAAAATATGAGGTTTAATTACTCTGTCAACAAGAAGAGATTAAAAAATATATGTATTTACTAAAGGTCTCTTCCAAAAGTTCATCATATAAATGACATCTCAACTCACCTGTTCTACAAAATCCAGCTGTTACAACGTGAGGAAGTAGGTATTGGAACTAAGAATGATATACATAGAAAGTAACAATTTGGAGATTAAACTAAGATGCAGGAAATTACTCTGCCACCTACTGTTTGCTGCTTTTTTCTTTTTATCGGAGAGAACCTGGGATGCTGAGGGGGAAGAAAATACTGGACAGCTACAGCACATGAAGCTATGCTAGAGCACAAGGTGAGGCCTCTACCTTCAGACACTTTCCCTGCGATGGGCCGGAGAAACCACACAGTGCTTTTTTAGTGGTTTTGCCTTTGTTTACCTCAGCAAGGGAAGCTTTCAGTGACTGTTCTAACACCTAGAGAAGGTCCCTAGGAAAGTTACCACAGTGGAGATGGCGAAACTCATGAAATCTTACTGTGTTCTTGGAAGCATGTTCAGAAGCAAGAGAGGCCAGCTCCTCAAGACTGTACGCAGTCACATCTGCCTGAGGTGCTCCATGTGGACTGAGACTTGGGAAAAATTCACGGTTTGCTAAGAAACACAGGGAAATAAACAGGTAATGCAGTGACAACAGCGTCTTCAGGAAGTCATGTCTTAGCACTATCAGGCTGGCTAATTTTCTTAGATGAGGATACCTTGCGTTTTCCTCAAAATCAGGTAAATTTTTTTGCTTGCATAAAAATGTGGTTAGTTATGCAAACTTAAGACTATGAATTTTATGAATCCTGCATGCTCTAGGTTACAAGAAGCAATATTCATTTAAAGTTCTAAAGCTAGCTAAGGAAATTAAAGTACAGATACACACACATTTTTATGGAGGAAATATTAGCATTCACAAACTACCTATTTACCACAGATGAAGCAAAGAGGTTTGTGCTAAAGACACAACTTTATGGAATACTAGAGGAAGACAAGTCTGAAGGAAAGGAGAAACATTTGTCCTTTACTCCACTTCTTACATAGTGTAACTGTATGGCCAACGTACGTGCATGACAGGAGAGTACACATGTATTTTCTCTTGTAATCTCCATGAAAGGCAATGGCCTTTGAAAAAAAGGCTTCGAGTTTTACTTAAACTGCCAAACTTTACTCTCGCAACAGATCTGCAAAATATTGCAGTTACTAAACTGTCAGACAAATTCTACTCTCCTAGCTTTGGAAAGCCCAAAGGACCACTTTAAGTCCCTTAGACGTGCTTGTCCTGGCCACAAAGAAGCTCAAGCCTCTTGGGAATCCCACTGCACATGAGAACTGGGCCCAGTGCCAACCTACTCTCTGCAACTCATTACCTTGCACGCTACGTACACAGCGTAGGGCATAGTTAAGGGCATCTAGGGTGCTGGGCTTAGTGTGTCTCTCGGCTGGAAAATACTTTTTCATTTCTTGGACAACCATTATAAGTTCTTCAGATATTCTGTTTCTGTCTTCATGTTCACTGAACAGAAAAAAAACAAAACAAAAAACCAAGAAATGGTAATGGTGGACACTCAGGAAATACCTGATTTTTAGGGGTGTTTGGGCACATCCACTCACTCAGATCACAGGTTTAATGTCCTTTCTCTTCCAGGCAGGGTACATTGGACACTTTCAATCTCCCTTCAGCCCTAACTCCACCCAATTCTTCAACCGCTTTCCTCCTCCTTTCCATACTCTGGTAATTTACTCTAGTATCATCCTCCTCCCGTCAATTCTCACTGAACTGTCTAAAAGTTCCCTTTCATGTCGCCTCTCCCCCCGCCCCCCCCCCCCGGGCCCCCGGGGTCAAAAACATAGTAAAGTTGTAAGTCCTGCTTTCTCAGCTCCGGGCCGGGGCAATAAACAGAGGGTGGTAGGCAAGCTTCCTAGCGTCACCTGTGGCTGCTGTCCACGCAAGTGCCCTGCAGCGGACCCTCCTCATCAGACGTCCCCTGGAGCCCCTGTCCCCCGCTGTGGGGACAGTCGCCGCTGGGCACTGCCGGGTCTCCACAGGGGTCCATCCTGCCTGGCAGCCCTCAGCCAGCTTTTCTCAGTTTGCAGCTAGCAACCAAACCCGGCTTGTTTTGGTCCCTGCCATCGCCTTCGGGAAAGACTGGTTGCCGACCACGCTCATCTGAGGGGCACTTTTCTCCTCAGCATTTTCACAGAATCTGCTCGGGTGACGAGCAACACCGACAGCTCGACGCCGGAAACGGGCTGGCCGGACCCCACCGTGACTCTCGGCCAGCGTGTTCAGCCCGAACCAACTTTTCCACCGTCCATGCTGAGAAGTCGGCGAGCATCAAGGAACGCCTCAGAGCGCAAGGTTGCGGGCTGACACGGCGGAAGGCAGGGGCAGCGGCGCCGGGCCGTGCAGGCTCGCAGGCCTCCCGCCAGCCGAGCACTCGCCGCCGCCCGCGGCCCCGCAGAGCCCTCGCCCACCCGCGGGCCGCCCAGTCTCGAGGCCAGCCGCGTGCCGAGCGGCCGCCGGCCCCGCCCCCCTACGCGCCACGGGCTCCGGCCACGCCCCTCCGCCGCTCGATTGGTCACTGCGGCCGGCTACGCGAGCTCCCATTGGCCGGGGCGGAGTCCGGCTCGGCACCGCGGGGGTTACGTAACCGTGGGCGAGTGGGCGGGTGCAAAGGCCCCGGAGTACCTTACATAACGCGCGGGTCGGGCGAGGTCGGCTCTTGGCCAATCCCGGCCGCCAGGAGCCCGAGTCGGGGGCGGAGTGGCCAGGAGGACGCTAGGGCCTAGCCGTGCAAGTCTGCAGCTGGGGTCCCGGAGGCGGGGCCTTGGAGCTGTCAGTCAGGAGAGGGCGGGCCAGGGGGCGTGGCCTGCGCGGCCGACAGGTGAGTGGAGCCCGGTTTCCCTGTAGCACTTCTGGGTCCTCTGGCCACTGAGGCTTCCCGGGCGAACTGCGGTAGTGCCCAGGGACCCAGTGCTTTCAAGTGAAGGATCTCCTTGGTTTCCCATTGTTTTAATCTTTCCTGAACTTGCTGTCTCCTCCCGCCCGCCAGCTATAGGCGAATGAACCCCCATAGAATCCAACCGAATTTTCAGAAATAGAAGTTTAATACAAGGTAACTTCCCGGGCTGCCCTGAAGTTACAGATCCATTTGGCAACAGGAGGAAGATAAACATATGTAAAAGATGCTCTCTTTTCGAGGAAACAGCCGGGACGCTCATTTTATATAACTATTCATACCTGGGTACACCAAGAAGACACGGCGGTGGGAGGGGGTGCGGGCAGGAGATGGCGCAGCAGAGCGCCTACTGCTCTTTCATTGGATGGTTCCCAGGCACCCTCTATCAGGTGCCTCACAAGTACCCCTAATCCCAAGCTCCAGGGGATCCCACGCTCTCATCGATAAAAGCACATGCACGTATCCAGACATAAAACACAACACATAAACAATTAAGTCTAAAGAAATAAGTACACTCAGTACTTTTTTTTTTTTTTTGGATGAATGAAAGATGTTCTAGGTCAAAGAAGGGGAAAGTGCCAGAGGGCAGTTATCCACATTATGTATTGAACAAATCACTCATTTTTCAAAGTCTCTCTCCACACCGGATCACTCTACTGTCAAGCTCTTCTTCAAGAAGCATTCATTACACAGCTATTGAATGCACACCTGGGCAGAGATTATTGTACTCCCTGCAGACAGGACAAAAATCCCTCACACTCAACATACAACATGAATGACTCTTGAAAGTCAAGAAAGTCTGAGATGATAATAAATAAAATAAGCTAGTGGGATGGAAAGGATAGAGGTTAAGGGAGGAGGCAAGAAGTCTGGGAAATGGCCTGGAGGATAAGGATAAGTTTTCATTGAGAAGGGGAGACTGAACTTGAGTGATGCCTTGGGGTGAGGGAAGTGGGTGAACACTTCCACAGAACGGAACAGTATTGTACCTGCCAGGCCATCTTGGTACAGAGCAGGCTAGTTGTTGAGAACTCGAAATGGTATGAGAGTGGGTGAGAAAGGAAGGGCCAGACTGTGGTAGGGCTTATACTTAAGGGAAAGTAGACTTTCGTGTTGTAAACATAAGCAAAAACCCACTTGCTATATATTACGTTGTTTACAGGTGTGGAGGAATGAGGAGGGTGCATTCAAAGGCAGGCAAATTTGGAACATCCCTCACCTATCCAAATTTGTCTGGCTGGTGGTGGCGTTGTATACCAGGGCCACCTTTCCAGATTACTTCTAGAAGACCATATTTAAGAAACCCACATCCTGACTAACTGCAAGCCAGCCCCTATCTCACCTCTGCACTGAAAAGCACTTTTCATTTGGAGTATGATGGTCAATTTCAGCCGTCGACTTCATTGGATTGGGAATCAACTGAAAGGCAACCTGCTGGGCACTCCTGATGGACTTTCTTGCTCAGACCTGCCCTAAATTTAGGCAGCAACTTTTGGTGGCAGCCCAGATGATGATGGAAGAAGGATGCTCTGCTTTTTGCCTATGAACCTCACTCACTGGCAAGTTCTACCCTGGTGTTGCTGCACTTTGCTATTATCAGAACTCAGCTTTTTGGATTTCAACATGAGGTTTTCCAGGAATCCTCCATGCCTATAGTGCCAGATTGGAACTGCTGAAGCACTCAGCCTCATGAACTGAAAAGCTACCAGTTTCTCTGGAAGAGAATGGTGGGTCTGGATTGGGATCGGCTAAGCACACCCCAAGGCCAAGCTCTCAGTACAAAGCAGATTTATGTGCCCCAGAGGAACAAAGGACAAGGAATAAGACAAAGACGGGGTAGAGGATGAGAAGACGGGGAAGGGAACAAGGTAGAGGGGACAGGTTTGTTTTCCTGGAGGGACAAAGGACTGACTCTGGATAGAGAGGAGACAGACATGACCCACAGGCAAATGAGTTTATAAAGGTAAAAAGGGAAACCCCATGTTAGGATGAGGTGGTTGATTTTGATTGGACATGTTAACTAGGGTAGCACAAGGGGGCTTTTGATTGCTAGGCTTCAATACTTTGATAGATGGACCTTAGTAGCCAGCCTCAGTGGGAGGAAGTGGCCAAATAAGGGAATAGATCTTAGGGGCTGGCTTCAGAAATGTGATCTAATATTTTTTAGCAAAGCAGAGGGAATGGGATAGAAGGGCAAGGCCTGCCAGAGCCATGTTTGCTGTGATCAAGCTGGCTAGGGTCTCTTCATTTTCAGTCTCTCCAGTGTGAGGCAGACCATATCACGCAAGCCAATCTAATAAGTCTTCTTTGAATATATATTCATTTTATCAGTTCTGTTCCTCTAGAGAACCCTAACATGGGATGGGATCTGCAGCTACTCCTAGTGGGGGTGGGTAAGAAAAAAAAAAGAAAAAAAAGAAAGTAAAGAAAGAAAAAAGAAAGAAAAAGTAGTTTGTGAGGGAAAGGCGGGGACAGCAAGGAGAAGTTGTTTTAGGAAACGGGTATCCACCCCACTCCAAGTAACACAAGACAGGATCATGTTAATAAACAACTTTATTCAGGATTTCATAGTGGGAAAATTCAGTTCCCAGCTGAATGCACAGACAAGCGAGGTATTACTGTGTTAACACAGGAGCCAGTGAGTTACATGGGTCTGAGTATGGAGGAGACAGCACCAAGGTTGTGGAGTCAGACCAAGACAGAGGCCCCAGGCTGATGCTGCTTTCCCATAGTGGGACATGCTTTCAATATTTGTACTATTTCAGTAATGTTAGGGAACAAATAGAAAACTGGAACCAGATTCTATTACATCTTGAGTGATGCCACTTTGCACACAAACACAAATTCCAGGACATTCTAGTGGCACTGCCACAGGCAAAGAAAGCCTCTACTTCTTCCTCCCTGCTTTCTTATTTACATTCATGCCTGAACGCCCATCTTTGAACCACACCCTGATGAAAGTCTCATATACACAACGAAAGTGTCTCAGATGGCAACAGCTATGTCTTAAGAGCAACAGGCATCTCTGGTTAGCTATCCATTTGGAAGTGACCAATGCCTCACCTCAAGCATAATACAGAGGACTGATTTAGAAGTGGAGTATGAGTAAAAGCAGTAAATAGTAGTCAAGAGCTCCGGTCTTTGCTGAAGACTCTGTGAGGCTGCGGAGCTGCTGCTCACATTGCACTAGAGGCTACAGCCTCTCGTTCAGTCTGCAAACTGCTTGCTTTAGCTCACCTCTATAGCTCCATGAAAGAAACCAATTTTGAAGGAGCAGCATCATCTACAGCATTTCACAGGAAGGACTGTGAAAATGTTGAAGGCTCACACAGTATAAACACTTTTTCTTGAAGGACAACCTGAGTTACATTTGGCACTTATTTAAATCTATTAGGGACAGACTTAACGGACATTGTATTTCAATTTTGGCAAAAAAGAAACTTTGGTCATAGTCCTACAAAAACTTTTTCAAGGGTTATTTCTGACTAAAATACTCTTTTAGACGTGATACACAACAAGAACAAGATAGTAAACATCTTCACACCTAACATGAGAGCATCTTAATACAGTGGGAGTCAGTAGTGCTTACAAAAAGGAGGGTCCTCTTAACGAAAATGAGCCAAGTATCAAAATAAGGCACACCCTGTTATTGTCACCAATTTGTATTAGGCAGTAGTGTTCTTCTCAGAAGGCACTGGTAATCTAATCACCCAAAGGTTTAAAATGTGGTTTTGAAGACGATGTCAGATGTGGGGACAGCTGACTTGAACAGAATCCCCTTCCTGGAATCCACAGCAAGTTGTCAACATCCATCCAGACTCCAGCACTCTGGAGCATCAGAAGTCCTCTTTCCTAGTCGGTGCATAAATCTGTGAAGGCACTGTGCAAAATGTGGGCAGGATAGGGCACACCCCCCAGTTTGGAGTGTATATTAAAACAAAGGCACATTTTCTAGGCACTGAACTGTATGTAAACTAACAAAAATAATCATTTGGAAAAACAAGCTCAATAACACAGCAGGTTCTAAGTAGAAAGTCTTGAAGACGCTCCTGAACAGTGGGCTTCGGTTTCACCAGGTTCTTCATTAAGAGACACACCACACTAAGAAGCAGGGAAGATTTAGAAACAGTGAAAAGGGCAGTTTAGTCTTTCTACATAGCTTCTCAATAGGGATTTCTATTGTCTATATAGGGACAGGAAGAAATTGATTTGGCCAGTTGGGATGGATCAAGGTGGTCTCAGCTAATCACTATACTCCACAAAAGGAAACAAACTGCATAGGAGAGAAAAATTGACCAGTCAGTAGTAATGAGATTCCCTATTCTCAAAGGATCAATCTACATCTAGGTATGTATATCTATTATCCATCCATCCATCCATCCATCCATCCATCCATCCATCCATCCATCTACCTACCTATACAAAACACCAGACTTTAATCACACAAACTCAAATATTCAGGATCAGTATGGTGGCACATGCCTATAATCCTAGCACTTGAGAGGTTGAGGCAAGATTACAAGTTCAAGGCCAGCCTGGGTTGAACAGTGAGACCCTGCCTCAAACTTCCCTCAACACCACCATCCCAAACACCCTCAAGTATTCAAAATATTTGGTAAAGAGAAATATTTAGACCTTGGAATGAACTAACCTTCGCCCTTTGCCCTGCACATGCAAATATCAGTGAACATGGGGTAACTCACCAACAATGATGATGACAACAATCACCAGGACACTGATCCCTATCGCCCACATCTGCAACAAGACAGGCCCATTTAACATTGTAAAAACAGACAGATGGCGTTTGCTGCAACAGCTGCAGTGTGAAATAATTTATCATTTCTAAAACCTAAATTTAATATTTTCAGTTAAGATCTGAAATTTAGTTATGGGCTTTCAAAAGTGTGTTCCAATCCTCTGTGGCCTCTGGAAAGACACAAATTTCCACACAGGCTACTGAGCTTGTCCCATGTATCCTTTCTAAACAAAGCATGACAGAAGTATTTGAGATCTGATCAAAGACGTTCTCATTTGCTAACTATATAAACCTGCTTTGAGTAATATTCGTATGTGGCTGTCTCCTCTTTTGCTGAGTAAGATGGAAATTCTTAGCGTTTGACATTTGAAATTGGAGCCATTCAGACCAGAACGGGCTGCAAACTAAGCGCCGAAGCCAGAACTCCCCTACTGGTGTGTTCCCAGGGACCTGGGTGGGTCTAATGCCCAAGACTGGTTTGGGACAGTCCTATTCTGCACATCTTTTAACTTTAGCCACAAATCATGGGGTTGGATTCCTAGTTCTGGGCAAGGAAAAGGGTTGTAGACTCAGCAGTTGGCCCAGATTCCACCTGCTTTCCAGAGTCACAGAACGCAACACTCTGCAATGGAGGTGTCTGAAGTGAAGGTCTGTAAAGACAGCATTACCTTGCAGTTCTTCCACCAATACTTTCTCTTCAACTTGGCAGCACTTGTTTCAAACTGAGAAGCACCTGCCTGCAGTGCATCTGCACGGTCATCGAGCTCCGAGAGCTTCTGGTCTCTTTCTAACACTTTGTCCACGTTGACTCTCATGATGTCAACCACCTAAACAGACATGGTTACAGTTACACAGAAAGGAGAGGAAGAACAAAATACACACGAACTCTAAGGGCACTTTTTTTTCCAGGTCAGCAGCACTCTATTACTTTAAGCTAAACTCTCAGTTAAAAAGGGGGCCCAGGCCTTTGTGATAAATCCACTTAGCAAACCAGGGATAGAAGGGAACTTCAATAATGGGTACGTATTGGGAAACCCACACTAGTATTACATACCACAGTGAGAGACTCAACTTCCTCTAAGGTCTGAAACAGAACAGTGTGCTCACTTTCATGGCTGTTCAACACTACACTGGCAGTCCTGGCCAAGAAATCAGTTAAGGAAAGAAAGACAGCCTAGTTGAAAAGGAAGAGGACATCTATTCCTACATGTAAGAAATTCTACAGAAAATCCTTAAGACTCTTTTAAAGGAGGCTGGCGAGATGACTCAGCAGGTAAAAGTACTTGTGGTCAGTCTGATGACCTGAGTTCAATCCCTGGGACCCAAACAGTGGAAAGAGAAAACTGACCCCTTAAGTTGTCCTCTGACTTCTGCATGTGGTGGATGTACTGCATGTCTTCCCCCACCTCAACTGCTTTTAGAGCCAGGTCTGTGCCTATCAGTCATTCCTGCTCTCTTAAGACAAGATGAGAAGTAGGGACAGGAGAATCACCGGGAATGCCCATGTGCCAGTTTGTCTGGATTTCATAGCATAGCCATGGCAAAAATAAGAGACTTTGCCTTAGCAAGGTGGAATGAGAGAACAAACTCCAAGAAAAGTGGTCCCCTGACCTCCCAACACATATACCATGGCATGTACATCTGTGCCTACTCAAGTACATCTACCCCTTCTGCTACCCCCCCCCCCCCCCACAGACTGCTGTAAGAATTAAAGTCTTGTAAGTGGGAAGACACCCATGTTTGTATGTGGGAAGACTTAATGCTGTGGAGATGGCCGTATTCTCCAAGTGACTGACAAAGTCAATACAATCCCAACAGCTCTTTTTCCCCTCAGAAAAACTGTCATGTAATAACAATTCCAGTGGCTTTTTTTATATATAATTTCAAAGAAGAACTGAGAAGAAGCAAGTCAATATTAAAAAAAAAAACTATGGTCATACTTCCCAATTTCAAAACTCACCACAAAGCTAGAGCAATAGAAACTGTGATAATGGCAAAGGACAGAAGAAGATCAGTGGGAAAGAACTGGGAATCTGGAAATCTGCCTACACATTTACAGCCAACTAAACCAATTTACTGCTTGATTGATCGATTCTGGAGCTGGGGATGGAACCTAAGTCCTTGTGTTGGTTAGGCAAGTGTTCTACCACTGAGCTACACTCTCGTTCTGCCAACTAATTTTCAAAAGGATGCTAAGACCATCAAATGGAGAAAGGATATTCTTTTCAACAAACAGTGCTGGCACAACTAAATAGCCATAAGGAAAGAATGAAGTTGGATTCCTGTTTAATTTCCTATAGAAAAAGAACTCAATAAACCAGTGAGTTAAATTTAGGAGCTAAGAGTATAAAAACTCTTAGAAGAAAAAAAAAGTAAAGCTTTATAGCTTGTTTTAGGTTTCCATTGCTGTGCTAAAACACCATGAAGAAAAGCAACTTGGGGCAGAAAGGGTTTAATTCATCTTGCAGCTAATAGTCCAACATACAGGGCAGTCAAGGCAGGAAATGATGATGCAGAGGTTATGGAGGAATGCTGTTTACTGGCTGGCTCCCTGTGGTTTGCTCAGCATGCTTCTTATACCATCCAGGACCACTTTCCTAGAGGTGGCATCACCCAACAGTAAGCTGGGTCATCCCACATCAATCATCAGTCAAGAAAATGCTTGCCCACAGGCAAATTTGCTCAGGGGTATTTTCTCAATTGAGGTTCCCTCTTCTAAAATGACTCTAGCTGGTGTCAAGCTGACATAAAACTAGCTAGCACACAGCTTCAGGTTTGGCTCTAGGCTCTGAGATTTGATATCAAAAGCAAGAGCAACAAAAGAAAAACAATTCAAGTAACTAAAGAGATAAATTGGGGATCGGCGGTGGTGGCACACATCTTTAATCCCAGCACTTGGAAGGCAGAGGCAGGTGGATCTTGGTGAGTTCGGGGCCAGCCTGATCTACAAAACGAGTACCAGGACGGCTAGGATTGTTATACAAAGAAACCTGTAGCTTGAGTTTTCCTGCCTTGCCCACAGTCAGGACAAATCTTTGTCACCCGCCAGTCCCACAGCTGCTCAAACCCAACCAAGCAAGCACAGAGACTTATATTGGTTACAAACTGTATGGCTGTGGCAGGCTTCTTGCTAACTGTTCTTACAGCTTAAATTAATCCATTTCCATAAATCTATACCTTGCCACATGGTTCGTGGCTTACCGGGATCTTCACATGCGGCTTGTCATGGTGGCGGCTGGCAGTGTCTCCCTCACCCAGTTTCCTGTTCTCTCAATTCTCCTCTCTGTTAGTCCCGCCTATACTTCCTACCTGGCCACTGGCCAATCAGTGATTTATTTATTGACCAATCAGCAACACATATGACATACAGACCATCCCACAGCAGAAACCTTGTCTTGAAAAAACAAAAAGAGAGAAATAAATTGGGCTTTATAAAAAGTAAAACCTTTTGGCATCAAGGTATACCATGAAGAATGTGAAACTCAACCACCCCAGAGGATGGAAATATTTATGAACTACAGATCTGATAAATGTTAAATGTGAAGAATACATAAAAGAGCCTTGTAAGTTAACAACAGAAAGACAACACAATAAAATCATTTGCAAAGGAAGCATGTATGAGACACATAACTGTAATATGCTAGCCCTTGAGAGGCTGAGACAAGAGAGTCTGAAGTTAAATAGTAGCCTGGGCTACTTTATTGTTTAAGTAAGTGCCAGGTTAGCCCGTGCTAACAGCAGTAACACAAACGGGGTAAAAGACTCAAACAGTCACTTCCTCAGAGACACACAAATGGCCAACATGCACTAGAAAGGTATTCACTATCACTAACCATTGATCAAATCATTAATTAATTCAAAACTACAAAGAGATACCACCTCCTGCTTGCTAAGATGGCTGTAGCCCCAAACTCAGCACCAGGAACACCAGACACTGCTGTCTGGAAAATAAGCTCGTGTAGGATAAGTAGTCACAGCATTATTGTACGAATTATTATATATGCTACTCTTAGATCCATACTCATATGAAACAGAATGAAGACACATTTAAAAATCTGACTCCGGCATATTTATAGCTGCATTAGAGAGGTAAGAACAGCTCAGCTACCCACTAACTATGAAGGGATAACAAACTACCACTATGTGAAAAGGGGGACAAAGTGCTGGCATAGCCACAGCCTGGATGAGCATGGAAACACATGAAGGTGTGAGAAGCTTGACACTGCTCCTTCAGTATGTCATACCTGGATTAGGCAAATCCAAAGAAACAAAGCAGAAAGAGGGAAGGCGAGTGGTTATGAAATGAGAGCAGCGTGCATCTCAGCAGTGACAAGAGTTCTGAACTCAGGAAGATGTGATAGTTGTCCAATTCAGTGACTACACTAAACAAGTTATACATGAATGAGAGACTTTAAAATGCTTAATTGTGGCCGGGCGGTGGTGGCGCACGCCTTTAATCCCAGCACTCGGGAGGCAGAGGCAGGTGGATCTTTATGAGTTTGAGGCCAGCCTGGTCTACAGAGAGAGAGATCCAGGAAAGGCGCAACGCTACACAGAGAAACCCTGTCTCAAAAAACCAAAAAAAAAAAAAAAAGCTTAATTGTGCTATGGGAATTTTACCTCAAAGAACAAGAACTCAATCTCTTTAAAATTCCTTTACTTTCTAAAAAGGTACAATTTGAGTTTGCAAGTGACAGAATTAGTGTAAAGGTCTAAAATGCTTAGAATTAAGTTCATAAAGAAACCATCATATCAAAATCTTATTGTTGTAGAACATTATTTTAATGTTACTTTTGTTTATGTTACATTTGTTTAACTCTGTGAAGCTGTGTTACTCTGCCGGTCTAAAACACCTAAGGATCTAATAAAGAGGTGAACAGCCAATAGCAAGGCAGGAGAAAGGATACCTGGGGCTGGCAGGCAGAGAGGATATATAGAAGGAGAAATCTGGGAGAAGGGAGAGAAGGAGCCAGAGAAGGAGGAGGACATCAGGGGCCAGCCACCCAGCTACACAGCAAGCTATGGAGTAAGTGTAAGATTTATAGAAATAAGAGAAGGGGAAAAGCTGAGAGGCAAAAGGTAGATGGGATAATTTAAGTTAAGGAAAGCTGGCAAGAAACAAGCCAAGCTAAGGCCAAGCATTCATAATTAAGAATAAGCCTCCATGTGTGATTTATTTGGGAGCTGGGTGGCAGGCCTCCCAAAAGAGCAAAAACAAACATCTTACTGTATGATTTAATAACAGTATCTAAGATAACTAGTTTTAGGACAATTAAAAGCAGAAAGATGGTGCTGGGTGGTGGTGGTGCATGCCTTTATTCCCAGCACTTGAGAGGCAGAGGCTGGTGATCTCTGATTTCGGGATAGTCTGGTCTACAGAGTGAGTTTGAGGACAGCCAGGGCTACACAGAGAAATCCTGTAAGATTACAGAAGTAGGGAACTGGGAGATGGTTCAGCAGTTAAGAGCATTGACTGGCTGCTCTTACTGAGAACCTGGGTTTGCGGCCCAGAACAGACACAGCAGCTGACAACCTTCTGCAACTCCAGTTCCAAAGGTTTGAATGCCCTCTTCTGACCTCTGCAGGCATTGCACACACATAGTACACATATATGCAGGCAAAACACTCATACACATTAAAAAAAAAAAATCTTAAAAAAATATGAAAAAAAAAGAATATGGAAATACTGGTCTGAATTTCTCACAGAATTTTCACTGTGGTCCTCTAAATACACATCTAGAAAGAAGACTTCTGATATAGTCAAAATTTATACTCATTGATGATGCTTTTTCTTTTTTCTAACATGAAATTTTTTTAAATTGTATGTGTGTGTGTGTGTCTGTGCAAATGCATGCAGGTGCCCTTGGAGGCCAGAGTTAAAGACAGTTGAGTGGCCCACATATGTGTACTTGTAACCCAATATGGATCCTCTGCTAGAATAGTAAGTGTTCCTGACCCCTGAGCCATCTCTCCAGCTCCAATGACTTTTTCTGATAGAATTCTACGGAATTCCCATGTTTGTTTAAAATTCACGTTCTAGAATTTAGAGCAGTACCTCATCTACTTGATTTTGTGTCTGTTGGAGTCTTCGATTACTGCCAGTGGCCGCACTTGAACTTCCTGAAGGCACACCTGTGGACCTGAAAGGTGTAAGGCACAACCATGAGCATATTATGATTCCCAATGCACTTAACATAAACTAGATTTGGTAAGGCAAATAAGTAATCCCAGCACTCCTATGGTGAGATGGGAGGTGGAGACATCAAAGTTCTGGGGCAACTGAGGGCCAGCTAGCCTGACACATACGCAGCACTGAACAGAGATACTGTCTCAAATAAGGTGGTAGGCAAAGACTGACATCTGAACTGTCCTCTGCTCGCACACATATACTATGGTGTGTGTGTGTGTTTGTGTGTGTGTGTGTGTGTGTGTAAATTGTTATGCTGGGACTTAGTCTTATTAATTCCTTATACTGAAATGAAAAAAAAAAAAACAGTCCTGCAGTAAGAAAGGCACTAATGCATTTTTTAATAATCCCTCAATAATTCCCAAGACTGTACCAGTTGATAATGACCAAAGTCTAAAACATTTGTTGTGCCAATGAAGTGCATGATCTCAAGACTGGATACCTCTACTTTCTGTTTTTGTTTTTTGTTTTTGTTTTTGTTTTTGTTTTAATTGCTTTAGGGCTGGAGAGATGGCTCAGAGGTTAAGAGCACTGGCTGCTCTTTCCAGAGGATCTGAGTTCAATTCCCAGCTCACATGGTGGGTGGCTCACAACCATCTATCCTGAGTTCTGGTGCTCTCTTCTGGCCTGCAGGCATACATGCAGGCAGAACACTGTATACATAGTAATAAATAAATGTAAAAGAAAAATGCTTTAAGACACACAATTGTTTAAAGGCATTCAGTATTCTCCTGCTCTTTTTGTCGTGGCAAGAACTGTCTTATAGTAAGAAGCAATCACAAAATAGCCAAAATGGAGCAGTAGATTCAAAATGCACGGAGGGGTTTGTGTGAATGGAAAGGTGGGCTGAAGCAGTTCTCTCTGCTGGAGAGTCATTCATCTTCCACAGGTTCATCGAATGCTTTTTCATTCATGCCCACTTTTCATAACTACTCTTGCTTTGAAGTCCCAAATGCCTCCATTTAACTCTTCCCTGTATCTAAGCCAGTACCTGAGACGTGCCTCGCTACACAACAGTCGTCCTATGGATGATACCACAGTTCTTTTAAGTCTGCACCGTGTGTTAACACCAGGATGGCTGTCTCACAGAACTCAGGGTCTGAGAGCTAACCATGGAAACCGTGCTCTGGGGTGAAACAGTATCCGCGAATGAACATGCAGGGCTGAAGGTCCAGTTTAATTCTCTGAATGCAGACCTCGGGCTCTGCCGTTTGCACAAGCAGTCCCACCAGGTACCTCATAAGTGGCGTCAAATTTGGGCAGAGGGACATTCCCGAGTCCTGCTGAACGTTACCACTAGAAACCAACTTCAAAACAAGGGTGTTTTTTGCTTAAAACGGAAGCGAAACCCATGGCCAAGTAATGTTGGGGGCGCGGCAGCTTCTCGGAGGACGCCACCTGGGCCTCAGCACCTGGCCATGCCCCGGCCTCCGCACCACCGCGCGGAGAGCGAGCGCTCCCGGTGACCCCGCCCCTCTCGAGGACCTCGGGGAAGGAACCACGGGGTGTGGCGGCGGCTTCCTCTGGAAGCCGGTGCCCCACCCTCGCCCTTCGGCGTCTGCCGGCCAGCCGCGGGGCACTCCGGGACGTCGCGGCACCACGACTCGGCCGGCAGCGTCCGAGGGCAGGGTGCACCGCGGGGCCACCGCCCACCTCAGGCCCAGGGCGCTGCGCGCAGGCCCGCGAAGCCTCCACCCGAGTCCGGGTCCCGAGCGGCGGCCACCACGCCTGACGTGGGTCCCGGGAGGGGGCCGCCGCCCCCCGGAGCCCGCCGCGCCTCGCAGCGCAGCGCGTCACTCACATTTTGGCGGCGGCGGCGGCGGCGACTAGCCGAGGGTCGGCTGACTGGTGCAGCGAGCAGCCCAGGCTGGGGAGACGGGCGGGGCCGCGGTGACGTCACGAGCAGGGGCCGGACAGGAACCGACGAGGCGTTCCCAGCCGCGGAGGGCGCGCCGGAAGTGGGCGGGGCAGGAGTCGGGCCCTGGCGCAGCACTGCGGCTGTAACCTCCCGGCTGACCCGAGTGGGAGGGGTCAGAGCTTGGCGGGGTAGCAGCGCCCGCGCTGGAGTGGGCGGGGCTAGGGCGCGGCGCCTGCGCCTTTGGACTGGCTCCTCCACGCCCATGAATCACAACAGCTTCCTGAAGTGTCGCCGCTGCCCTGTCTCTAGCCCTGGAAAGGCAGTTTAGAGTAAGAATGGGTGCGTTTTACATTCCTTTGAGCCTGCATACGTTGTCCCTGGGTCGTGACATTAGAAACAGCATACGTGCCTAATGTTCCAGAATAATCTAGTGGTCCTGGGGAGACAACCAAAGTTCCTTTCTGAGAAAGTTAAGAGGCAATAGGAAGTCCATTTGGAGTCTTGACTGCAGGGTTTGGGATAAGTCTCCTTTCATTTTCTCACTAGAGATGACAAATATTTGCCACAGCACGGTTATTACAATCCCTGAAGGGAGCCTTGACATTGGGAACTCTAGTTTCTTCTTTTCTGTAATTCTCTGGCCCTAGCAGAGTAGGTACTCAACTTTTGGTCCAATGAGATGAGTAATATACGTTGCAATGTATTCCAACATGCTTAAACAGACCAAATAAGGTCAGTTGGTGGATTCCTAAGTGAGAACCACAAAGCTGTCTTCCACTTCAATATTGTAATTCAAAAAAGTTAATGTGAAGCCAGCGGTGGTGGCGCACGCCTTTAATCCCAGCACTCGGTTCTCGGTGAGTTCGAGGCCAGCCTGGTCTACAGGCACCAAAACTACACAGAGAAACCCTGTCTCGAAAAAAAAAAAAAAAAAAAAAAAAGTTAATGTGTATTGGAAACGAGAGAGTTGCCACATAAAGTGGGTATTGGGTTGAGTGGTAGCTATGAAGAACGTTCTAGGTGAGTAGAAGTGGACATAGCGAGCACAGAACAACTGGAGAATGTGGGGCTGGGCTTAAGTAAAAACAAGAGTGAACAGAGGAAAGACAAGCAAGACAATGGCATTTAAATGCAGTGGGCTCCAGAAAATATTAGGAACTCCCATTGAAAGGTTCAGTGTGAAACTGTCTGGCACTAGTTCTGAGGTAGATCTGAAGTGAGGTACTCCTAGGGAGACAAGCAGAACTCTGCAGTGAAGAGGACTGGAACGATGATGAAAAGTTCCTGGAAGGGAGGCCTAACTGAGGTAAACTGGAAAAAGTCTTTTTAAAAAAACTACCCAGTAGCACTGGGGAGTATAGCCTAGTTGGTAGAGTGCTTGTCTAACATGCAGAATCCTGGGTTTGATCCCCAGAACGACATAAAACCTGGCCTGAGGTGGATCTCTGCGAGTTGAAGGCCAGCCTGGTCTACAGAGTCAGTTCCAGGGCAGCCAGGGCTACACAGAGAAACCCTGTCTGGAAAAGGGAAACAAACAAAACCCCAGCCTGTTGGCACCCATCATCTCAGCATTTGAAAGCTGCAGGTAAAAGGTAAGAGGTTCAAGGTCATCCTTGGGCTTAAACAGGGAATTTAGGGGTACCCTAGGCTACAAGAGAAAAGGTGAATTTAGAGTAAGATCCTTACTTATCTTTCAAGTAACTGCACTTAAGACAAATGATTGATGTGTTGAGAGACCAGGCAATGTAGGTGGAAAGCAAATCTTTGGGAAAGTGGCTCTAAGTGAAACACTGGGTGTGAAAACACTGCATGTGGAAGGTAAAAAATACTTCCAGGTCTAACTATGACCTCAACCTCAACACCCTAGATTTCAGGTCAGGTTAAAGCAAAACACAGATAATATGGGGAAATTTTCTTCATTTTTAATTTACAGCAGAAAGAATATAAAGCATTCAGAAAACATTTTCCATATTTTAAGGGCAATTCAAAACATTTTGCATGGTTTCCAGCAGCTGAGTTCTTCAACAGATCCATTGACTCAATGATGCTTTACATGCACAATTACAAAAATAAAACTTACAAAAAAGAAGACATCTAGACTAGTTTTACATGCAAGTCTCAGGGACCCCCCGTTGGGCGCCAACTACTGTGTGGAACTGCCATAAGCGACCGTGCAGCCAGAAAGGGGTTCGTCGTAATGTCTTTATTTCATTCACACAGTACAGCTGATTTTGAATGGGTAACAAGGATAGCAATTAAATCTTCAGGAGACAGAATAAGATTAGCTATTAATTTTATAATGAAATCCTACTCCTGGCACTTGGGAATTCAGATTATCCAAGAAAGCTGCGCCTACTTATCACCTTATATTCAAAATTAAGAGTCACAATCAAAAAAGGTGGTCAGAAATGCTTTGTTTCAGTGGAAGTACGCTTCGACCTCACCTAGAATTCACAGTTGTACTGGTAGGTTTTGACCCTACTTCTATCCCCTCCGTAAGAACTTCCTAATTCTATGTCTCTATCTTCCAGAGTTTTCTAACTTACTGAGCTAATAATGTGGCATGTGAAACATTTAAAAAAATAAATGTGAGGGTTGAAGCAAATCCACTGAGGTCATTACTCTGGTCAAATGATCAGTTATCTGAACCATAAGCAATGGAGTAAATGTATCCAAATCCAGTATTAATATAGGATATTCTGAAAGAGCTGGCTTTACATTCTGTTCCCTGTTATGAATACAATTGTGTTTTTATAAATTACTCCGTGTCCTCAGACAGGTCAAACTGTGTAAAATAATAGGAATGGGGGGTAAGGGCAAGGATTGCAACAGCTGCAACATAACCCACACATGTAAAAACAAAATTGGGTCAGGTCAGCTTACAAATGTACAGGTGGCTACTAGTTGTGGGGCTGTCACTGTTGTCCAAGCTGATCACAAGCAGAAAGACATATACTGTACAGTAATTTGAGGTTGGCAGTGAAAGGAAGTAATTAAAAAACAAGTACAATTATAGAAAAGGCACCAAGAGCACTGACCCCAGTTTTTTTTTTTTTAACCACAGTCTTTTTGTTTCTCCCTTCCTTCTGAAGACACCAGTTTAAAGCTCATTTGTGAATATTTTTAGGCTTCACAACAAGCCTTGAGTTTTAACTCACAGTTGGCAGCCAGAACCATGTTTTTGTTTTTGTTTTTAAAGAAAATCTCATACCAACCAATTCTCACACTTAACCTGGGATTTTAAACTGGCATTAGCAAATGCAAAATTGGTTCTCTCTATTTGACATGAATAGTTTAATTTTAAAAGCATCAGATTTCTTTGGCTCCTCATTACATGGAAAGAGTAATATACCGTGGCATCCCTTCAACACCAGTCTCCATTTTTTTCACTTTTATTTTTTTGTTATTTTTCAGTTTTTGATTTTCAGGAGATATGAAAACGTCATTTTTTTCTAATTTCACACTAATTCTTTTGTCAAATTTTGATCATTCTGATGTTCTTTGTTGGTGTGAGTGGATGGTGTTAAGTTCTGTAAGGATTCATCTTATGATTATCTATTTTGCAAAAGTAACTTAATTTTCTTAAGCAATATTAGCATTCACATTACTTGGCACCTTTGGCAAAAAAATTTTTTTAAATAAAATAAAATAAACTCCTGGTAGCCAAAATTAAATGTAAACATATCCTTTTTTTTTTTTTTAAAGTAATGCTACTCTGCCTTTTTTCCTATTTCTAAATACAGTAGCTCTTTTTTATTTTTTGCAGGTTAGTCATGCTTTAGCAAAATGTTCTTCTACAGAACATTTAAAATAAAGTACTCTTATAGTGAAATAAAGTTTTTTTTGTTTCATTTTACAGACCATAGCCACTAATGCTTTGCTTTTGTTCTTTTTCTTGATTTCATGCACATCTTTGTTTTAATATATACAATATATACAAACAATACATCCACATTGTTCTTGCTCATTCAGACAAAACTATACAAATAATTTCATCTTGCCATGTTATTGACCTTTGTGAATAAAATATTTAGCAATTAATATAACCCCTTTCAAATATTTTCTTGCTTTTTTCATTTCTACCTTTTATATGTACACAGAAGCCACTCTGTTTGGATGAGATAGAGCCAAAACATGGAATTTACTGGCCAGAATGCAGCACCACACTGTCGTTTAGGTGGCAAATGTCCAGGCAAGGTTAATGATTCCTTGGAATTACTACGGTTTCCAAGGTTACTAAAAAAGGCTACATGCTTTACCAATTCTTAAGTAATTCTCATTGCAAGTGAAAGTAAGGCCAACAAATTAAAGTGCTGAACATGAGAAAAGGGACGAATCGATCACTATCCTCGCAGGTTCTTGGGAGGTGGTGGGGACAAGAAAATAAATTTAATTCTGTAAGCTGTTTCTCATTATTTCCCGTGCATTACCCGTTTACCACACACCCGCCCCTCTGCAAATTTTCACAAGACATTAAAAACCTGCAGATTTAAAAAGTTGCATTAAGTGTGCTGTAGAGATCCAAACAAACAAACGAACAAACAAATAGGAAAAAAAAAACAACCCCAAAACAAAAGAAAACAGTGAAGGAAATGAGAACACACAGACTCAGTAATGACTTGGGTGATCTAAGCCCTCCACTGAGAACCAAAGATTCAGCTTCTTGGAAGTAACCGAAGGTGCAGGCCCAGCATTCCTTGTGTTGCTAGCATCGCCCCACCTGTTCTTATCTATATTTTTGGTATAAATATTTGTACAGTTCCACACGATGTTTGAATACAGCCCTAATGACAAGGAAAGTGGCTTCTTCCTAAGATGAAGAAGCCCTTCCAGTTCCTCCTGGTGTCTTGTTTTCCTGTGATCCAACAGAAGATTGAGTTCCAAGATGTCTTGCTGATCAAATTAAAAGTTGTCCATGAAAGTGCAAATGCAATGACCAAAACATTCTTGTTAAAATCCTGCAGCTGACTCCCCAAAACTGCAGAGGGATTGTGTGTGTGTGTGTGTGTGTCTGTGTGTGTGTGTGTGTGTATGTGTGTGTGTGCGCGCGCACGCGTATGTTTGTTGTTGCATGTCTCTGCTAAAAACAGAAATGAAAACAGTCTGAGAAGCAATGTCACATTGCTAAGGGATGCTGCTGTATGTCTTCAAGTTCCTTGGCCTTTTTCAATTCTTTCACTCTGGAAGAGAAACAAAACACAATACCAGGTGATAACTACAGAGTGAAACTGACCAAATAAAGGAGAGAGGGGGCTGTCACCCCGGAAATGAGAAGCCCAGACAAGCCCCTTCTGAAGACTGACAACAAGAAAACTTGGGAGAATATTCCAAGAGGAAGATGTGACCCTGTGTTAAAACGTCAAGTTTTCCATGGGGTGCTCCAAAAACAGAGCAAAGCTATTTGCTTGTTGTATTGAATCAAGAGTGATACTCATAGCTTGGAAATGTTTAATTATTTGAGGAACTTCTTCCTCTGTCTGATAGACTATTATGAATGCCCCACAATTCCATGTGATGTAAACTAAGGAATTGGCACGCACATTTATTTAGCTCTAAGTAGACCCAGGAACTGAATCATTGTTTTACTTGTAGACTCCAGACTGCTGGCTACCTTATCCTGACCCTACAACTTACACCGAGTTCCTCTTTCCCACTCCCCTATGTTGCTACATCTTGGATCTTCATAATTCTTGGTTCCCTCCCATTCCATACTGTTAGCTGTAAAGTTCATGTTCCTTCTCAGAGCTCCCGGATACCAAAAAGGGATTTTGTTTTACTTATCATAAATACTAGAGTAAACAAGTTTAAGTGAGAAGCTCAAAGACGGCCATGGAGGGTTCACACCAGCAGTTTATAAAATGCCGCTCCAATCTACGTTTTTTTGTTTTTTAACGTGAGAATTTGCCTATAAAAATGTGGGGCCCAATGAGATGTGGTGCAAGGGTAATGTTGTAGGTTCTGAGACCATCAACAGCAAATGTAGCAATAGCAAAATGGTCAAGTGCAAGCTGGTGCTTGCTGCATCAGTCGGGCAGTCCACAAATGCTACGTGCCACAGAGTAACATCTGCTTCCCAGAAACAGAAGCAAGAGTTTCTGAACATTCCTACATTGTCCCAATGACATAGAAACATCAGATTGGCAGTGGGCTTATTCAGAAGTCAGCCAAATGTGGCCTCTGATTCTGTCTAAGGTCTCTCTCCTACTGTTTATGCTAGTCCATTAAGTTAGTCAAGATGAGTGCTAGTGTTTTCTAAATACACTTAAATAAAACTCAGGCAAATAGCAGCATTCTGGATAAAAACAAAAAGTACTGCTGTATTACACAGGTTGGAAATGAATGGAAAGGACATATATATTCTGAGAAATTAAATAACTTATGTTTACAACTTTGAAACAGAATCATTTCTTAGTTGTGTGAAAACCTGGTGTGATCTCTTCAGAGAGATAAGATGTACTCTTTTGGAAGAAAAGCTTTATCCTTTATATTAAATTGCTATTACATAGGAAAACTTACCTAACTTCCTGCATATACCAAGCCCAGCTTAGCATGGCTTATTTACAACAAACGGCATTGTCTCTCCCAAACTGTCTCGTCCTTCCTTCTTAAAGCTATGTTTTTTGTTTGTTTGTTTGTTTGTTTGTTTGTTTTTTTGAGACAGGGTTTCTCTATGAAGCCCTGGCTTTCTTAGAACTCCCTCTGTAGACCAGGCTGTCCTTGAACTCACGATATTCACCTGTCTCTGCCTCCCGAGTGCTGAGGCTAAAGGCGTGTGCCACCACCGCCCAGCTTAATATGCATTTGATAGTTAAGGATACCATAGTACATAGGCCCTAGGATGTGGTATCATGTTGCCATATAGAATAGTGTATGATTATAGGCCCCTGATTTTGGACATGCATACTTGATAAATGACTTCTTAAAAATTGAAACATGCTATAGGTCTGTGTTCAATTTTTAAACATGCAGCATCTAGACTAACATCCCTTTTGGCTGGAACAATGCAAGGCATGCACAGATGCCAACCTCACTTCCAGACATGCAGTTCTGTGCTCACGCAGACCCATCTGCCAAAGTCCTGCAAGATGTGCATGCTATGTCAAACACCATGTTTCATTTGTGCATTAGCACAGAACTCATTCACAGCATCGCTGCTTAGACTTCTAGAGCTTCAGGAAGTCTGAACTCAGAATCTGATAGCATCACCATAAAGACAGCCCTTCATCTTTCTAGAACCATTAGAAATGCTTTAGACATATTAAGTTCATCACTGAGGTGAAATAAAAAGAAGAGTGAAATGTTTTAGGCAACTTTGTACCAAAGAATCTATAACCAGTTGATCAGGACAAGCCTAAGTTAACACTATTCATCCAGTTAAACTGGTCACGCTGGGGTTTTGCAGTCACCTCATCTCCGCCACCTACTTCTTTCAGAACTAATTAAAATGTCAATTACATTTTCACAAAGGTTTAAATTAATGCTAAATTAATTATGAATTAATGATGTTCTCACAGACCACTAAGGAGAGTGTGTGTTCAAACACAGAAAGTCTATATAGGAAAAATAAGAGCATTCCAATTTTTAGGCACATTAATTTCATCATGGAGTCACCACATTATACTGGAATTATAAATAACATCAAAGGAGTGAAATGCCATAGAATTCTTCTTTAACAAAAGTCTGTCAAGGGATGAACTAGAGAAAAGGAGTGGGGAGAAATGACTAACCATATTCCAGTGTCTTTAAAGGTTCCTCAGAACCTGTGACTTTAAGCAGTCATTAAAATACAGCCACTCTCTCTAACTTATAAACATAGAATGTAAGATTCATAGGAATTAAGCAACCTGCCTCAACTTGCCTTGCTGGTAAATGGCAAAACAGCAACTTGAACCCATGTCTGTTTGACTTCAAAGCCATTCTGTCCCACTCCACGGGCTCTAATAGACAGGCTTTTAAAAATTCCTACTATATTGTTTTTTTCCAAAAGACTTTAATAGTAAAAATGAATTTGGAGAAATGTCATACTTTGGATGAAACTGATAATGATTCTATTTTCTCCATTCTAAGATACCATCCTCCATAAAGCACTGTATTGGATTTAATTACAATGTTATGGGGGAAAACACCCTCATACAAAATGCCACTGGTGTAACACAATCCTGGAACCCTGAAACATGCAGAAAGAATATGCCTGTAACCCCGGAAGACAGCCTGCAATGCTAGCCAGACCCGCCCTGTTGACACCAACTCACCCGAGAAAGCAGGAAACAGACCTGTGCCATCTGTCCTGCAGATACCACAAACAGGCTTCATGGTACTTGAACAGATCATGGGGATAGAATAGGTGTCTACATCTTCCTTTAAATCAAATGCCAGGTGGATAAAATCATGTATTCAAGTTATATTGCCTCCAAAGAAAAATTATACCTCTAAATTGATTTGGGATATCTGAAGTACTAAATTTTTAAAAAATTCTGAGAAACAGAAATTTCACATCAGTATTTCAAAGAATTTTTAAAAATTGGTGCTGCCTTATCAGTCATAGACACAGATAATTACTAAACCTCTATCATCAATAAGAAAGATATGTGATGTTTAACCATCATCTGTCTTCCTCCTTGCTCATGTGTTCCCCATAAGCTACAATAGATACATGCTTCTATATTAACTATCATGCCTGTTTGGCATTCTTTAAGATGTTTCTTTAAAATTTTTATTTTAGTTCATGAGTGCGTGTGTGTGCGCGCGCGTGCGTGTCTATCCATTGAGCCATCTCACTGGTCCTAAAAGGTTCCTAAGATATTCTTCTATGCATCCGTTCCATTACAACTTCATCTTATAAATGTGTTCATATGACAGAAGTAAAAAATTTAGTGGAAAAAAATAATTCATTTGTGTTTTACTCAAACCAAAATCAACTGTCTGAACTACTTTGCTTGGTATCTCCTGTGCTACAGACATGTTTCAGTACATGAACTTGGTAAACATAGACCTGAATTACTGAAGTTGGATTCCTACTTGAAAATGCAGCCCTTGTGGTGACTACCTATACAACTTAGAGCACAGGCACTCAACCAACCTTGCTATGTTTCACAGCCGCTAAGGACTGCTAGGTTTGAGGTTTCTTAAAGAATTACAAATATGAGGCTCATGTAGAACTAATAAAGCAGTGAACCTAGAAATGCCCAGGTTATCTTATCTATGCATTTATGAATGAATGAATTGTACTCGTTTCTGAATCCCACTACACAGAAGACAGGCAAAGTAGTTGTCCATGACTTAGTACAGACAAATACAGGACAGAAGCTATGGTTCTTATAAGCAACAGGCATTGCTTCCTCTAAGGAGAGCAACAAGGACCACATTTCTTTCTATTTTTAATTATGCGTGCGTGCGTGTGCGTGTGTGTGTGTGTGTGTGTGTGTGTGTGTGTGTGTGTGTGTGTGTCTATGTGGGAGCATATGCACAAAGTATAGATGTTCTCCCCTGGAGCTGGATGGATGCCAAGAACCCAACTTATACCTTCTGCAAGAATAGGAAATGTTCTTAACCACTGAACCATCTCACCAGCCCAAGGACCATATTTCTGACTCTCTTCTCAGTAATTTGGAAGGTACTTGACTAGCTTGAAGGTACAGGAATCAGGATATCAAGCCTTTGAATTATGATCATACAAATATTAACATCAGAAAATCCCAAGATTTTCTCAAGCATTCTAGGCTGTAAATCATTGACCCTCTGAGATATCATGACAATCTCAACCAAAAACAAAAAGAAAGAAAGCTGCATCATAATGGACTTGAGTGATGTGTAAGCAACAGCCCTGAAAGCCAGCAGAAGCCCACAGGGTTGACTCCATCAGATGTCCAATGAGAATTCATGAGTAAATGAAAAAGACCTGCTTCAGAAATTCTGGTGAACAATGGCTCCATGGGAAAAGCGTCAGGCAAAGCCGCTTCATTACATCTACTGGGTGACGCTCAGCCAGAGGAATGCTTCATGAGTCAGTGGCTTTCAGCAGGCAGGGCCTTGCAGTGCTGGCCGTCAAAAATCCACAGACAGCCTGAGGCTGCTGTCCAGTTAGTTACCTGTTGCTCTCAGGGCTGCAACAGCTTGTGGGGAATTTAGGGAAAGAAGAGAGATCTTGCCATATTCCAGAAATCTCATTTGGATTGCAAAATAAAAAAGACAGAGAGGCCCAATAAGAATGACAGAGAGCATGTTGTCTGCAATTTAACACACACCACTGTGTTCCAAAAATATTCATTTCCTAAAAGAGGCAAGTGAGACACGATTACTTTGAGATTCATGACATCCTCCATGACACATTCCACATTCATTTCTGACTTCTCGGATGCACAGGGCCACTTGGAATCTAAACCTCATGCTATAGTTAACTAAAGATGTAGCTAACACATCTGTTGGCCCTTGACCAACTGTTGACCTTTCTACAACAGTATCCTTTCAGGTGGGGTCAGAAAATGGTTCCTTGGATAAAAGGATACAGCAAAGCAAATGATGATTTGTAACTTCCAGAACCTGGTGACAACCTGCTACAAAAAAGCGAAGGGTTTGAAACCCAGTTCTCAAACATAGAGGAAAACCCATGGCTTGAACATCTGTGATTGAATGTGTTCTCTCTTCTTCCTCTAATGAGGATCTCGTTTTAGTAGGAGAGCTGCACCCACCCTTATTGAACATGAGCAGTAAACCCATAATTTCCAAATATAGGTTATTTAAATACCACGGCTGATCATAAGGGCCCTCCTTGACTGTGTACTTTCTGAAGCCCTCCTTGTTACTTCGTAGAGGGAAAGGAGACACCTGTCTGGGAAATATGGAGAATGGCCCTCATTTAGGAGAGACACAAAAGGACTGTTCTTAAGACAGAAGGGCAAAACCATTTTGTATCTGGAAAGAGACACTGCTTTGTTTTCTCATGCATTTTCAGCCAATTAATTATATCTCAATACCTTGAGGCCAGGTTGTTTCCTTAACATGTATCTCAGTGGTTCTGGGGCAATACCACAAGAGGTGCACCAGAAGTCCATGCAAAAAATGATGCTTCCCTTATATACCTTTGGAAAATTTCTTAAATCTTAACAGAAACTAATGTGTCTGAGAGAAGAATGAAAGAAACCAAATTCCCAAGCCAAAAACCTTCCCACAGGCTTCTCAGAAGTTGTCGACTCCATTTTCAGTTACTGGATAAATCAGGAGCTAAGCCTGGGTGAAAGGCCGGACACAAATGACCTGCACTAGAAGAGTACTGATGTCCTTTCCGAGCCTTCCAGAGAGAAGATAAAAACGGAGACACAGTGGTAATTTGGGGTCACTGCAGCTGGGACAAGCCTATGATGTGCTAAATCTGCTGATGGTGGCGCCTACCTTTGTGGAGGTCCTTCTGCTGTGGACCTAGGAGTTTGGTCAACAGCATGTTTCACACTGTATCACAAAATGTAACTGTACATTTTCAATGACTGTAACATACAAACCACTAACTGGTTTTCTGTACTTTATAAACTAACAAAATAAGCATGTTATCCTCTTTTGACATGCCATCTCAAGACTATACTGAGGGAGATTCAACTTGGGGACTACAAAGGGGGTGCCACTGCAAGTTCCCGAGGAAGAGAGAGCGAGAGGAGATCTCATTGGCAACTGCACAAAGACATGGACAAGTCATTCCTCAATAAAGAGCTGGATACATGGTCCCATCCCAGAAGGACCCTCAAACCCTCTTGGCTCCTCTCTCTCAAGCTCCCTGCTGACTGCGTAAGGCATGAGGGATGTTATGAAATTCCAGCTTCCCATGCATGAGTGGGAGTCTTAAGAGTTCATGGCAGAATGCAGCAGGCACTAGAGAAATTAAAGTAGGGGCTCTGGTTGGCACTGAAGTCACCTTTAGAAAATGTGCTCTTGACAATGATCATCATTGACATACCAGAAACTAACAGGCTTCAAAAGTGCGTAAGCAACCACTTCTAATAAAATGTCAGTTCCCTTCAGCAGGCTCTATGAACTGCATTTGACATGCAAGGTACTACACTGAGTTAAACTGAGTGCTAGGGCATGCACCTGTCCTCTTGGAGGATTCCTGGTTGTTTCTAATGCAAACAGTGCATCTGTGTCTGCAGTGGGTGAGGTGGGGCCTCATGTACTTTAAGCACAGACATCTCTGAGAGGCTCTACCACATGGGACCTGAATGCTCTTTCAATGGCAAACCACTGTCTAACATTAATGGGTGGGAACAGCTGAAGTTACCAGCATAGCTGTGGTCTAGTTTTGTTTCCAAGTTTCTCCTTCAGCAACTATTCATGGTTGGTTGGTTTTATTCCTGATTCTAAAGCAGTCACAACTGTTCTACACATAAGTCACTACTCAGGAAAAACTTACAAAAAACTCACGTCATACATATCATCAAGTTGGCATGGCAGCAGCCTGTAGAGGCTGACAGAGATAACCTCCATGCAATACTGAATTAACTTCTTCTCCAAATGTTATGTAAGAAAAAGTTACCAAAGTTTATTCAAGTTCCAGCCCAATGTTGGTGAGCTTTTTAAAAGTTTTCTGACATTGCCTTTTTCTGTGTCTTACAATCTGTTTCAGCTGTACTCGAAGATGCTCCTGTGTGTATCTACAAACTGGGATCCTAGTCTCAGACCTCGGCAACACTGTCAGTGTATGACTACCTAGTCAAGACAACGTCTTTAAAATACAAATGCTTTTGGAACAGCTACTCCCAAATGTACCATGGAGTCTCTATGCTCAAGATACTCCACATGTTTTTTATTAAGAATTACAATTCAGTGTTGCATACCTAGCATGCTTTCTGCTGTATGTTCAATGTCCTAGGCAGGTTTTCCTCACAGGAAAAGGGAAGAGCGATTTAAAAACTGTAGGGACAGGGTGACAGGGAAGTAGTATCTGTAAATAATGTTTTTAAAAGCCTAGTACTTCCTAATAAGCTTTTTCCCCCCCTGCCTATAAAATTTGACAAAACAAAAGTTGAGAAAATTTGATGTGGCCAAGTATTATAATTACAAAACCACTTGCTGAATTTCCCCTGCAATACAGCCTCAAGTCAGCAGGAAGGCCTGTGTGGAGGGCTCTCCACCTGGTCTGAGCATGCTGGGCAGTGGTCTCAGAAAGTCCTTCCTTCATACTTTCTCATGCATATGAACCTCTACTGGAAGTGACTGCTCTCCTGTTGCATAAAACAGCAGTGTTAGTAGTCAGGGTTAGTTTGTATTTTATTTTATTTTTCATTCGGAATGGATGTGAAACTTACTGGCAAACCTACGCTGCAGCCCCATGCAAGCAAGCAAAAAGCAAAATATTGAAAATGGAAGATAAGGAGAAACTGGCTAGCAGGCAGCTAAACTCACCCTTTTGTACAGCCTATGGTCCACCAGGGGGCTTTAGACAGTAAAACAACACCAGAGAGCTATTAGCACGTGAGGGTCACAGCAGCAATCTTACCAATAGCTTTATGTCAACCAAAGAGACTACCAAGTGGTTTCTTTTGTGGGGAAGGAAGAGAAGGGTGATGGCAGGGGATGTGAAATGAGCAGGAAGAAAATCCATCAACTTATTTTTAAAAACCATTGGGGTCACATGACTTAGAAATGGGACTCCTGCTGATTTCTGAGGCCACTGTCTACCTACCTTGTTGAGAGGGTATCACGAAGTTTTCTATTTAATACAGACTGTAACACTTCTAACAGACAATAAACATGACAATGTTGCTTCTAAAAGTAATGCTAAGTAAACCAGATGGGGTTGCACACATCCAAGGGAAAACACAAGTTAAAGTAACCCCAAGGAGAGAGATCCAGGACTTCGTCAGGCTCCTTAATGGAATATGTTAAACACACAAAAATGAAAAGTGAGTAATACACACTTCACGGCCAATATGCAAAGGTTCCTGCCATTGGCTTGTGTATCGTCTGAACCACAAAGGGCCAACAAAAGAGCAATAGTCTTTATTTTGCTGCAAACTGTGGGCAGACAGAGCCCCAAACCTGATGATCTCTTCACAGCAGACCTTGCCAGCCTCACTGGTTAGAATATAAACTCAAGACAATGAGCTTTTCAGCACATTCCTCTCAGTAGTTTAAGAGCAGGATTCCTCTGTCCAGCCTACGTTCGGAAGCAGTCTTTTACGCAATTATATTTTAAGGACCTTACTCTTTCAACTCATCCACTGTAAACACAGAACACACACTGGAAAGGCAGTGAAGGACTCAGGTAGCTTTGCTTACACTTCATTTCTCATGTACACTTGAACTCAAGCAGCAACCAAGTGGAGAGAACAGCACAGTTTAACCTTCCAACGTTCCTGTTTATTGGAAATGGCCTCAAGGAACCAACCAGTCTCAAGTGGGGTGGCAACTTTGCACCAGAGGGGCTAAGTCTACTAGTCTCTGTGCCGGACAGTCTTTGGGGGGCTCTCGTTCTACAGGCAAAATAAGGGAAGAAGGGGCAGTGAGCACATGAGGCTATAAGGAAAAGAACTCAGGGGAGTCCAAGGTATTTTACCAACTGGAGATACTCAGCTGGTCTACCAGGTTGTAAGTGCACAACTGCTAACTGAAACACACGGCTTACCAATAGAGACGGGAGACTGGCTTTGGAAGGACGTGCAGAATCGCCTTCATTACGTGAAAGCACACCCTGTCGTTTACTACCCTTTCTGCCAGGGCTTCCCCAGTCAGCTTATTCACATTGGTATTTCACATGCTAGCTCTTGCTAGCTCTTAGGGTGGAGGTGGAGAAGACCTTGATCCAAGGCAGGGAAGAAAGCTTCCGGGGGATGTACCTGATCATCCATATTCCATCTAGAGACTGCCTGGCATCCTAACACTCACTCTTAAGATTTTATGCATGTTTCTTTCTATGGTCACATAGGTGTGTGTCTGTGTTGACTTAAGTAAGAGCATAAGATTCCAGATGAACTTTAAGTCTCAGTGGCAAAATATTTTCAAATATTAGCAACTTAAATGGCTTTAAGAGTAAGAAAAACTGAAGTGAAAGCTCTGACGAATGAAACTGAACACAAGGCCTTGGGGTTGGTTAAACAGGAGAGAGTGGAGAGCAGAGCCAGCTCAAGTCTGATACTCTTAACTGTACAGCTCCCGATACCTGAGAAACAACACGCTGCACGGAGGGGAGTCTCAGTGCAGCTCCAACAGCCACTGGCACAGACTCCAGACTTGATCTACAGAGAGGAAGCAAGGCTCTCCTCTCCAGCCCCTACAAGTCTAAGTCTTCACCGAGAAAGCTCACATTTGAGGATAGACTCCTCTAGCAGGGCTCCATAAGAAGATGCTATATCCTCGGGGACCAACAGGCTGTCTTTACCTCTGTGTTCCCAGCTCTCACCTTGGACCTAATCAGACTGGCTCTGATTGAGTAGAAATGCTATCTTCTATATATCCAGCAGAGGGCACCAACTGCTTAGTGGAAATTCCACATGTGAAAACCTATGGCATTTAAGGGTTTTTATCCTTGATTTTCTGTGTCGATGTCTATTAGCAGAGGGAACACACAGTAAAGACCATAATGCAAACTGGCATATAAATGATACGTTAGAGAGAAATTTGGACTAAAAGCTAAGTCCAAGTAAATTACATGCATGCCCCAATCAAAACAGAAGAACACTGTTTGGGGTCTCCATGATCAGACACACACACTTTCTCCAATCATTCCAGCCCAAGTGGCAGTGCCTAGAGTTCCACCATCCTGTTGTGACCTGGAGTGCTTACCCCATGCTTGCTGGAGGTTATCAGCATTACACAGAGCCAGCACACAGTTAGGAAGGTAAGGGTTGTTGTGTTATTATTTGTGAGCACAACGATAGATAAGGACTTGGTGTACCTGTGACGACAGCGACGTAGAAACCTCATTATTTTTCGAGCAGCTTGGTCCTGCTTTTTGGTCAGCAAACTGCTCCTGAAAAAGCCAGAATACTATTGTCACAAGAGAGGTTCCATAAAGCTTACAGTGCAGATACTGAGAACCGATAGGATCACAGTGGGGGGACTTTCAGTTAAATGGTTTGTCACAAACCCAACTGAAAGCACACACCGCTCCCACAGTGCTGCCACTGGCCTGGGGACTCTCCCAAGCCTTTGTCTTCTTTACTTATTTGAGTATCTCACGCTGGCTAACCCATAGTATAGAGGCTTTGAACTTTTGATCCTCCTGCTTTTGTCTCCCAAGTGCTGGGACTACAAGCATGTGCTACCTTGACCAGTTTATGTGATGTTGGATACGGAGCCCAGGGCTTTGGGCATGCTACACAAGCACTCTGCCAACTGAGCTATGGCCCACTCCCAAGTTTTAAGGAGACAATATGAAGACTAAAAATAAATAGTCCCTCCATATACCCTTACAACTTATTGTCTGTCTGTCTGGGGTATGGGGTAAGACGGGGCTTGCTGTGTAGGCTAGGTCGGCCTCTAACTCATGATCCCCAACTCAGCCTCTAAAGAGTTTCAGGATTACAGGAATGTACCACCACATCCAGGTCTTTTCCAGGGTTGTTTTTTTTTTTTGGGGGGGGGGGGTGGAATAGGCCTTCCAGCATTAGCCAGACCTCCTCAGTTTAGGAGTTCATTCTGAGCCTGATACTCTTTCTGGGCTATTTTCTGTTTTTAATCTTTACTCAGCTATGATAAAATGGAAACACTAATCTCTAAGTACACTTTCTGAGTAATTAGGGAGTTCAGAACACTGCAAAATGACGCCTCTTTACCAAATTTAGTCCTGACACATCTGAACCTATACTGAAGACAGCCAGTGACATTCAAGTAACAACATGTGCAGAGAGACCAACAACACAGGTATTGCTAGACAAAGCCACAGGACCTGGAGTAGCTGAGACCACGCTGTTGCCATGCCTCAGGCCCTGCAGCATGCCAGGCAGGTCTGCTCCTGGGCCCCGCAGGCTTGCCACCCACCTGAGCTTCTGCTGCACGATGACTGCTGTCCTGCGCGCTGGCCGTCTCCTGCCGCACTTTTTATAACTCCGGTAGAAGTTCTGGATCAGCACCGCAGCTCGCCGGCTCTGCTGAAACCGTTTCTGCTCGTAGTAACTTCGGAATTTGCTCTGGATGAGGATGGCTGCCTGGGTCATCTTTTTGTAAAGTGCATACTGCAGGGGACACAGAAGGGACAGGACAATTAATGACGGGAGCCGTAAGTCCTCTGAGCTCAGGAAGTAAGAGCCCCTCCTTCCTACCCTCATTTTTGATGGGGCTGACCACAAGACTCCAACAGCAATCTTTCATCTCTCTTTCAAAATGGAAAGAATCAGTTTCAGGACAGCCTGCAGGCAACACGGCACTTCTGACCTCAGACAGCAACATATTCTGCCTCTCCTGATTTCTAGTATACTTGAGACATCTGAGTCCAAAAACATTAAAATGTAACATTTTAAGCTGAGAATTTACTATCCAATTTGGAAACACTTTAACCCTTACTATGCGTGACTCTACACACACAGAGCCCCCTGGCAGTCAGCACCTCTAACTCATCTGCTCCATGACACACATTTCTAATGGAGTTACAAGGTCCCAAACACCAGGCTTATCATGAGACGCTGACACCGCTAAGCCATTGTACCCTGCAAAAGATTAATACTCATCAGACCCATACAGTGGCCATGCAGTGGACCCTGGAAGGCTGCCAGAGAGTATCAGAGGCCTTCAACCCAACATGCTCCACAGCCACAGATCTGAGAGAAGGCAGCACAGGAGCCAGGCTTGGTTCTGAATCAGTCTCAAGGCCCTAACACACAAAGCTCACCACCGTGCTATGTAGAAGTTTCTAACACAGTGAAGAAGGCACATGGCTATTATAAGGGGACAAACTACTCAGAATCCCAAACTCCATGCCTGATAGCATCCCTAGCTGTGCCATACACGAGGGAAGAAAACCGGCTTCTCAGAATGTTCAAAAAGCCAATCTCTCTGATCTCTCCTGGCTGTCTTTAGATTCATTTCCATCCATTCAAAGTCCTTTCAGGTAAGAGCACTGCATCCTATGGTGCTCCTATAAGTCTCCTCATTACAGCATGAACACAGTGCATGTTCTGGTTCCTTGGGCCACCGTGAAGCCCACCACAGAAATAAGATATTGGCTTAATATTCACTAGGTTCAAAGTCACTGGCTGGTGGATTGACCTGACCATAAAAATGTTCACCTATTATTAATGCCCAGGCCCAGTCCACTAGAAAAACTACAGGTCCCCAAGGATAGATGTGGTATGGCTGGGTGGCCTAGCAAAGGAGTATGTGTTTGGTGACTGAATGACCCCCCCCCCCCCCTTGCAGCTGGTGATGAGTGTGGAGTTTATGACTCTGGTGGAACGGTTTGTGAGAGGACTTGGTGTATCATTACCTTCAAGGCTATCCATGTCAGCTTAGGGGAGAAACAGAAAATACAAGATTAACGTTAGATTACTGAATACAGAAGACAAACTAAAAAACCCCAAATCAGTATAACTCCCAACCAAAACCAACAAAAAGGCAGCCTGGCTATGTTAATGCCTTCGCCTTCGAAAATATCAGTCTTACAGCTAGCTGTCACCATTTCCAAAGATAATGCCTTCCATCTTCCTAGCCATAGACAACATTTACTCAGCAGGGTTTTTTCTTTCTTTTCTTCTTCTTTTTTTAATAAGTACCTGTTGTCATCACAGACTGAAACCGTGATTCTGTGTATGATATAATCTAGTGCTAATATGAAGCCTGTTCACCAGTCACAGAGACACGTGGACTGTGGTGTCAGCGTTTGCACAATAAACCTTCAGTGTCTGGGATCTCGGACTCAACTGGCCGGAGTTGAAGCCCTTGCTTCCCTTCCCATTGATAAAGTTTAAAGGAGATGCTTGAAAAACAAAACGAGCCAAAATGGCAACTCACAATAGAAACCAAAACCTTAGGTCTGAAGGAGAGCATGGGACCCCATATATCTCTGCAATTATTACACATCTTAGTACTCAATACCCTTTATGTAGAATGTAAAGCTTACCCAAAGCCCAATAAAATAAAGTATTCTAAAATCTTTTATAGAACAGCCTGTGTGTACATGCCTGTGCATGGATTAGTATGTGTGAGTATGTAATAGTGAGTCCAGGCTGGCCTTGAACTAGGCGTCCTCCTATCTCAGTCTAAGTGCTGGGACTAGAGGTTTGTGCTACTGTTCCCAGTAACATGACCAATTTTAACATGGAATCTAGTCTAAACTCAGTAAGAAAAGTTTCAGTATTTTATAACCACCTTGATATCTATAAACTCTAACATTTGCTTAATTTCTACAAGATTGCTTCTTCCTCTGTGACTAGAAATAAAACTGTTTGCTTGGAGCAGCTATGAGGCTATGGTGCTCCTGGAAGACAGGCGGACACTGCCCTGATGTAGCTCAGCTACCCTACAAGCTGTACTGGCAGCATGGTCTCTGAGAAAAGCCTGGCTGTTCTTCATGCCTCTGCTAACTACAGCTTGGTGGCAGACTGCTGTTCTCTTTTCCTCGGGTTCTTACTCAAGGCCATTCAGGTCAGGCCTTTGCTATCAAGAGTTGGATGTGGTGCTTTTTAGCCAAAACACACAGCAGCATCCTCCAAGGCCCAAGCTGCTTGGACAGATGCCCTTTCCTTCTATGACACACAATTGAGGTTTACCTGTTTGTACTTCCTGTAACAGCGTTGAATGACGGCAGCAGCCACTTCTTGCTGTTCCCGCAAGGGTCTGCCCTGAAAGGTGAAGTGAGGAGGAGATCAATAATGAGCTAATGTAAGAACTGTCAACAGACATGTAATGCTCCTTTCCAAGAAATAAAATCCAAGGCTTACTAAACCACAAGGACAGTGATCACTATGAATTAGAAAAATGAATTTCCAGAATAAATCTCCAACTATTTTTTTAAACAAATTAGGCACTGCACCACTCATCTTACAGGCTCTCGGCAGTCTTTCCTAAATAATGCGACTACTTGACTTTTTTAACGCCTGCGGGCAGGGCGGTCAAGACTCCTTTAGGGATGTGCCGAAGGTGACCGATTCCCATCGAGCTCCCAAATCCCTGATAAAAAGCACAGGGGCAGCCTACAGTCTCTGATCTATGTCCTCAGGGTCTGATCTATGATTTAGGTCACAAATTCCTTGTGGCTGAGGTGTCAACTTATCAACAATAAGATAATGACAGCCATCCTGCTGGTTTTATTTGACTAAAACTCCTGGAAGTTATTATGATAATAATACAACTAACATAAAGTCTTCCAATAAACATTTTATCAAACCGCAAACCACAGGGAAAGGGGACTGGGACGGAGACACACCCATTTTACCTTGTATTTCCGGAAGGCAGTCTGGACAAGCCTGGCAGCTTCGTAGAGTTCTCTCTGCTCATGGTCGGACAGCGTGAGCTGAGCGAGCTCATTCTCTACCTTCTCACTGGTGGATGCGCTCAGGAATTCTGACCAGTCTGCAGCCGAGGGAAGACTGGGTTTCTCAAAAGCCACTTCACTGACAGGGGAGCCTGCGGGGCTCAAGCTGGCATTAGAAGAAGGAGTTAGGGGCTCAGTGTATGCACTCCTGAAACAAAAAGAAAAAGACCAATGGTTAACAGCTACTTGCACCATCCATTACCCAGGAATTGATGAGACAAGACAGGGTCCACCTGAAGCCACCCCGGGCAAGTGAGAAGCCTTCAGTCTGTTTGTGGATTGCTTAACACACTCAGACTTTGGCTGCACCTCAGTTAAATTCATACTGAGCACCTATATCAGTTTAGCACCGTGCTAAATACTGAGGCCAAAAAGGACACGAGCCTGCCTCTAGGAAACTTCACCTGAAGTCAGGCACATCCTGGCCTGGCATTTTACCAACACTGATGTGGGGAGGAAGGGACAGGAGAGAAGGCAGAGCCAGGGTTTGGAAGTGGTTCGAGGCCCTCCTTGGGAAAGGCGCTCTTTACACTTGGCCTCCAGTTAAATCCAGGACTTTATCCTGGGCAGAGAATCCCTGACCCCAAATTTTCCTAACCTGATGTGGGCAGCACTGGGCAGACGGTCGGCATCAGCTAGGTAACTGGCCAGCCAGCTCATTGTACTGCTAATGGTGGCGGGATCTGTTCTTTCCAGGGCTGAGGACTCCATGGGCACAAAGTTCTCCTGCTTGATTCGGTCTGGTGTGGCCTCAATAATGTGCTCCGCCAAGGTCATCATGTTCACCTGCAACCAGAGGCCACAGACACTGAGCTTAGGAAGAAATCTCCAAGCCTGTTTTACTGCCACCCCTCACCTTGTAAAGGAAAATGGAGGCCGGGCAGAGAAGTGGGGGAAGACAGCCAGTTTACACCTCAATCCAACGCACTCAGCAACATTTTTAGTCAGTATGTGACTCACTGAGACCTGACTATCTCCTAATCACCTTAGTCACATCTTAGAGAACTTCTGTCTTGGGCCCACTGTCTACTCTAAGCAGCATTAACCAGTTAGGGACCTCATACCTGGGGAGTTCCAGGTAAATCCTCATCTTAATTAAAAAATATCCTTTATGTGACTGCACGTGCCTTCTACCAAGTGGTCCTGGAGACCTAACTCAGGTCATCAGGCTTGAGGGCAAACACCTTTACCTGCTGTGCTATTTTGTCAGCCCTACATGTTGATTTTGATTTTTAACTGGGTGTCCATGCCCGTGCGCACACGTGTGTCCCTGTGTGCACATGTGAGAGCAGGTGCCTGCAGCCCAGATGAGGGTGTTGGATCCCCTGGAGCTGGAGTTGTGAGCCACCCAGTATGGGTACAGGAAACCAAACTAAGGTTCTCTGCAAGATCTATACTTAGATTGTAGACATAGTCTCATCTTTTCAAAGTTATTTGCACACCTCTTAAAAATGATAGTTAAAATGCAACAGGTTAGGTTTCACCAGATCCTCTGGCCTCGGTGAATGAGTGTTCTGAAAGGAGGTCCACAGGGTGGAAAGGCTCATCTCCTACCGTGAAGGCACCTCAGAGTTACTGTGCTATGGGGTCCCGCTTTGCACACAGACCCCCAGCTTGTACAGTGTGGAGTAGGTGTGATGGTGAGTGCTGAGGCATTTGCTGCCCTGTGTCTTAACTGTGGATGTAAGGTGACTGCTGCTCCAGGCTCCTGCTGCCCTCATTCCTAGCACGATGGACTGTCTTGAACTAAAACAAACTGTTTCTCCCTTAAGTTGATTTTGTAGAGTACTTTAGTATAGCATTGGGAGAAGAATCTAAAATACACACTGTTAACCACAGGCCTGGGAAGGCCTAGCTCCACTTCTGGTTCTTGAGTGTGCTCAGCAGGTCCCTGCCACACCCTCCCGAGACCACAAACTCTTTAGTCCTGTGCCAGGTATTTTGGTCACGGCAACAGCAAGACACAGAAGACTACATCCTAGTTTGACGAAGTTTCCAGAAAAGCAAAATTCTGGGACTGAAATCAGATGTGGGTGGTTCAGTGGGACACCGGGAGCTGAAGAGGAAGTGAGACTGACCTAAGGCCTTTCTGACCAGCTGACAGCTACTGAAAGTTGGCTAAAGTGGATTTTACAATCTAAAAATCAGAACTCAAAAAATAAATGCCATTTAAATGTTTAATGTACATTTTCAGATTTACATGGATGAGCAACTGCCTATGACAGTGTCTCCAGAAAGGTTTAACAGAGGAGAGAAGATCCACCCTGAATGGGTGGCATCATCCCACAGGCCGGGGTCACAAGCTGAATAAGCAGAAAGCGAGGAGCCCCAGCAACCAGCTCGGCTTCCTGACTGCGCCTCACTGTTGAGCAGCCGCCTCCCTCCTGCTGCCAAGCCTCCACCACCACCATGGATTACACCTTCAAACCGAACCAGAAAGAAACCCTCCCTCCCTTCCTTCCTTCAGCTGGTTTCATCATGGCAAGCAGAAAAGTCATTAACACAGGTCCAGCAGGAACTGTCCACACCAAGGTCTGGGCAAACTCCAGCAGGCAGAACACAGCCTGTTGGTGTAATGAGGGCTTTCTCCGACTGCAGCTGCAGTTCGTCCCTTTCACTCTGTCCACTCTGTCCTACTTCTGTCCTCTTCGGCAGACCCAACAGTTATAACCGTTTCTGTATGAGCCACAAAGCTTAAAAATATTCAGCTGGCTCTTTACAGAAAAATTTGTCAGCCTTTTGTCTACAACATTATTTAACTTAGGCTGGGCAAGGGTGGGGGGACACATGTAACCCCAACTACCTGGGAGGCAGAAATGGGAGGATCATAAGCTTGATGTCAGCCTGGGGAACTTAATGAGACCATCTGGAGATAAAACTTAAAAGGGGGCTGAGGACTGTGCTCAGTGGAGAGTGTTCGCCTAACATGTAGGAAGCCAAAACATTATCTGATTTAACCTGGCAGGCATCCTCCTGGCTACATGGTTGTTGGTAAATCAGTGGTGGGGTTTCCCATCCACTAGGTGCAGTAGGTATACTGGTAATAAAGCATGCATGCTTCTCCTCCACAGAATACCAGAGAGACCGACAGCTCCCCCAGGATGCAATGCTCAGGAGTGACTCAGCTGTTAGGTTCCTGCACCTGCTGGCAGGGAGACGGCTTCCCACTCCAGCATCACTCCTTAGGCATGGGCCTTCTTTCCACTCCAGCATCACTCCTAGGCATGGGCCTTCCTTCCCACTCCAGCATCACTCCTAGGCATGGGCCTTCCTTCCCACTCCAGCATCACTCCTAGGCATGGGCCTTCCTTCCCACTCCAGCATCACTCCTAGGCATGGGCCTTCCCACTCACTCCAGTATCACTCCTAGGCATGGGCCTTCCCACTCCAGCATCACTCCTAGGCATTGGCGCCCTAGAGTTTTCCTTTTGTTTTGGGATGCATCAACAAGAATCTGGAAATTAGAGGTGGCCCATCCCATGCTTTCTGGTTGCCCCTTTTGACTGCCTCCGATTCTGAATTGAGTGAACTTTGTCTTAATCACCTGGTACCTCGTTTAGTCTACAAGTTTAGTGCCCTCAGAAGACTCTGTGCTTCCTACGTTCATTACAAGGGCATCCAGCTATTAGCCCTAGAGGTATTTCACTGCATGCCATGTGAGCCTCAAGCCACAGACGTCCTTCACAATGGCTAGATGACGGCCGTGGTAGTCAGTCACTCTGATAAGCCAAATCCTGTCTGCAGGCTTCCTGGCTATTTTTAGGGCCTTGACTCTATATAACCAGTATTGAAAACAGTGAAGCTGTCATCCTGGATGCAAGGAAGCAGGAGACTTCTTAGAGGGTCAGAAGTTGAGTTCTGAAAGGCTGCTACCAAGAGGGAAGCCTGTGGTCAGGCCTTATTCAGGGTGCCGAGTCACAGAAGGAAAATGTGGTCCAAGGGAAGCAGATACTCAACATTTTCCTGAGCAAGACCAGACTGCAAACCCTTCCCGGGTGGGGGTGGGGGAGCCAGGGGTCTGGGTGTGTAAAAATTACATGACTCAGAAGTGAACCGTAATGTTCACAGTCACAGTGAGGTTCCAGCTTCTGCAGGCTTACCTGACCGGTCTTACCTGAATATCATCCATGGGCTGGGGGCATTCCTCGCTCTCTGTACTACCCCGGTAGGCCCCCATCTCTGCATTCACCACCTCTCGGTTAGCCATCATCAGGACACTCATTGGTTCCCTCGGACGCACCTGTGAAGGCGCCGCGTCCTTTACTACACTGGTCCCCTTCGGATTTCCAGTCACCTGTACTGTAGACACACCAATGTAAAGATCTTTGGAACTCCACTTTACTACAGGCTGAGGTGCAGAGGCTTGGAATGCTGCAGACTCTGGAGTGGGAGGGGAGGCTTCCCGGCTGTAGTCCCTCACTCCTTCACTGGGGCTCATTGTTTCGGGGGAAGACTGCTTAGAACTAGGGCTCTGCTTCCTGATATTTGGCTGCTCCAGACTCAGTGCAGTGCAAAGCAGTTTCTCCTGCCTTGCCTGGAAGGACTCAGGGTTCAATTTATGCTTTTTGGGAGCCGGATAATCTTTGTGGCTCTCACTGCTGTAGTAATTAGAGGGTTCAGACCGAGGTCTTCTCAGATCTGAAAAGTACAGTAGAAAGGACAGTCAGGACAGGCGACGAAAGCAGGAATCCTAAAGAACCAACACTTTATGCCTGAGAGATAGAAGTGCGAAGCTGGAGCGCAAGACATTCCTGAGCTGTCAACACTCCCCAGCAGTGCTTCCTGTACAGACTTTCCACACTGGGAGGGACACTAGCCATTGTTAAAGGAAAACCAGAAACATTATGTAACCCGCCCCCCTTGCCACCAACCCTTAAACGTTTGTGGCTATCCTATGGACTCTTCTAAAGGAAGCTGCAGAAAGCCAATGGGGAAGCCAGCAAGTTCCAAGATGAAACCCCTGTGAATTTGTACCTGGATTGGTGCTTGCAATGACAGTGACTCCTTTGGGTATTTCTGGAGAGCTCATGGCCTCCCTGTGCCATTGGGCCATCCAGCTGTCTGTGCTTGGCTCTTCGCTTGGGGCACAGTGGATCCTGGGGGTCTGTCCCAGCTGGGCCTGCTCGTCTCTTTGCAGGTGCTCCAGACATTCTGCTAATTTCACATGGCCCCTCGACCTGGCAATTCCCAGAGGCAGCCTTCCCAGGGAGTCTGGGATGGAGATGGCACGGCGGTCCCATTTGTACAGTACCACCGCTGCTTCTAAGTGCCCTAGGGCACAGGCCCACATCTGAAAGCCAGAAGACAGAACCAGGAACTCAACAGGAGGTCGGGAACAGACTTCACTTCTGCTGTTGCTGGCAGAAGATACACTAGTCTGCAGGCAATCTCAGTGGGGCCACTGGATAATCAATGCCATCACAATCATCTCTAACAAATGCCCAATTCCAGTGAGAAGTAACGGTGTGCATCTCTGACAGTCCCCAGAGTTTATAAATTCACTTTGCTAAATCACTTTAGAATTTATCTTTTTTTTTGTTTGTTTGTTAGTTTGTTTGTTTTTTCCCCAGAAAGGGTCTCATACAGCCCAGGCTGGCCGTAGTTCACTGTGTAGCCGAGGATGACCTTGAACTTCTGAACCTCCTGCTTCCTCCCCAAAAGCTGATGTTAGAGGCCTGTACCATCATCATACTCTGTTTTGCATCTCATCTTTTAAGTGACACTCTCAGATCCCACTGGGGGCCGGAGTCCCTGTGCCAGTCTAGAGATGGTTAAGGGACTAAACAAGCCTCCCCACCAACCCCCTCCCCCCGAGACAGGGTTTCTGAGTGGCCTTGGCTTCCTGGAACTCACTCTGTAGCCCAGGCTGGCCTCAAACTCAGAGATCCCCCTGCCTCTGCGTGAGCCACTGCCTAGCTAACAAGCCTCTTCCTTACCAGAGGAGTGCAGGAGAAGTGGTCCACATTCAGGGGGTCAACCTCCAGTTCCAAATCAATGCTGTCAGCGTGCTTTGTGCTGTTGGGGATAGCACAGAGGTTACCACATGTTAACCCATGAGAGAAGGAAACCCCAGGATAACCCAAAACCTGCGAAAATGAAACCAAACTGGGAACCTAGCTTCCCAAGTGTGAAGAAATAGGATTCTGGACTTCAAGGGTAGTTTGGACTCCATTTGACAGACGCCCAAAGGAAACAGAAAGTCTAACATCTCATATCTCACTCGGTAGTCTAGGGCACAAGACCACACTGATCTCTTGGGAACTGTCCTGGGAAAAAGCCCTGGCTCACGAGCTGTGACATGCACTGAATGACAGGATTCCTTTGCACCAGTAGGAAAGCTCAGGAAACTGAGACGAGAAGACGGCCAAGTCCTCTGCACCTGGCCTTACCGCCATTTGATGAGGGTCTGGATCAGGGTGGCATAGCCCTGGGCAGCAGCCAGGTGTAGCAGGGTCATTCCACGGAAAGTCTTGGAATGGATCAGGTGCTTGGACTTGGTCCAGCAGGCTCGGCTCATCATCTTCTCACAGACTACAACCACACGACTCTCGAAGCAGCCCCCTAGGGCCCCGGTGCCAGAAGCACACTGTGTCATGAGAAAGTACATGTTACAACAAAGGCCACAGGCCCTCCACCACAGCAGAGACACAGATGACAATTAGCAGGCAGTAGAAAACATGTTAACAGTGAAAACAAAGAAATGTTAAGAAGTAGAGAGGGGCTGGTGAGACGGCTGGGAGTAGTTTGGTCCTGGAACCCACATGGTAAGTTGCCCTTTGGAGCACGCGCGAGCACACACACACACCTTATGTTATTTTTAAGTGTGTATATATCCAAGCTATCCAAAACCATTTTTTCCTTTACTTTTTAAAAAGAAATTTTATGTGTTTGAGTATTTTGCCTGCATGTACCATGTATGTGCAGGTGTCCACAGAGGCCAGAAGAATTGTGCATGTACACACACACATACACACACACACATTATGATTATACAAATGAGTGAGGTGTGTGCCTGAGAAGAGGGTGTCAGGTTCCCTGGAGCAGGAGTTAGAGGCAGTAATGAGCCGCTGGACAAGGATGCTGGGAACTGAAACTGGGTCCTACTGTAGTATGAGGTCTTACCTGCTGAGGCATCTTGCCAGCCCCTAATAAATTTTGTTTTTTTTTAAGAAATATGACAGACATGTCAAAGGCCTCAATCCTACACAAAGAACTTCAGGCAACTAAGGAATGCTCAGAGAGAAACAGTCTTCCCCAGGAAAGAACACACTAATTGGTTAAATGGTCAGCCCTGAACACAAGTTATCATGATATAAATTGAGCAGGTTGTATTTAGGAATATGTATATATGTATTTATGTATGTATATATACGTACACATATGTATGTAACAACAATTAATGAAGAAAGAGGCCAGGAATTTGAAAGAGAATAAGTAGGAGTATATGGGGGTATGGAGGGGAGAAAGGGAGGGGGAAATAATGTAATTATATTATGATCTGGGGTTGGGGATTTAGCTCAGTGGTAGAGTGTTTGCCTAGCAAGCACAAGGCCCTGGGTTCGGTCCTCAGCTCCGGGGGGGGGGGGGGGGGGGGAATTATATTATGATCTAAAAAAGTGTAACTTCATATGGGTAATAATAAATTTTGATATATATGTATGTTCTGTTTTACTGAAATGTTACATTTTTAAAATAATTTTGTTTAAACTGAGATACAAAAGTAAAAATTATCATTTTTTTAAAAGAAGGATAGGAAACAAGGGAGCAGCACTCTGAGAAGCTGAGGTGCCATGGACTCCCCATCACTCTAACAGTCATAGTGACTGGGACACACGGATATGTCTCAGGGAGTCAACACTATTGAAAACCCCTAGCCTCCCCGGGGGAGCGATCATTCCAGGCAATGAACTCTCCTTTTCCTCTGGGTTGCGCTGACAGCTGACTCTTGCTTCTTCAGAAAAAGGGTCAAATCACTTCAAGGTGTTCCTTCTTTAAAAAAAAAAAAAAGAGTGCTTAAAACTATCCAAAACCTTTTTTTCCCCACTTACTTTTTAAAAAGAAATTTTATGTGTTTGAGTGTTTTGCCTGCATGTACCATGTATGTGCAGGTGTCCACAGAGGCCAGAAGAACTGGAGTTACAGCTTGCGAGCTGCCATGTGGATGCTGAGATTCAAACCCGGGTCCTCGGCAAGAGCAGCCAGTGCTCTTCACCACTGAGCCATCTCTCCAGCCCTCATTTTTTTTTAAAGTATTTATAAAGTGAAAAGGGATACTTGGGAAAGCATGAGAGATATGAGACATAGGGTTACCAATCCCAAGGGTCCACAGGAGATCAGTTCACCAACGTTGGCCACATGGAAGAGGGATAAAATCAGAGCTGGTAACCACCACAGCCTGAGTCTCAGACAGCACTCTTACGTCCAACACTCTCAGCCAAGTGGCACTTGTAGCCTAATTCCCATCTCCGGTGTTACTGGAAAAGCATTTTTTTTTTTTTTTGGTGGCAATAAGTTCCATAAAATCCAATTAGTACAAAAATAACATTGTTCCTCATTGCTCTTTATTTTTAAATACGGAAGACATGTTTCCAAAAATTAAAGAGGCAGCTGATGGATGCAATGTCATCCTCAACCAGAGTTGTCAAAACACCCCAGAGAAGATGGCTGGGCCATCCCCAGGAGGCAGCAGACTGACCTTGACCCAGGCAGCAAGGCTGTTCTAGAAACACCAACAGACAACTTTATGGAAACATGGAAATCATCAAGCAGTGCACAGTCAAAGAATGTTTCCATTAAACACAAACAGCCCTGTCTCTGTCATTATGTAGCAGCTACCATCATTTACTGGAGAGACTAATCAACCAGCCTATTCCACAGTAGCTGTACTTGATACCGGATCAGATCAAAGAGGGACAGGTGCCACATGGCTGAACTGAACGGGATATACTGTCCCCTTTACACAGTGTTAGTGTGTGAAAAGGATTTCATGAGAACTTCTTATTCTATCCTCAGATCAACTAGACAGGAGTTACTTGGTTTACAAAACTTAGCAGTATCAGGTGAAAATGAAAGCTATCTTTGTAGTGGGGCAGGCCTTTAACCTCAGGACTTGGGAGGCAGAGGCAGGAAGATCCCTTGAGTTCTAGGCCAGCCTTAATAATAATTTACCACATGTGGTCTCTACCACCAATTTCTGAAAACAGGAGAAGTTAGAAGAAAATCTGAGATTAGTGTGGGCACAGATACCATGCTTTGCTTTCATCTATTATTAATATTAAAAACACTGGTGCTAGAGAGATGGCTCAGCAGTTAAGAGCACTTGCTGCTCTTGCAGAGGACCAGGGTTCAATTACCAGAACCCACATGATGGCTCACAACCATCTCTAAGTCCAGCTCCAGGGGATCTGATGCCCTCATGTGGTCTCTTCAGGCACTCTATGCACATGGTGCATATACATACACACAGGCAAAACACCTATGCACATAAAATAAAAATAAATTAAAACATTGCTAGTGCTTCATATTTACAAGGTTTCCGAACAAACAAACAAGATGTACTTTAAAAGAGGGAATTCTGCTGGGCATGGTGATGATGCACAGCTCTGACCCCGACATTTAAGAGACCGAGGAGGCCAATCTCTATGAATTCAAGGCTACCATGGTCTACATAGTGAGCAATACATATCCCAGGCCAGCCAGGGATATCTCAACAACAAAAAGAGAGGTACGGAGGAGAGAGAAAGAAACTTCTGCAAAGGAAAGCATCCTTCACATTGAAGAGCAAGAAGGGGCTCTCTGAGGCTTTCAGGAAAGGACTCAGTAGTGAAGGCAAGAAATATCCAGTCCTCACTCTCAATCTCAGGGAGCCTTAAATAGTTTATTCTCAGACTTCCTCAAGACAAAGCTCCTACATGAAATGTGCACAGAGGCACCAGGAACAATAGTTTGAAAGCAATACTTGGTCACCTCCCTGTACTTGGCCATGTGATAAATCCTTTGTGGGGCGTATGGAGATAGTATTGTGGGGCTCAGCAGACAGAGGTGCTGTCAGCCCATCAGGCCTGACAGCCCGAGTTCAATCCCTGTAACTGAGGTGTGAGGAGAAAACTGAGTCCCCAAAGTTGTCCTTGACCCTCACAAGAATGTCATGTATACATACACTAATGAAGAAAAGAAAAAAAATTTAAAAAAAAGGAAAGGAAATGAGTGCGTGAAAAATGATAACATGGTCTAATGTGATGCTGTTCTCATTCAACAATGTTCCATGAACCGTTTTCTGAGTTCACCTTCTGGGGGCTAGAATTGCTGAATTAAGTTATGCTCTGTATTTCCTAAGATATGGTAAGACACAAAATATGAAGTAGAAAGACTGGCTTAATTTGGAGTTCCAGCCAATGTGCATCACCCCTGGCTGCTCCTTCTAATTGCTGGGGAACACAGTAAGATCTGAGACCAAGAAGGGTAAAAACTGAGGTGGTGAACAAGAGCCCTGCACCGAGGTGTCTTTCACATGCACACACTGAGCGCAGGTACGATGAAGCGGGTCCCTATTCCAGTCTCTGAATGACATCAGTGGCAGCAGGGAGACCACTGGGACCAGGTGCCTCGTGCATGAATCAAACACTAAGTGGACAGAAACTGCCAATGGCAGGGCCTACCTGGGCCTGGCCCCCTCCGGCACCACTTCCGCTGCCGCCTCCGCTGCCGCCTCCACTGCTCGCCTGCTTGTGCTGCTGGGAGCCCGTCATCTCGGCCATCCTCCTCTCCATCTGCTCCAGCCGCTCCAGGATGGACATCCTGAACTGGTTATCTAGGGCAGAGCAGGAGGAGTGAGGCTGAATTCTAGACGGAAAACATTTGACCTGTGGCCTATGCCAGCTTGTGAGTCTGGAGTCCAAAAGGCTGTCAGTAACTCTGCCAAATGAGGGACTACATCAGGCCAGTTTCCCCAGCACAACACACAGGCATCTCTGCACACCAGAATGTAATGTTTACAGCAGCCCACAGTCCCCAGAGGAAGGACCAGAAAAATCCCTTTTGTGTCAAAAGTCTTGCTTTTGGGCTCTTGCTTCTCTATTTCTTTGTGGAATTCCCCACTGAAACCCAAGGGATCTGACAGATACCCCCTCCCCACCCAGGGCAGACACAGGAAGTGGGTATGGTACAGTATTAGCTAGTGAGAAAGGAGACAGGTTGGGTAAGGGCTCACAAGTTTAACAATCTCACTCGGACAGATATGTTTCACTCCTACCTAGGAAAAGGAACAGGTCATCTCTGTGAGAGCCAGGATTGTGATTCAGAAAGCACTGATTCCATACTGCTGAATGAGGACCAGAGAGCACATCTGCACCCCCACCTGTGTGCACACAAGCACACGCAGGAAGCATTGGGATATGTCACAGGAATAAGAAGAGCCCAAATCATTTTAAAGTCACCAGCACCTATGTTAATGCCACAGATTTTCTTAAATATGGTGCCAGGGGCTTAGCAGTTGGCTGGCGGGGGTTGGGGTGAGGTGGGGGTGGGTCAAAAAGGGTCTCTTTCTGCCGGAGCCCAATCAGAATGTGAAAAAACGAGGCAGCTAGTGAATATGACCAGAACAGTGGGTGGGCACAGAACTGAGACAGGTTAGGAAAGGCAACCCGTAAGTCTGGCCAGTGTGAAGAGGAAAACCAGATAGGCCAGCTAAGAACGAAGGGGTGAGTGTGCGTGAGGGAGTAAATGCAAAGGCCCTGAGGCAAGACGTACAAGGAACGGCGGCGGAAGGGTAGATCACGGAGAAGAGAGAGTAAGCTGGGCTGCTTGGAACCCCACTGTGCTGTCGGCCACCTGCACAGCTAGGACACACCAGCCATACCTCCATGTCTCAGCTCCTCAGTGGGAAGAGAGTTCCTGTGGGAACCACACTAGTTCCTACATGTTCATGATCAGAACATACTATGTCCTAAATGAGTGTGCTTGCCATCAGCTTTTAAGATGGACTATGGTCTTCAGGACCTGGCTGAAGACAGTTACGGCACATTTCTCCCCAAAGTGTGAAAGGCACAGCTCTGTTCAGAACACAGCATCTGAGTGATAGAAAAAGGACAAGCTTGGAAAGGGTAGATCTGCTGGTGTTCCCTGCTACCGTACCAGCGACTCCCTGACTGGTGAGCGGGGCAGTGCTCCCTGCTACCCCACCAGCGACTCCCTGACTGGTGAGCGGGGCAGTGCTCCCTGCTACCCCACCAGCGACTCCCTGACTGGTGAGCGGGGCAGTGCTCCCTGCTACCCCACCAGCGACTCCCTGACTGGTGAGCGGGGCAGTGCTCCCTGCTACCCCACCAGCGACTCCCTGACTGGTGAGCGGGGCAGTGCTCCCTGCTACCCCACCAGCGACTCCCTGACTGGTGAGCGGGGCAGTGCTCCCTGCTACCCCACCAGCGACTCCCTGACTGGTGAGCGGGGCAGTGCTCCCTGCTACCCCACCAGCGACTCCCTGACTGGTGAGCGGGGCAGTGCTCCCTGCTACCCCACCCACGACTCCCAGACTGATGAGCGGGGCAGTGCTCCCTGCTACCCCACCCACGACTCCCAGACTGATGAGCGGGGCAGTTTACATACAAGAAGAAATGAAGGCAGAGAGGCAACAGACCTAGGACAGCACCACTTCAAGCCCTGGCTCATCACCAACACTCAGGCAGACACCATTGCTTCACTTTACAGACAGGGACACACAGGGAGGAAACATTACAGAAAGACAGAAGCACAAGTTTGAAGTGCCCTGAAAAACAGACTTCCCTGGAAATTATAAATACCAACTTGCCATCAAATTCATTTTACTTTACTAAACCAAAACCTTTTTTTAAGTCCTGCTGTTGTCTCCATAAATATTAACAGAAACAAGCAGTGCCCACTCAGTGAGACCCTCCATCTCTGCTCCAATTTCACACACACGGGTGGATGTGGCCATCTTGGAGGATTTCACCCAAGTGTTATCAGGGAAACCTCGGGATGAAGGCAGGGGACGGAATGACCAGAGGGGCCTTGAGCAGATCCCACCCCTCTTCCCAGGAACCATCAGAAGCCAGCTGAAGCCAGAACTCCACCCTTGGGTCACCATCCTTCTCGGGACACTGCAGAGGCTCGTGCTTCCTCCCGCAGTGCAGTGCTCAGCATGACCTCCATTCACCTCTGGACCTGCACTAGGCTAGCTCACCCCACTGAAATGATGTGGCGGCTGAATTCTAAACCTCCACGGCTCCGGCTGCTCCTTCATCTTCCTGCACTTCTCCCAGGCACTGTGAACCCAGCAGCCAAGATGGACACCCCTCAGGAGACTAAGTCAGGGGCACTGACTGCCCTGAGACCTGGTCACACGTACCCTGAGACAGCCACCAGTTCCCTGTGGGGCAGAGCTGGAGTGTGCTGTGCTAAGGATGGTCACCTGCTCATCCCTCCTACCAGGCCTCGGGACACAAACTGCAGCTACCACACTGCATTTGATCTCTAGGAACAGGGCTGCCCTGACGCTATGCACTGAGTGCACCCATGTTAATAACCTTCTCCAAGGAGCACTGCACACAGATACCCAGCCTGAGCCGTGAGGCAAATAAACACCTCTTCTTTATACATCAGCCAGTCTCGAACAGAGCTGCCTCTGTAGCTGTGTCCTCTGCATCCATGGGCTCATTTGAAAGATGGGGATATTCTTTAACAAAGGTGGAGGGGACTGGGGAGACAGATGGCTCCATCCATAAAACACTTGCCATGCAAGCATGTGATGTGAACTTGAGAGTTCAGTAACCGTGTAAGGTTGGAGCAGATATGATAACCTGTCTGTAATCCCAGCCCTTAGGAGGCAGAGACAGGATCTCTGGGGCAATCTGGACTAGCTGAATCTGTCGGGATCCTAGTTTGAGTGAGAAATAAAGGTGGAGAGTGAGTGAGGATGATACCCAATGTCAACCTCTGGCTTCCATGCTGAAGTACTTGCTGAAACGCACATATAACCAAACAGAAAGCCCAGGCCTGGTAGCTGGCCTATTACCACAGCTACCTAAGAGGATAAGCAAGAGGATCAAGAGTTCAAAGCCAGTCTGGGTAACTTATCAGCACATTGTTTCAAAATGTAAAATGCCTAAGGGCTCAGCATAGTGGTGCATGCCTTTAATCCTAGAACTCTCAGGAGGCTGAGTCATGCAGATCTCTGTGAGTTTGAGGCCAGCCAGGCCTACATAGTGAGACCCTGTTAGAGAAAAAAAGACAAACATCAAAATGCTCGGGCTGTACATAGCAACAGGATGCTTGCCTTTTGTTTGTGAGCCACTACACCCCAACCCACCAAACCACTCACACTGAACATGGACGGATTTCTTGCTGTCATTCCCTAATACGGCATAATTACTGACACAGCATTTACCTTATTAGATATGGTAAATAACCATGAGATGATAAAATACATGGAAAGATGAGCATAGGCACTATGCAAACACTTCATGTAAGAGACCTGAGCATTCTTGGATCTTTGTGATGTCCTGAAACCAATACACCACGGGGACCAAAGAGGCACTAAATTTTACTATCTCAATAGAATATGGACTCTTGACACCAGAGGTTCTCATTTTAGGCAGGCTGAAGAGACAGCTCGGCTCTGTTCCTAGAGTTTCTGACCCCACAGGTCTGGGTGAGGCCCAGCGGTTGCGTTTCTAACAAGTTCTCAGGGGATGCCGAGGATGCTAGTCGGGACCACATTTCAAGGAGCCTGGCTCAGGTCCTGGCATGCTTCCACTGTGAAAGAACACCCCTCTCTCTTCCACCCAGTGCTTGAATGACTCTGACAGAAGCAGATTCCTTCCCAGCACAGCCTTGGGTAAACTCTGCCTGGCCCCATCTGCCTCAGCTCTGTTGACGAGAATTGGGACCCACACTTTCCCCAAAGTGCAGAGCCAACTCAGATCTGTCAGTACTTGAAAACATTAAGATCCTGTCCCCCATCCCACTCCCCACAATGCTCTCTGCACCCAGCCAAGCACTAACTACATCCCGTTGTTTCTTACCAGTTTCAATTCCAGGTGGAATGTACCCCTGGGTGTTAGTCTCTACACTGGCCTATTTACCTGCCTGACTTCAGGAGAGGAAGGCACTGTAGCCACCATCAGGCCCCTCCCCACAGAACAAGTGCACACATGCGCACCTGCACCCCAGCCACAAGGTACATAATCCTGGCTCCTGACTCACCCAGTCACGAGGACTATCTTTTACCTACACCCACTTGGGTAGAGGTGGTATTCTTCAACCAGGCAGCAGTGACACAGGAGAAGGGATGCAGGAGAGATCGGCGCTCTTGGCTGGGCCCAGCTACAGTGTGACTCACCTGATACCTTATTTCTCTTATCTGTAAAGTCTGTGCACCAACATCTGTCTTGTTTGGATTAAGTAAACCAACATGTGAGGTCTAAGTGAGGAGACTTCTAAGTGTGAGCTACCGTTATGTTGGTATCTTCTCTCAAGCCAGAGCTATGGGGCCTTTAAATATACATATTAAATATATCTATCAATTTTTTATACATATAAATCTTAAATACATCTTATTTACATATACATGGCAAAGATCAGAGCCCCCATAAGCCCTTGTCCAGTTATCTCTAATACTAACATCTCATTTAACACCTTTGTTAAGATGAAGAAACTAATACCGCTATGGCCCCACTACTATCCACAGATCTGAATCTGACTGTAACTCACTGCCCACTAATGTGCCTTTTCTGTTTCAGGACTTAGCCCGGGACACACTGCATTCGGTTTCTAGGGATCCTTGGATTTGTGATTTTACTAGCTCTTACTCTTGACTTCCATCATTGGAAGACCACTAATTGGATATTCTGTAGATGACTCTGCATTTTAGGTTCATCTGATCAGCCTGGTGCTGACATCAGAAGCAGACTTCCTGCCCCTCCATGACATCAGCGGGTCTGAGATGTGCATGGATGATGTGACCCTTGATTGTTTAGTTTGGGCAGGGTCTGTTGGACTTGTTGATGAAGTTGGGATTTTTCTCATGTGGTCTTTGGAAGCAAGGAACTAACTTTGTCTGTGTTCAAAGTGAAGAGCGCTGAACTCCACATCTTGGGAAGAGGTGTCACATGTCATCTGGAGTTCTCCAGTGAGGAAGGAAGTCTTGTCTGTCTCTACTTATTCAGTTGCTTCAAGCAATATTGTCTTGTGTGTACTTATTTTCTACCCTGGGTCACAATCTAACACTATATTATTGACTTCTTGTTCCAAGTGCCCAGCTTTAGCCACAAGCTCTTCCAGGCCGGACCCCAGGCTCCTCTCTCACATCACCACCATCATTCTCTTTTGAACACTTTCTCAACTTCAGGGACTTGTCACAAGACACTCGGGGTTTGCCTTTTATTTCTCATGCTCCAGCCTTAGAAGCAACAATCCCTGTGAGTTGTGGAGCTCCATTCCTTTCACTGGAGAATGGTATTTAGGAACCAAGACTTGGGTGCTATGTGAGCTCACTGCATTGCTTCTAGGCTGTCAGTGGACAGAGCTAATAGACACTTGTATGTATACAGACACATACTTCTACAGTTATCCATCTGTTCAGATGTTAAAATAAACTGGAGTCCACACTGATAGATGAGAATAACATTACAATGTTCATTCATACCCCCTGGGGCCACTGAAACACAGACAAAAGAAGATGAAAAGAAGCAATGTTATGACATAGTAAGGCAACACCAGACGTGCTGCAAATACTGCCCAGAGATGGGTTAGACTGCAAGAGGAGGGAGGAGGGAGAGAGGAAGAGAGAACCCCACAGGTATGCAGGGCAGGTGCAGTAGCATGCCTGACCAACCTTACTCCAATTCTTAAGTTTCCAACAATATTAGAAAATGTAAGTATAAAGAAAACTACACTCACAATCATGCATACCTCTGATGGTTATAAAGATCAGAAAGAAAAAAAAATGTGACACAACCAATCATTGTCCAAAAATGTAGAATGGCTTGTTGGAGCTTTGTGTGGTGATGCACATCTTTAAACCCGGTACTCAAGAGGCAGAGGCAGGCAGATCTGTGAGTTCAAATCCAGCCTGGTCTACATAATGAGTTCCAGGCCAGCCAGGTCTACACAGTAAGACACTGTCTCAAAAAGCACAAAACAAGAAACAAGAATGGCTACTTGGAGCTTGATTCACCTGATCCCTGCCTTTCCCATTATGCAAAGTACTGATAGGGATTTCTAACTCTCAAAGGCATTCATTTAAAAACATTCCAAGTTGATAATTGCCTAAATCTTTAAAGTTCCCAGGCCATACCAGAGGCCTAAAGAAAAAATTTTAAGAAACCAGACACCTACAACATGCTCTATGTTCAGAAAACATGGAATCTGCTACTGGAAGAGAGGAGCCACCCAGGGCATCTGCTATGAGGGAGGTGCTGTCTGTGGGGAAAACAGAACAGAACAGAACAACAACAACAACAACAATAACAACAACAACAAAATCCCGAGCCTGCTGCACCTCCTGCTGGCTCCTGATTTTGTACAGCCCATTTTAAGTTTCAGAGCCCAGTAATTTTCATGGCTGTACTGGATGATTTCTGACATGAGATCAACTAATTTAAAATATTGGGGTAGGGGACTGGAGAGACGGCTCAGCCGTTAAGAGAACTAGCTGTTCTTCCAGAGGACCTGGGTTTCAATTTCCAGCACCCCCATGGTGGTTCACAATGCTTCTGGCCTCACTGGGTACCAGGCACACAAATGATGCACAGGCATACATGTAGACAGAACACCCATACACCTAAACTAAAATGTTTTTTAAAATTAAGGGGATGAGAAATGGCTCAGCAGTTGAGAGCATCTGTTGCTCTGGCAGAGGACCTACATTTAGTTCTCAGCACCAATGCGATGGCTCATAACCATCAGTAACTCTAGTTCCAGAGGATATGGCATCCTCTTCTGGTCACCACAAGTACTGCATGCAAGTGATGTGCTTACATGCAGGCATGCAGAACACTCATACACACAAAATAAATGCAAAAACATTTTTAAATTAAATCCTTCTCCTTGGACCTATAACATAGAACTGATCTCTGTTGTATCGTGGCATGCTCTTTAGCAACTGTTCCAGGTCACATTTATGTTTTGTTTTCTCTGAACACACCAGGAACTTTCCATGCCTCTGGCCTGTAGTTAATATCGCCCTTTGCCCACGTCCACCTGTGAACCCGATTCTTCATAAGCCCAACCATCACTCTGGGCAGTGCATTAACAGCAGCTACTGAGCGGCTACGTGGAGCACCTGCAGAAGCTAGGTACCCCTGTGTAAGCTCCATTTTCCCAATGACTAGAGGATCCACTCTTGACTCACAGGGGAGAAAGCAGAGGCTCAGAAAACAGCTTCCTTACCCAAGGTCATGCTGTCTTTAAGCATCAGGGCAGAGACCTGGACACAGGCTGGAGTCCCAGGTGTTGTTTCCACTGCACCCAGCCACCTTCCCTGTGTTGTCCTGTCCTAGAGAACTCAGCAAACACACATGCACTTGTCTTCCTATATGTCATCCCATTACTGGCAAGACTTGCATGGGCTTTTGGGAAGCGGGGTCTGGCAGCAGAGTGGGTAAGTGTTCAGGGCAAAGAGTATTGTTTTCTAATTTAAGCACCTGGGAGCCAAGCTATTGATGAGGTCACCTACCGACTAGCCAAGGACTCGGCAAATTTCACTGCCACAGTGGATGTATGCACCAATCAGCAGCTCTTTTTGTTTGCTTTGGTGGGGAGGGTTTGGTTGAAATGGTCGAAGTGCAATGGAGCTGAATTGGAGGGTGGATGATTTAAAAAGCTGCGTTTACCTGGCTTTTTTCTTTTCTTTCTTTCTTTCTTTTTTCTTTCTTTCTTTTTTTTTTTTTTTTGCAGCTCAGGTAAAGAAATGATGTCACTACACAGTGCTGGCCATGAAGCCTGGCAGCAATTGTGACCATCTGACGTCCTCAGACACTAGCTGGAATTTCCCAGCAGAGCAATGTCACTTTTCTGCAGCCGTTGGCGCTGCACACTAAAAATATCACTGACCCCTAACTGCTGGATGCCCCCTTTTCACTTGGGAAATGGGCTGTGCAAATGGCAGAGCACACCTTCACGAAAGCAGAGCCTGTAATCAGTCACCAAAGTGTTAAACAGGTCTATCAGGTTAAGCTGCTATGTAAACATGGAATTTTAATGATGTGAAACAAAAGAAGTATTTTCTAGCGCAACCTCAGAAGCATGCTCGGGCACGGATGCCTGCAACTCAGCTAAGGCACAGTACATGCAGAGACGCATCGTGTGCACTGAGGCACTTCAGGTCGTGTTGCAGAGTAGGAGAAAGTTTGCCTTGGCAGGTAAATGAATGAAGGAGCAATCATCAAATACCATCTGCTATTTTAAAACGCGTTATTTGTGTCTCAAGTGCACATGTGCCTCCTGTTGCTATTTGGACAGGGAATGAGAAGCCGTCTCTCGTTCCATTTACAGCCCTTGGCTTCAGTGGCACCAGGAGCTGACAAAGCAGGAGGAGGCATGGCTCGAACTATTTCTGTAAAGAACTGTAATTGCTGCTTAGGAAGTCTCCTGAATGTTTCAGGAAGCTTGGAAAGATGGGGAAAGTGAAATCACTTCATTCCTTCCCAGAATAAATGGGGCCACTGGAGTCCATTAAGCTGCTCCTCCCTGGCAAGCCGTGTAAGACGTCTGAGTGCAGAGCGAAGGGTAAGGGCCAGTCCGAGATAAGGCACACGCTGTACCACTCCGATTTTCCAAAGCAACTGCTAAATTTAGCCTTAGGAAAAAACTGCCATACTCACTCCACTTTTTAAAAACCCTCCAACTCTGCAGACCGGAACGCTAGAACGGGAGGTCAGGGTGCTTCCTCCATTTGCAGTGGTTTGGGACTCCAATTTCTCCTCCTTGTCTTTGTTCCACACAATTCTGAGTGAGAGTCTCAGGAATGCCCAAAACTCTTTTGGGAGACTGCTGAACAAAAACAACTGGCCAGCAGCAGTGAGAGCGAAGCCAACTTCACAGTTCTCTCCTACACTCGGTTGTCCACTATGAGAGCCCGAGGTGCGAAGAACAGCAAGCTTACTCGTCAAGGACCCCAGGGTTCTGAGGGATGCCCGAGAGCTCAGCCGTCACTGCAGGAACATTAGGCAGGAGAGTGCCCAACTTACTGCAGGAGCTGACCTTGATGTCAACAAAGCACAATTCACCTGGGACTCAAGGCAGCAAAACAGCAGCCAGGAAGAACGGAAGAGAGCAGGACTCCGACCGAGGATCAGAGGGTCAGTGCCCACTCTCATAGCTCCCCTCTACATATGCTAACTTTCCAAAAAGACCAGCCGCAACAGTCCCGGCGCACTGAAATACAATACACAATGAAACCCATCATTCTGGACAATTAATGTATGTGAATAAAAAAGAAACACGATAAACAGGAAAGGAGACATCAGACAGACATGGGGGAAGCAGATTACACTGAAGCCTGAGGAGGTTTTTTAACACAGAGTGCTAGCCTTTGACTCGGGGGACAGACAGAAGACACATGGGTGGCAGAAAAGCTAACTGGTTCGCAGGAAGGAAATACAGAGCAAAACCCCTAACGCCTAAGGATTGAAAAGGACAAAGCATGAAGCAGGCAGAACTGTCAGGAGTGAACATGGTAATCAAGTGAAGGCAGATTGGTTGTTTCATGGTTATAAGTGTCATCAAAAGTCATTTAAAATTCATTGGGAGTCCCCAAAAAGCTGCCAGTTATGTCTAGCTCGGCCACAGCCTTGCAGCATACAGGGCTGTAACAGAAATCTGCACCAAGCTGAGTGTGGTGGCGCACACCTTTAATCCCAGCACTCGGAAGGCAGAATCGGGTGGATCTCTGTGAGTTCAAGGCCAGTCTGGTCTACATGTTGAGTTCTATGACAGTCAGGGCTATGTAGAAAGACCCTGTCTCAAAAAAAAAAAAAATGCACTGAGAGATATCTGGCAAATGAATGATTTCACCCATCTGAAAGATAAGATGTGAACTTCAATAACAAGCTATTGTCATTTCTATGATTCGTTTTCCTAAGAAGTCACTAAAAGCAAGTTCTTGCTTTGTTTACCACTTGCTTTGGTTTTGCTTTGAATGAGACAGGGTGACATGTAACTCAAACTCACTACGTAGCCAAGACTGACTGTCAACTCCTGACCCTTCTACCTCCACCTGCAAATGCTGGAGAGTTACAGGCATGTGCCACCACACATGACCCTGCCACTTCCCATCCTTCATTTGGGAGGGCATCTTTTATCTATCTTATCAAAGAAATATCAAAGACCAGGCCTCCGAAACCAACAAAACACCTCACTGAGATGAAAGCATGTAATAACTTCCACTCAGGCCACTTTCTCCTTAAAAGCAGTGCTCCGCAAGATTGGGAAGGAAGCAGAGTGTAAACACAGTGGAAAAGAAAGGATGGTTTAGTGCCTCTGGGGAAGAGCAGGCAGATAAACCTGGCAGCTTCCAGTGAGGATGTCCATCCACAGGGACGCTCGGCTTCCAGTTAGGATGTCCATCCACAGGGACGCTCGGCTTCCAGTTAGGATGTCCATCCACAGGGACGCTCGGCTTCCAGTTAGGATGTCCATGCACAGGGACGCTCGGCTTCCAGTTAGGATGTCCATCCACAGGGATGCTCGGCTTCCAGTTAGGATGTCCATGCACAGGGACGCTCGGCTTCCAGTTAGGATGTCCATCCACAGGGATGCTCAGCTTCCAGTTAGAATGTCCATGCACAGGAATGCTCGGCTTCCAGTGAGGATATCCATCCACAGGGATGCTTGGCTTCCAGTGAGGATGTCCATCCACAGGGATGCTTGGCTTCCAGTTAGGATGTCCATCCACAGGGACGCTCGGCTTCCAGTTAGGATGTCCATGCACAGGGATGCTCGGCTTCCAGTGAGGATGTCCATCCAGCAGGAACTCTTAGTCCCAAGTTCTTGCTGGTTTCCAGTATCTGCTAGACCACCCACTCTACACACTGGATGGAAGAATTCCCCTTCTGGTTCCCGACTCACTCTCCCATGTGTTGTCAGAGGCCCGCAGTTGGCAAGGCTTGGCTCTCGGGCTGATTGTGGGGAATCACCTGCAGACACACTCTGTTGACTTGCTAACTTGTGAGGATGTTAAAGTCCAAGATGATTCAAAAGCATTTTATTTGTTTATTTTTGAGACAGAGTCTCACTATGTAGCTGTGGCTGGCCTGAAGTTCCTCTGTAGACCAGACAGGCTTTGAACTCACAGAGATCCCTTACCTCTGCCTCATAAGCGCTGGGATTAAAGTTGTACACCACCACGCCCAGCCTAACATTTTATTTTTTAAAACAATGGCATACTTCTACCTCACAACTTGAACATTTAATAACCACATTTTTCACAATGCTATAAACTCTGAGACAAATACAGACAAACTCCCTTCTAGATTAATCAACTGAAATACATATGTTTAAAAAGAAACAGCCATAATACTTAAAATAGTAGACATTGCAGGTAAGTCTCAATACATAAAATTATTTAAAGAGGATATTTTATAATCTTTCTGATAAAAGAATAAACATTTTGTTAAATTCAACATAGTTCTTGAAACATTTTATCTGTGAAGGGAACAAGTAGTTTTAGGAAGTGCTTGATCCTCAGAATCTTTCCTTAAGAGGACTGTTTGGTCCTGGGCTCCATCTGCTGCATCAGAACCAGGACAAGTCCACATCTGAGCAGTGCCCATTCCATGTGGCAAGTGTGGGAGGAAACTTAGCACTTCATGTCTCCAGCGCTCACCCCCAGGCCAGGTCTGCACAAGTGCTCCACTGAGGCCTGACTGGAAGAGAGAAACCAGCTGGTGTTTTTCACTAGCGATACAAAACTTGACTTCAATCAAGTGTGGGGCAGCCTGCCCTGTTATCTTCATAAAAGCCCCTAAAGTGGACTTCCTGAACCATTCCACTCAGAGCATGGTTCTAAAGGTGTGGGGAACAGTTCAAATATGGAACAAAAGGTCAATAACCAACTCCGGCAGCCATGGAAGCCAGCCCCTGACACACGGCTCCTTCCTCCCTCCTCACTTCCCCTGGTTTTCCCTCTCTGCCCCAGTCCATTTCCCCAGAGTCAATTCAGTCTGTTCCTTACCCTTGCTTAGCTGGTAGTAATCCTGGATGCTACACCTGTTTTTGAGGTGGCTGATGAAAATACATACGACTAATGGCAAATGAGATGAGGCCAAGTCAAGAATCGGAACAGAAAAATGCTCAGCTCAAGCAGCTATACAGAAAATAGCACAAAGTGCTCCAAAGGAGTTAAAAGGGAGTCCTTGATTTCACTCACGTAGCAAAGCAGATAAAACAGAAGCCGCCGATTTCAGGATCCCACAACCTGCCCTTGCCTGGATGCATGACTTTCCTAACATCAGAAGGAGGACTGGAGGAGACAGCTCAGTAGTTAAGAGCTCCTGCTCCTTCAGGACACAGGTTTGGTTCCCAGCATCCACGCTGGGCAGCTCACAGCTGCTTGTGACTCTAGCTCCCTGGGATCCAGTGCCTTCTTCTGGCCTCTGTAGGCAGTGCACTCACATGCACAAACCTACACACAGACAAACACAATACACAGAAGCACGAAGGCATGAAATCTAAAAGAAATCTTCCATAGGTCCTAATAAGAATGCTATGGAGCTGGGCATAGTGCACGCCTTTAATCCCAGCACTCGAGAGGCAGAGCCAGGCAGGTCTCTGTGAGCTCGAGGCCAGCCTGGTCTAGAGAGCAAGATCCAGGACAGGCACCAAGGCACCAAAACCACACAGAGAAACATTGTCTCGAAAAAATAAATAAATAAATAAATAAATAAATAAATAAATAAATAAATAAAATGCTATGATTTCAGATTCCAGCTTCCTTGTAATAAAAACAGTGCTGGGTTTCAATAAGTCCACAAAAAAGTCTAATGTGATCTGACTTGTCAACTGTCTGAAGAAATGGCTTAGGCCAATGACAAATTAACCAGGACTGCACAATCAACTAACCAAAAAAAAAAAAAAAAAAAAAAAACCTGCAAAAAATGTAACATTTTAAGTAGGTTTATGCTGTCTTCATAGCTATCCTGGACTGCATGTGGCCCATAGGCCACAGGCTGGACACCCATGGTATATTCTGCCATGTGAGGTGGCCATCACCAATACATTGCCCTTGATTTAGACCAAAACCACAGGTCAAAGTGCACCTTCTTTTTAAAAATACTTTATCCAGTCTGGGTGTTGTTATCGGCAACAGGAAGTGATTCTCAAATACTGAGTGGGGATAGCTGGGCTACGTATCTCTTCCCTATACCCCATCTTCTATCTCAGGAGACTCCCTCAGTAACTACAGTTCCCCTCCAGACACCAGCTGCCACACAAGGACCTCCTCAAACCTCCATCCTCTTTTCTCTCTCATGGGTTTGACTCTAAGACCACCTGTCTCAAGCTCTTTGCTCCATTTGGATTAAAAAAACAAAACAAAACAAAAGAATGCTGCAACTGTAACACAAGAGTAACATTAGGGTTATGTCATTCAGAAATCTAAATTACTCCTTGGCCTTACTTTAAGCTGTTGAGGGTACTGGCCAGTGAGATGGTTCTGTGGGTAAAGGCCTTGTCACCAAGGCTGACAGCCTGAGTTCAATCCCCATGACCCACATGATGGAAGGAGAGAACCGACTCCACAGGATGTCCTCTGGCTCCACGTCTACCCCATGGCATGTACATCCGCACATAAACACAAATAAACATAGTAAAAATGCAGTATTAAAAGTACTAGGCACTTCACTTTTCAGAACATCTTTCTGAGTTCTGTATGAGTTAAGAATCCTCACCAAAAATGTTCCCTTTTACTAAAATTATTTTCTATGTAAATTTTTGCTCAAGCATTATTGTTTTATGTACGTGAGGTTCACCATTCCCTGGTTTGGGGGACACATTAAGTGTATGTTACATGTTGATATGTAAATTATGCAGCTCAGTGCTTTATAGTACATATGTGACACATATTATGGTCATTTTTTCCTTGCAAATGCATACTGAAAGGGTTTTGTTCTCAAGCTAGCCCGGGGTCTAGCACTGTGGAAAGTAGGAAGTATTATTGACAAGCTTATAAGCTTTTTTTTTTTAAAAATGTCCCCCATAGTAACAGGGACTTAACTACCTGTTTTCCAGTTGGTGGCCCTCTGGGGGCTTTAGCTGGTACAGCCTCGCTGGAGGAAGCACAGGAATTGGGGAGCCACTTTTAGTTCAGTCTCTCTGCTCCATGCTTGCATTGGAGACCTGAGCACTCAGCTTTCTGCAGCTGCTGCTCACTGCCGCCCCCCTCCGCCATTATGGACTTTATCCCCCTGAAACCCTAAGCCCAAATGAACTCTTTCCTCTCTGGGATGCCTTGAACATGGTGTTTTATCACAGCTTGTATACTTCTAGAGTTATGAGTTCTTCCTATTGTTTTATATTAGTAACTAAAACACCTTTCACACATTCTAAAGCCAAGGGCATTGATTCTGGCTAGAGTAGAATCAATGGCTTCTTTCACAAGCAAAGACAACAGGATACTTAAATACACTCTTCGTTGGAAAGTCCAAACCACAAGTGTGTAATGTTAAGAAACTGAATCATATTTTCTGAAAATGGTCCTAAGGACCATTTGTCAGTAACTACTGAGGAGTCACTGAGCAGCAATGGGTTCTAGTGTCTCCTCATTTAAAATAGGACAGGAGTAAGAACACAGGATGCCGAGTCTCTGTAGTTTCAGAGTGATAATCTGGTGTTATGATAGAAAAGTGTCAGTTCCCACACAGTGTGCCCACCTGGCCTCCCTTCCTCAGACCATTGTGGGGAACACAATGTCTGTGACCCATCCCCAAAGTCACACATTCAAATACTGTGGTATTAGGAGACAGGGCCTCTGGTGAGTAGTTGGCTCACGGTGGAGTTCTTATAAACAGACTGCTGCCCTTTAAAGGGATCCCAGAGAACCGTCTTGTTCTTCTACAAGGCTGGCGACCCAGGAGAACACAACCACGGAGGTGGGCCCCCTGATCTGGGACTTCCAGTCTCCAGAACTGTGGAAATGACTGCAGTGTCTACACTGCCTGCTGAGGATAGTATGTCACAGCGGCCCAGACTAAGAACTATTCTTGCCCTAGACTCAAGGTGGTGCTGGCACCAAATCTTGACTCCAGGAGTGAGTAGACAGTCCAGTCTCGCCAATGTGGGTGCTACCCCCTCCTCACTTAAAAGGCTGGACACTTGACTCCAGCTGGGCCAGAATCCAAAAAGTGGCTCATTTGGGCCAATGAGAGACATTTTCAGGAACTTCTGGGAAGGAAGAGCTGCCTTACCAGATAAGTTTGCTGAACTGGCAGGTGTAAGGCTGAAGCTTTGAGCGGGCCACTTCAGGAACACCTGCCTGAGAATAAAGGGCCAAGAGAGGAAGGCAGATTCCTTATGACACCAACTGAGTAACCAGACCCACAGTACCTGAGGAAAATGCCAAATCTGGACTTAATTTAAGTCAATGGACTCCCTTTACACCAATCTGATTCAAGGGTGAGTTTTGTCATTGGCAGCTAAAAGAAAGGTGTGTGATGGGGTAGGTGGGATGGTTCAGTGGGTAAAGGTGGTTTCCCTGCAAATCTGGTGATCTGATTCAATCCCTAGAAAGCACAGGAAGCCGGGAGGAGAGAACCGACTCCACAATGTTGTCCTTTGGCCTCTACACCTGTGTCATAGCACGTACACACACTCATATACAACAACAGACTCACCCTATACTGTTCCTTCTTTTAACTTTTAAAGGAAGGCCTGAAGTAATGGCTAATCAATTAAGAGCACTGGCTGTTCTTCCAGAGGACCCAGGTTCAATTCCCAGCACCCACATGGTACCTCATAACCGGCTAGAATTCCAGTCGTAGGGATCTGAAGCCCTCTTCTAGCTTTAGGCAAGCTTGGGCACCAGGCAAGCACAGGGTCCACAAATATGCATGCAGGCAAAACATTTATACACATGAAGTTTATTTTTGTTTTAATTTAAAAAGGAAAGGTTTGAGGTCACTCTATAAAAATGTTGATCATTTTGCAAAATACCAAAAAAATCTATTTTTCATGTTTAAGTAAAAATATTCTTTATTACTAACTATATATTGGTATTACCCTAACACTGCTAGATTTTTCTCTAGAAAACTGGGTAAATTATGGCAGAAACAAGCTGTCATGCTTATGTGGAGCCCAACTTAATGCTCATTACCCACAAAAATCAGAAAGATGGCAGACTGCTCCGGCCTAGCTGGGGACCATCTGTTGTAGAATTTATGTCTCGAAGAATCTTAACTCTTCAAGCCTTGGGTTGCTGCCGGATGCGGCAGCACAAAGACACATCCCACAGAGCAGAATCACAGGATTACCAGAATTGAAAGACGGTCTAGGAATTACTGATTCCATGGCTTTTGACTTTTTCTGACTGTGGCCTATAGCAACAGAACCCGCTGAGCAGACAGGCAGGCAAGCAGGCAGACACAGACACAGACATAGGCACACACACCCCTGAAACAAAAGACTCCCAAATCCACACTTATTATGTGCAACACACTTTGATTTTAAAAACTGGTGGTGCTGACCTACTACCTCAACTTCCTGAACCACTTTTAGCTTTAGGGGAGAGACAGATTAGGGACTGTGATTCAGGGACATAAGACAATGTCCCTATTAGTTTAGCTAGGGGTAAAATGGAGACACAGACCTAATACCCATCTTATTGTTGGTATGACATGAAACAGCCATCACCTATATACAATCCTCAACCGCAAGCTCATCTGCCAACCCTAAGAAACCCAGGAAGATGATCCACATGTGACCCACGCTACCTTATACGGGTACAGTGTCCAGGGTTTTCAGGGCCACTTCAAGACCATGTAAGAAGGAACTCACACCTTCCAGAGACCTTGAACCGACCTCAATGGGAGATCATGTGACATTTGCGTCTAGACTGCCAAGAGACAAGACCAAACCCAGTGCACGAATAGGAGCAGGTTGGTATTAAAGAGTATTCTCACTTTGATTCTGGCACTGCTTAGCGAGGAGCATGAGGCTGAATGATGTCTTTATTAATATGTATCAAGTTCTAACTCCTAGATTGTATCATGCCAGGTACAGTTGTGGAAGGGATAGCTCACATGCCACCCACCCCACACACACCCTTAACAGCCACTCAACCGATCCAGATGATGGTAAGGGCTGCATCAATGAGGTGAGACCCTAGTCAAGCTTGGAGAACAGCAGACAGATTTTAACATGGAGTGTTGATGTATGGAAGCTTATGGGTCTGACTGCAATACTGGATCCCTATTCAGGAGCCAATGCAAAGACCCAGATGGTAGTAATGGTTAATAGGAGACAGGTGGAAAAAATGAACAGAGGACATGGTTGATCCTGGAAGTTAACATGTATTAATTTAAATAATGGAAAGTCTTATTTATTTACTGTTGCTTCCCACATTACAAATGTAAGTTTATCAGCTGTTTAATTGCTATAATTATCTGCTCTTCCAATGGTTACTTTCTGCAACTTAGTACTTATCAGTTACAATTTGCTTGAAACATTGTATACAGCAGGTGCTTCAGAAGGTGTAGGCCCATCTCTCCACATGGATCATAAAGCAAAATTCAACAAATAAAAGGTACCACAATAGTGCTAAAATTTTGGTTAGTCCATAAAGAGAACTTTCCTAAAATGAAGCGTCAAGAAAGATCACACAGTCGGCTCCTTCGGCCCTAGCAGGTTTTGTTTTTGTTTTGTTTTTTTGAAAGCTACTATTGATAAGCTATTATATCACCGTTTTAAGGAGCCACTTGCCACAATGCTTGGATAGTAGGAAATGACTTTCCAGACGACAAAAACATATGCTTGTCTGCCTACTGTGTGGTAACCCGGATGTAAGCACGTCAGAGAACAGCGAAGAGTCAGCTGGCTTCTGGGCTTTGCTCAGGACGAGGGTAAACCTATCATACAGATCTCTGCAGGTCTGAGCACCGAGACCACACTCAGATGTGTTACTCAGCAGGCTAATAAGCACTTCCTAAATGTCAAATGTGGCTGATATTAACATGTGATCATCAATGTAACACTATCTATCATCTGTACTTCTCCCACCATCATTTACAATTTCTTGATGGCTGTCTGACCTCTCATGAAATAGCTATTTAAAAAAGGGTAAGAAAGATAAAATCACCCACCCGTGGCTTTGATCTACAATTGTCGGACAGCCTAAAGTGAAGGTTAGGGCCAACCCCTAGGAAGTGTGTGGAATTTCATGGTGTTGTTTACTAATTCCAATAGGTTCCCTGTTGCGCTCTCCTGTACCTTCCCTTCCCTTTGTCTAATCCTCTTTTATTTCATCTATTTTTATCTTGATTCATGTGTAATCTATATCTCAGCAACCTCCCTTAAGCACCCCCACTCCACCCCCGGTTGGAAGGTGAGCTACGCACAAATAAACCACATCACACATGGCTGCCAGAGGCTTTTTGGCAAAGGAATACGTAACGGAGATGAGTTCCCAAATATCGGGCTCAGGCACCGTGACGGGATGCTCCGCTGATGTTTAATAACGAAGACCTGGCACCAGGCTGAGAGCCTCCCTCTTTTGAAAATATTGATGGGACACAAACATTAAATTGCTTTAAACTAGAGAGAGCAAAGCCCTTTAAATATGAGAAGACACAAGAGCACAGAGTGAACAGTGGGGAGCTGAGGAAGGCAGGTGTACTCGGCTGGGAAAGGATGAAAGACTTCCAGAAAATCATGCAGGACTGTGCTAAGCTTAACAAAATGGTCTCCACTGATTTTTACTGGGCAACACGGAAAGTTGTGTTTTGTATGAATATATTCAATTTCTTTAGATTTTTTTTTAAAGGCAGGCTACACACACAGTACTGTAACTTCCGAAGATCATGAGAAAGAGTGACACACCCAAAGTCATTATGACAGATTTCCAAAGGAAACTCTAGATCCCCCAATTTACATGTCCCACACTGCCAGGGGACAGGCACTCTAGAGCTGAGCCTGGAATCCTAGCTGTCAGTAAGAGCTTCACGCCTTCTGCTGCGGATACTTTCACTGTCAACTGATTCTTCAGCTTGATTTGCTCGTGTGAAATAAAGAATTCTCAGTCCACCTGTTATCCACGAATTCTGTAACAGTCCAAGCACATTACACTGCAGCAGGACAGCTATTCTAGGACCCAGCTCAGCCCTGAGTAGAAAGCTGAAGGAAAGCCGGAAACGCCATGCCTGTGATTCAAAACCCTTAAAACATGCAAAGCTGCGAACTCTTTCCCTAAACGATCTATGTCCACTTGGATTGCCCAGATGGAATTCAGGAGGCACACTGAGGTTCCCAAACAATTCATGACGCTCCATTGCCTTTTTTCACTACCAAGCTAAATGGACCCTGTAACTAAACACTATTTTCTAGAACATTAAAGATTATCACTCCCTAAATCCAATACCAAGAAAAAAGCCCCACAAGCTAATTTGTTATTTAGTGATTCTGGTTTTCAAATAACAAATGATTTACCTATAAACACACATCAGGAAAAGCACTATGTGCCCTTCGTGTTTTTGTTTACTGGATTTCTGAGCAGTAGTTTCTGTGCACACAGATTCTGGAGGGAGACTGTGCAGTCACTGTTTGTCCATTTTACCACAAAACTGGTTGGAGCACAGTTATAAACTGAGTTTAGCTCCCTGAGAGGAGAAACACAGCCAATCCAGCCAAGGTAAGCGGTACTCTGGAGATCCGAGAACCTTCTTGGTTGTTTACTGGGCCCGCTTTCCTCATTAGCTATCTCGGGTTCGCCAAAAGAAATCAGATCAAGCACTGCTGGACCAAGTAGGAAGGTGAGACAAGAAGACAATGACAAGACTCGGAAATGTGTTCTGATTGTTCGACCTTAGCCTATGGCCTCCGACAATGGTAAGGGCCACCTCTAACGCTGTGCAAATCACGGAGAAATCAAAAGAGCAAGAGGGGCACCCGGGGGTGGCTGTGAAGAAGAACGTGCCCCCCTCCAACACCCTGCTTCTGGGCTGCAGGTAAGCCAAGCTCTCAGTAAGTTCTTCCACACCTTCCCTCTCAACTTTCCTTGGACGCATGGAAAACAAAGCGGCCTTCGCTGCACTCGGGTGCACTTCGCTTGCACCGTGGGTGCTGAGCCCGGCTGTGGCCGCCGCGCGGGGGAACCGGGCTCGCGAGGGACGCGGGCTCGCGGCCAGAGGGGGAGCTCAGCGCAGCTGCGGAGCAGGAGCGCGCCCCCCGCCCGCGCGCCCCCGCCGCCGCACCGCACATAAACACGCGCGCTCCAGAAACGCGCGCCAACGCCCGGCCCGGCGCGCTCCCCAGCTCACGTAAACACACTCCCTTTCCCACGAGCCCGCGTGTCTCACACCTGCTCTGCGCACGCTCACCCAAACACACGCCCTCCTGTAAACACGGGCCTCGCACCCATGATCGCTCCAGAAACACGGCTCAGTTCCCTAGGCTCACTCCGCCATCCACACCCGCTTCCCCACTCGCTCCCAAAGCACGCGCGTCTCGCACGCAGTCCTCAAACGTACTTGCTCAGGCGACCGCACTTCCCCCATTCGCTCCAGAAACACGCCCCCACAACACCAGGTCCCCGTGCACACTTCAGGCTTCACTCGCGACGTAAACACGCGCGCACTCACTGCCGCGCCTGTAAAGACCCGAATGTCCTCGCTCCCCACGCGCTCTAGAATCACGCGTGCTGCACCTTGCTCCTCCGACGCTCTTCTTCCTCACTCTCGCTCGCGCCCCCGCGAGCACGCGTGCTGCCCCCACGCCCGCCCGCCCGCGCACCAGCCTCCACCCTCGCCCCTCCGCCACGCGCACACTCACTGGGACGTGGGAGCACAGTCACCCTTGGTCCGCCCGGCGCCCAGCCGCCCGTCCCCGGCTCTCCGCCCCGCCCGGCCCCGCCCGAGTCGCTCCACTCCACACGCCGCCGCTGGAACGACGCGCTGGGCTCTGGGTCCCGCGGTCTCCCCGCCACAGCCCGAGTGCACTGCCACGGCCAATGGAGGGGCGCGGCGGTGAGCTCACCGGACTCGGCTCCGCCTCCAGCGCCGCGAGGGCCAATCGAAGTGCGCCACGTCACCCGGAGCCGGGCAGAAGCAGGTGTAGGGCGCGGAGCGGCTCGGCGCGCGGACTGCGCCGGAACTGCGCCCAGCCTGGCGGCGTCGCGCTGGACGGCGCCGGGCCGGGCCTGGAGGGCGTCGCGCGCGCGTGGGGCTGCGTGGGGCCCGAGCCGCCGCCCTGCCCATCGCGGTGGCGGCTCCCTCCGCCTCCTGCCTGGATGCACCTCGCAGGCAGGGCGTCTCCCAGCTGGACGGGCCGCCGCGGCAGCACGTTCCCCGCAGCTTCTAGCCGCGCAGTGCCGTCGGGTGGGCCCGGGAGCCCGCTCCCAGGAGCCCTACGGCCCGGGTGTCTGCAGTGCAGCGAGCTGGGGGAGGGGGCTCTGCGCTGGCCTAGGTGGGGCCCGAGGACCGAAGGGCTGTGACAGTGACTTTGCACCCCCTGGGAGTTCAAGGCTCTTTCCATTTCTGTGGTCAGAGCTCGAACTCCTTAGCTTAGAGTCAAGGGGCCACCACTTACGTACGCAGTTCTAGTTCTCCGCCCCGACTGTAGCGCTATAATCACCCACTTGGATATTTTGCCAAAATATATTCTCTTGCCTCCTGCTGTAAAGCTAAACACAACTCCGAAGGCTCTTTGTCCCCACACAGCCTTCTTAGACATCCCAGGGGAACGCCATGGGCCCTTAATTCTCTCAGACATTTTTCTCTTGTCATTATTCACGAAACCGCTCAACCACCCAAGACCTTGCATATAGAAAGTATGACTCCACATGCATCTGAAGGGCCATCTTTTGTTTGTTTTTCCTTTATATTGTCTATTGACTTTAAAAATGACGTTATAGCTTTCCTGCCATCTGGGTTAAAAATCTCTACAGATAAAGGTAGGAGCCTCTTAACCCTAACTCAATCACACTATGAAAATGACACACTTTTGCCTAGCCCTCAAGTTCGAACAACCAATGGTGAATCTATGGCTGGAATCCAAGTGAAGGACAGCCTGTGCTCACACTTCTAACGCACAAAAGGCAGGTAGGTGGCTGACAGTCTCTTGAGGATCTGGCCACAGACAACGTTTGCAAGTCCTGTTTGGAAGCCTGCTTTGGCAGTCAGGTCTCCACAACATCGTCACACTCCCACTAGGTCCTGCAGAGTCCACCAGCCTCTACCCTGGTCCCACACAGGAGCCTCCCAACCTCCCAACTCCCCTTCATGTGCTAGGAGAACTTCTGTCAATCCCTAAGGCTTGGCTCAAACCTCACCACACTCACCACTGGGGGCAGAACCATGCAGAACTGCAGCACACAGGAGTGGGTTCTGCCTCTGTCTAAGGGACGGTGATGGGCAGTAGTTCAGGACACTTTAACTTTGGACACAAACTTCCCAAATTCAGAGCCAGATGCTGTCACTTGTCACCTGTGTGCTCTGCGCTGTTGCTTTGTATCTGCGGGGCAAGTGTTAAGATGTGACGGTAGGCACATCATGAACACTCCGTGAAGCTGGCTGTTGTTACTTTCTGAACTATATCAGGGTACCTTGAGTGCTCTGAGCAGTAGCTAGAAGTTAAGAGGCTGATAGTTCTGAATTCAAGTAATGTTCTGTTGTTGGCCTGAGCAGTTTTGGTTTGTACATATAACCCGTGTGCTATTCCATATGAATACTGTACATTCAAGATCTTAAAGGTAGCCCTAATATCTCTGTGAACAACCACAGTGTAGCTGGGCACACTTTGTGTCTGCAGCTAATTGTTAGATTGCTTTGGATCGACCAAGAGCAACACCCAAACTGGCTGAATGAGACTAACATGAGGACCCACAGCTGCCCTGTGCTCCAACATGCCAGGGAACGCTTGATGATGAGCACCCATGCACCAAGACTAAGAACAGGGATTCCCTAGGCTGTTCTCTCCTCTCTCCTCTCTTCTCTCTCTCTCTCTCTCTCTCTCTCTCTCTCTTCTTATTTTGGTTTGCTTTTGTTTTAAGGGAAGGGGCAGAGTTCGCCCCTGGGTATCCCAGGTGTCTGAGGAGAGCCCTCAGGGAGTGCATGACTGGCCCTTCCTTCTCTTTCCAGCAACCTCATGTCCACATGGTGTGGGAAGCGAGTGGGGTCAAGGGCGGCTGCTGCGGCACAGGAGGCATGGCTGAGTTCTCCTGTCCAGGCTGCAGTCTATAGGCGCGCAGGAGCGTCCCATCTAGGCAGCCCGCAGTGATGTCTGCAGCAGGAATGTCCTCTCACTACTCTGATGGCATAGTCTCCAGGAAGCACTCCCTGCCACACTGAGTCCCCATTGCACAACAGAACAAGAATCCTCCTTGGCCAGGGCACAGGGAGTCAGGTGGAGCTGGGGTGAGCTGAACGCTTCTGCAGCTAACTGAGAACTCTGACAGTGTGCTCCAAACAGATGCCCACAGGTGGTTGGATGCTCCTTGTGGGTATTTGTGTTCTCTTCTAATTAGAAAATGAAAGGGTAAGGCATGCGTGTGACTCCAGAAAATTATTTACACTGGGGTTTTCTGGGGCTTTCACTGAACCTGGGTTGTTTTCTGAAATGGAGAAAAAGAATGCTTTCATGAGTTTGTTGTGAGTCCACTTGGCAGGATCCAGACCAAGGGCAGCTTTTGTCCCTGAGGCAGGTACAGTCTGCTGTTGTCTTAGCCCCACCCCTCTGCTCACTGGGGACCCTGAGTGCGCACGGGGAAGAAGAGAATTACAGTTCATTGGGTGTGTGTTATCTGTTGCTGCAGTGCTGGGCACAACTCCATTACTGTTCATTCTCCGCAAGTAGGACAGAATAAGACCAAGGCTTCAAGAAGGCAGGTAACTTGCTCCAGACTCGGCAGCTGGCCAGCAGCAGACCTGGATTTCAGCCTCTGAAACTGCACCCATTTAGTCCTGTTCCGGGCACTCAAAAAGGAGCAGTCTGGAAGTTACCACACAAGGAGTGAGTTTCTTTACACTGGTTAAAGTTTCAGGCGCATAACGGAAAGGCCAAATCAGCCAAAGATTCCATTCGGTACACTTCAGGAAAATAAATGATCATTCACATTTCTGGTTGATGTACTTAGGGATGCTTTGCACTGGCTGGAATCCTTTGAAGTTAGATGTGACCATGTGATTTTTCTTTGGCCAATGAAAGGTAGAATGACCATTACAGACAGGAATTTGAAGAGTCAGTGATGTGCCCACCACACCCATTTCCCCAGCCCTGATGATTGGGAAAGCTTGTTTATATAAAGTGGTGGCCTCTCTCTGCCTAGTTCCTTGAAGGTGTGTTACAGGCAGAGCTCTCCCTCCCAGTAACAGGCACCACACTGGAAGTATGCCTGACAAACCACTGACATTGAACACGGAACTGTTTGTTACCACAGCATAGCCAGACTTCTCCTATGTGATAACAATCAAGTGTGCTTCTGGATAGATCAACTTCCAATAAATGAAAAAACAAACAGGAACAAAGTGAATATTTTAACACGAGGACGAGGCTGGAGAGTTGGCTTAGCAGGTAAGAACACTTGCTGTTCTTTGATTCCCAGCACCACATGGTGGCTCACAATGGCCTGTAATTCAGTTCCAGGGGACCTCTCCGGAACCATCTTCTGGCCTTCTCAAACTCTAATAGACACTTGCATGTACACATAAAGTAAAATCTTTAAAAATTTAAACATAAGTAAGTGCAATATTCATATTCTGTCTTTAAAAAACAGCAGGAGTGATAAGGTAATATAATAGATAAAGCATCTTTCCAACAAATGGGCTGGAAAACTGGATATCCCCATGCAAAAGAATGAAAAGGGACCCTTTCTTACCTCATACGATATATAAAAATTAACTCACAGTATAACGAAAATCTGTAAGAATTCAAACTGTAGAACTCCTCAAAATGTCTTAGCAGTAAGTCTTTATGACTTGGGGTTTACTATTGGCTTCTTAAATATTACCTCAAAACTACAAGCCATCAAAGGGACAATAAACTGAACTTTAGCAAAACTAAAAACAGTTGTGCTTTGAAGAATACTCCAGAGTAAAACAACAATTCATTGAAAATGAGAAAACATCTGTAAACTGCATGCCTAATAAGGGACTTGCATCTCAAATCAAGAATTCTTGCAGCTTAAATTTAAAAGAAAATAACTTGTTTTATAAGTTGAGTACAGGATCTAATTGAGCTTCTGATGAAGAAATGACCAGTAGCCAGGCAGTAGTGGCGCACGCCTTTAATCCCAGCACTTGGGAGGCAGAGGCAGGTGAATCTCTGTGAGTTCGAGGCCAGCCTGGTCTACAAAGTGAGTTCCAGGACAGGTTCTAAAAGCTACACAGAGAAACCCTGTCTTGAAAAACCATCACCACCACCACCACCACCACCACCAACAACAACAACAACAACAAAGAAATGACCAGTAAAGACACAAAGGTGTTTGGCATATGGTGAACTCAATGTCACTGAGGAATGCAAATCAAAGCCACAGTGCACTAGACCTGTAGCGCACACCTTTGATCCCAGCACTGCCCTTGAGAGGCAGAAGCAGGTGGATCTCTGTGAGTTTGAAGCCAGTCAGATCCACATACTAAGTTCCAGGCCAGCCAGGGCCAGATAGTGAGACCATCTGAAAAAAAACAACCACCAACAACAAAGGAACACAAGACAGCTGTGAAGCAGCAGCAATAACAACAGCAAGAAAAAAGCAGAACTCCAGAGTGCTGCTGGTGGGGACGTAAGACAGCAGGCGCCATTGCTTTAGCAAGTGGCCTGGCAGTTCCTCCAGGTGGACCTTCAGTTATTATATGGCCCAGCAATCCCCTTCCTAGCTATGGACTCAAGAGAAATGAAAACAGATGCTTGCACATGTGGACATCTGTTTGGTAATGAGGGAGGAAGGACATATACACACTACAACATGATGAACCTAGAAGGCTGCATGCTGGATTAAAAAAAAAAAAGCCAGCCTTAAGGCCACACATAGCCTGATTCCATGTGCAGGCAATGCAAAGAACAGGCAGGTTTATAGACACAAAGTTGATTACTAGTTGTTTAGGGCTCAGAGCTGGAATTGGGGAGGGATGCGGAATGACCACTAAGTGAACAGGGTCACTTCTTTTGGGGGATGAAAATGATCTAGAATTAAGTTTCTACTGGTGACTGTATAACCCTGTGGATATACTAGAGACTTGTGAACTTTATAAAAGTAAGTGTGAGACTGGAGGGATGGCTCTTCCAGAGGACCTGTGTTCAATTCCCAGTACCCACACGGCAGCTCAGAACCATCTATAAGTCCAGTTCCAGGGGATCCAGTGCCATCTCTAGCCTCTGGGGGCATGACACCCACATCGTGCACAGACATACATGAAGGCAAAACATCTATGTTCATAACAATACATAAAAAATTTTTAAATTAAAAAAATCATGTGGTATGCTGATGATATTACAAAAACGCTGGGAAACACACACAGACACAGGCACAGACACACAGACACACAGACACACACACACACAGACACACACAGACACACACACACAGACACACACACACACACACACACACACACACACACACACACGGAAACAGTAGTAAGTCTAAGCTTTAGAAAGAAGACTGGAGGCCGGGCGGTGGTGGCGCACGCCTTTAATCCCAGCACTCGGGAGGCAGAGCCAGGCGGATCTCTGTGAGTTCGAGGCCAGCCTGGACTACCAAGTGAGTTCCAGGAAAGGCGCAAAGCTACACAGAGAAACCCTGTCTCGAAAAACCAAAAAAAAAAAAAAAAAAAAAGGAAAGAAAGAAGACTGGACCTCAGAGGAGTCAAGTCAGGAGGGCTCGAGGCTAACCCCAAGTCAGGAGGGCTCGAGGCTAACCCCAAGTCAGGAGGGCTCGAGGCTAACCCCAAGTCAGGAGGGCTCGAGGCTAACTTTGTTCACTGAGTCCTTCATGTCCAGGCTTTGTGTGGGGCAGCAAGGGGAAGACTCTAGGTAGACAGGGCTCTGCTTCAGGACTTCAGCACATCTCAGTGAAGAGCAAAGACTAGCCTTCACAGAGGAGGCTCCCTGTCACATGATGGGGACTTCCAGGGCAGCAGGCCAGTAGAGGGCCATTTCTAACAGTACTTATGGAGGGTGTGAGAGAAGCCAAAGGCGGTCACAACTGCCAAATTCCTAAATACTGTGATGGCCTCCTTGATCTTAGAGAACCACTTCCTGAATTTAGGTCTCTTTCAACACCCCAGTGGGTGAATGATTTGGGGACACTATAGGGAGCCTTACAGACTCCATTGCCCTGCCAAGGCCTTGGCTAGGGCCTCTGGACTGTTCAGTAGGAGGTAAGTCCTGGCTTGGGGTCCAATTCTAACACTAGGTCCCTGAGTGGCAGGCTCTTCCTCCATTCTGTGCCTCCTTTCTCCTATGCAAAATGAGGTTAGACCAGAACTCACTGGAATTTGTAAAACAGCCTGACCTAACAGCACTCTGAGCTGAGTGCCTCTGAGCCTCCCTGCAGGGAACTGGATGCCAAGTGAGCGGTCCTATGAGGGCAGCCGCACAAGCAAGCCTGACTAGCCCACAATGCCCAGAGAAGAAATGCGTTTGCATTATTTTGAGCCCCCCAGCTGTGGGGTGGCTTGTCCGCAGCAATATATGCAGCTAGCACAGGCCATGGGCAATGGAGAAGACAGGCGTTGACTCCCTGATGGACATCAGCCTGGGAAGGCTGTTGACTTTGTTCAGGAGGTAAGAAGAGGAGCACTTTCTGTAAGAGTGACAACATGCAGGTTTCTCTTCACGGACAAAATGCACAAAGAAAAACCACCTTTAACTTGTCCTTGGTAGCTTCTGTGGGCTCTTCTCTTCCCAGCATTCCCAAACCCCAGTATTACAGTGAATGACAAAGCTCATGGCTGTTACCATGTTCGAGTGAGGGAAGTGCAGAGATACCTCTCTCCAGGGACAGTGAGTGGAAAAGCAGGAGGTGGGAGTGAGAAGGGACGAGCACCCTAGGGGTTGAGTACCCTAGGGAGTGAGTACCCTAGAGGATGAGTACCCTAGGGGTTGAGTACCCTAGGGAGTGAGTACCCTAGAGGATGAGTACCCTAGGGGTTGAGTACCTTAGGGGATGAGTACCCTAGGGATGAGCACCCTAGGGGTTGAGTACCCTAGGGATTGAGTACCCCAGAGGATGAGTACCCTAGAGGTTGAGTATCCTAGGGATGAGCACCCTAAGGATGAGTATTCTAGGGTTTGAGTACCCTAGGAGTTGAATACCTTAGGGATGAGTACCCTAAGGATGAGTACCCTAGGGTTTGAGCACCCTAGGGGTTGAGTACCTTAGGGATGAGTACCCTAAGGATGAGAATCCTAGGGTTTGAGTATCTTAGGGATGAGTACCCTAAGGATAAGCACCCTAGGGTTGAGTACCTTAGGGAATGAGTACCCTAGGGATGAATACCCTAGGGGATGAGTGCCTTAGGGATGAGTACCCTAAGGATGAGTACCCTAGGGTTTGAGCACCCTAGGGGTTGAGTACCTTAGGGATGAGCTCCCTAGGGGATGAGTACCCTAGGGTTTGAGCATCCTAGGGGTTGTGTACCTTAGGGATGAGTACCCTAGGGGTTGAGCACCCTAGGGTTTGAATACCTTAGGGATGAGTACCCTAAGGATGAGTACCCCATGGTTTGAGCACCCTAGGGGTTGAGTTCCTTAGGGATGAGCACCCTAAGGATGAGAACCCTAGGGTTTGAGTATCTTAGGGATGAGTACCCTAAGGATAAGCACCCTAGGGTTGAGTACCTTAGGGGATGATTACCCTAGGGGTTGAGTACTTTAGGGATGAGCCCCTAGGGTTGAGTACCTTAGGGATGAATACCCTAGGGGATGAGTGCCTCAGGAATGAGCACCCTAGGGGATGAGTACCCTAGGGGTTGAGTACCTTAGGGATGAGCACCCTAGGGCATGAATACCTTAAGGATAAATTCCCTAGGGTTGAGTACCCTAGGGTTTGAGCACCCTAGGAATGAGTACTTTAGAGAAGAGTACCCTAGGGATGAGTACCCTAGGGTTTGAGCACCCTAGGGGTTGAGTACTCTAGGGGTTGAGGGCCAGACAACTGGGTCATCATCCACAGCCTGTATTATAGGACAAATTACTAGACCCCTTTTGAGATGTGAACTCCTTGTTAGAATGAAGATGGAAACATCTCCTGGAGATAGGCTCAAGATGGAGTGAAATGAAGATAAAGGAAAATCCTGGGCCCTGATGGGTGCTCAGTAAGGCTCATCATCCAGAACTGGGTTGACACTACCATTTTGGGCAATATACCCTCTTCCCACCCCTATGTAGTAAAACACACTTGCCTTCTGTGTAGATTGTGGGGGGGAGCCAGCAGACACCTTGGTATGACTGATAATCTCACACAGACAGAGGAGAGTCACCCTGAGTCCTATTCTGTGTCCCTACAGGAAAATCTGGGGTGAGAGGGTCCAGACCCAGACTCTAGCACACTCCAAGTTAGCTCAAAAGTCTCACCCAGCAGGGACTACATCAGCCAAGACAAGCTCAGCCCAACCTCACAGTTTTGTCATTTCTTCATCAGACAGAGAGCTCATAGGTCCCTCTGTGAGGAGCACATAGGCTTCACTGGCTCTGCTCTATGGTTCCTTGTTCAAAGCAGTGCCTACCCCCTCAGTCTTTCTAGAGCTTAGGGCTGGTAATGTGAGAGCACCACAGCTCCCACCCCCCAGAGGCTGAAGCTGACCTTTGCACAAAGTGGGTACCCCAGCAGAGCCTCCCAAGAGGACTCAGGAGTACCTACAACCAGGCAGGTATCACTTTTCCTTAAGAAAAGTACACTCAGAAATGCACAGATTAGCCAGCTGGGCATGGAACACGGCTTCAGTCACAGTATTTGGGAGGCAGAGGGAGGCTGATCTCTGTGAGTTCAAAGCCAGTCTGTTTATATAGTTAGTTCCAGGACAGCCAGAGGCACACAGTAAGACCTCCTTGTCTCAAGCAACAACGACGACAACCACAACGATGACACATGCACGCACACAGGCATACACACGAAAGAACGGATGGATTAAAGCTGTCACCCTGTGTTTGCTTTATAAAAAATGTAGGGGTCTGATCAAAGAGAAGTAGGCAATGACAGAGTCAAAGGACTAGATACTTAGAATGACAGCCACCTTGGAACCACCATCCTCAGAGCGGCCGTTAGACGACACCCATGGAAATGACAGCTAGCGGAGCACTCGGGGAAGAGGCTGAGTGACAGATTTAGTTCAGGGACTCTGCAGATACTCTAGCGTGCTAAATGCTATTACTAAGTAAAGCAAGAACGACTGGGTCGTGGGGGCTCATGCCTTTAATCCTAACACTCTGGAGGCAGAGGCAGGTGGATCTCTGTGAGTTCAAGGCTATCCTGGGCTACACAGTGAGTTCCAGGACAGCCAGAGCTACACAGAGAAACTCTGTCTTGAAAAACAAACAAACAAAACAAACAAAAAAAGAAAGAAAGAAAGAAAGAAAGAAAAGAAAAGAAAAGAAAAGAAAAGAAAAGAAAAGAAAAGAAAAGAAATAAGAAAAGCAAAATTGTGGCCTGGGAAAGCATGGGTGTGTCACATGTATGTGTGCCCCTGCCACTCTGCTGGCCTTTCTCTGACACTGTGATCACGTCTTCACAGTGGCCCTCTCTCTATGTAGCCACACCCCACATGATGACTGCTCCAGGTTCTGGGACCAATGTTAACTAGTCCTTTGTTTGGTTCTGCTGCAGGCTTTTCCTTAGTCACTTCACACCTAGGTGGCCTAAACTGTAACCTAGGACTCCCCTCCAGCCAGCGATGGAGGTCAGAAAGCCCTGGATTACCCCACCTGCTGTAGGAACAAGAAAGACCCCATCCACCTGTGTTCTTGGTTTTAATTCCTGTTTAGGTGACTGGAATGAAATACTACCAGTGCACCTACTCACTTTCTTACTGGGACTGAAAATGTTAGGTCCAAGGCTACAGTGCAGAGATAAACACATGCCCAGCATACATGAGATCCTGGGTTCAATCCCTAACACAGCAACAACAGAAGAAAAATGGGGTAAAGTGGAGTGAGGGTTGGAAGAAAGAGAGGAAGATGAAGCAGGATGCCTCTGGTGCAGGGGGAGGCCTTGGAGTTCCAGTCCACTCCACTCCTGTCTTCCTCACTCAGAGGTTGCCCTTTCCTGATATTTTCAGAAGGGGAGGTAGAAGGATTCTTTCTCAAAATGCATCAGTCTGCTCAGGCATGATGGCACATAAGCATGCAATTCCAATGCTTGGGAGGCTGAGGCAGGGGCATTGCAGCAAGTTCAAGGCCAGCCTGGGCTACAGAGTAAGACTCTGTCTCAAAACAAACAAGTAAGGGATCATCAGTGACTTCCAAGTCCCCCCAGGGCACCGGTGGCTTCAAATGCATCGAGCCAAGTCTTCTAGGACAATGTTCCCAGCATTTCTGAGATGGCTCCATCGCCCCCCATACAGGCCTCATTTGCAGCCTTCTACCATGGTTTCCTGGCTTTAACTGTTGCTGCACAGCCAAGGCCCAGTCTTCTGATGTTATAATAAACACCACCAGATGCCTTAAGCATTGTATTGAACCGTCTCCATGGGAAAGAATGTCTGATGGTTGCACCTCTGTTTGCTTTCCCTGAAAGGTGAATTACTGAGCTGGGAGACTCTCTTCCATCTATACGACCTGGCCACCATTTGCAAAGCCAGATCCATTCCCATCAGTGTTTGCGGAGTCAGAGAGACACTGCCTGAGGTCAGCCACACAGGAGAGGGTATTAATTCTGTTCTTCCCAGGCTCACCGGCCCCAGCCTGAAGAGAGGGAGAAGGAGAGGGAGAGGGAGAGGGAGAGGGAGAGGGAGAGGGAGAGGGAGAGGGAGAGGGAGAGGGAGAGGGAGAGGGAGAGGGAGAGGGAGAGGGAGAGGGAGAGGGAGAGGGAGAGGGAGAGAAGCTGTTCCTAAGTCTACTGCAGCAAAGGACCCTTTGGGAGAACACTCCACACAGCAGAGAACATTGCTCCAGCCAGGGGTGCTGTCTGTGGGAGGGAAAGGAGACACAAGTTCCTTGCAGGGTCACTGCACAGATGAGTAATTTAAAGATGTGATTGAAGTAATATATCAGAGTAATAACCCTGGCTAACCATGCACCTGAAATTTCTCATTTAATTTCATATCTAGGTAGACTGATCTATAATCCATTTGATTTCACATTGCAGCCCAGGGAAAACTGAGTTGTGCATGGTATTCTCCATAGTAGACAAAATATTCACTCAAATTATGTTTCTGACAAAATGAGTTCCCAAAGAGCTGCATAAGCTAGACAAGATCTTCTAGGGCCAATGCTTTAAAAATTAGTGACAACACAATAGATATGCAACATCCTTTCTCCCCTCCATGAAGACAGACCCAAAGAATCTCATCTGTGGGGTGAGGATTAGGGGAGGCCAACAAGGACACATGGGGCAGGGTGGCACGGGGGGTGGGGTGATGTAGCCTTTATCTTCACCGGCTTGGAGATGGTCTCTAAGCCCTCGGAATGTCACATCTGTGCAGTGTGTTTGTTTGTATGGGGCGTCTTGGATCGTAGCACAGTTCAGCAATACCACACCAAGAGTCTAACAGCGTGACTTGGTGTCATCACAGTGTCAGCTGGTTGTGGACCTTGTATGACAGAGCCTCAGAACAAACTATGAAAGTAGAGGCTCTGGTAATACTATCTCCCTGGCAATACTCAACTGTCACACATCAGCGACAGGAAAGCAATGTTGCTCATGACGTCATGTTCAGAAGAAAATGCAAGCTCCGTGTTTGGTACCCTGCTAGACTTATGCATTGTGGCTATGACTGTAACCTATATCCTTCTATGGTGATACACTACAACCTGAGACTAACAACCTTCCGTGAGTGCTCAAGTCCTTTTAGTAATTTATCAAAGGCTCTTAGGACCGTCTGAGCTTGTAGTTGATGTCACAGAGGGTCAATGACGCCCTCTTGGATGGCAATATGCCATGCAGTGACTTGCCAAGGACCTGCCTGGGAAGTTTTCCTCCACTCTGATGGCTAGAGGGTGGATAGGTCTGAATCTGAAGAACGGGAATTGCTTTTCTGTTATTTTCCCACCTACAGGGAACTGAGGGGAGATTTGTCTGTCCTCTCCAGGTAACCTCTTAAAAGCTCTGATGGCATAACAAAGTGCCATCAAGCTTCTACATTCTTGTCTTGAGTCACTTGTCTGAAACTTGTCCAGTGAGATAGAGACCAGAAAAATTAATAATGGACGCCTCCCCTCGTCTGGTTCTGATATCAGACTGCTATATCCAAAAGTCAAAGTAAGCAGTGAGGATGAAGGCTGTAAAGGCAACACTGGGCCATCCTTTTATCTACCCATTTGTGCATTCATCTATCCATCCATTAGCCTATCCACTAATCTATCTACCTACTCACCTATCCATCCACCCACCTACCTATCCACCCATCCATCTAATCATCAATCTGTCCATCCACCCACCCACTTCCCTCCCCATTCATCATAATCATCTCATCCATTCATCCATCAATTCACCCACATCCATCCCTTGAAGAAACAATTATCAAGAACTGCTATATTCCTACTTCTCTATGGCAGATGTTGTTACAGTGCTAATTAAGATAAAAATCCCTGTGCTTGGGACTCAGCTATATTCTTGCCCTTGTTAATTTCATCCATATTCACTGATTCCTTCCATCCAGTACCACCTCTATACAGACACTCAACCTGTGCCCTGCTTGTCACCTTCCCTGGCTCTGAAATCTATGTCCACTTATCATAGACTTTTCTCACAAATATAATATCCCAAAGGCCCCTCAAGAAAGCTCCACCAAACTCATGACCAGTCCTCCAAGATGAATGACATGGAGCCCACAGGCAATCCACCCACAAGTCCTACTGATGTCACCTCCCACACTGTTTCTTGACTCTGTACCTTCTCAGAACCACCATCTTGCATCAGAACAAGCAACTGGTCAACCTTGTGGGCTTCGGGGCTTCTTCAATCTGTTCAATGCTTCTTCAAACTGAATGCCCCAGTCACCTCCAGCTTGACCCACCATCTCTTTCTTATCTCATGGCCTTCACCAATACTTCCTTCCCATCTGCTGTTGCCTTGGCCTGGAATGTTCTTGTCTTCGGTCTTCACGGAGTCAATGTCTGCTCTTCCTTTCGATCTCTTCAAAAGTCATTTCTTCAACAAATCCCTCCTAGACCTCACCGAGAAATCCTGCCCCCCCCCCCCAAGCATCCCGAGTTTTTGGTCAGGTCTGAATTTTCCTCCACTTGACAGTAAGCTTGGCAAGAACAGGAGCCTCATCAAGCCATCTTGACCTTTTCTGATTCCCAGCATCAGAGCAGCACCTGGCACCTAGTGGGGATACACTCTCCTGCAGGGAATGATTTCAAGGGGCAAACTGCTAATGAAGGGATTTACACAGCATTGTGGGAAGGCAGAATAAGAATGCTTTCTTCGTGGAGCAGTGAGAGGGAACACAGAACAGAGCATACTCCAAGTGCAGGAGACAATACTCAGGCCGCACCACAGGGTGGGGGAGACACCGAGAAGATTGACAATCACTGTGTGGAGGTCAGGAGGAGGGTCACCGAGTCCACTGCTCCCTGTACCATCTGCTCACTCTGGTGTCTGAGTCCTCCCCATGAACAAGGGCCTGGGAGGCTGCTGGAAAGTCAGGGTAAGTGAATCCACATGGACACTCTGTGGATATGGCCTGGGGCACGGTGAACATTTGAATTCGACTGTTACCCCTGGCCCGGCAGCAACAAGGACGATGACTCAGGAGAGTGACAGCTCTTCCATGTGTCTCCAGACCAGTCGCTGCAGCTTGGTGCAGTGGACTGACTCAAGATTGACTCTCCAAAGTACCACCTAGTTGGGGGAGAGGGTGGGGTAGAGTCCTCTGGATACATCTCGGGTTTCAGCAGGAGAGAAGTCCCTCAGAAGCCTCCTCTGGGGATTTCCCCATCTGCTGATGACAGAGCTGGTCCCTTGGCACATGGCACCTGAGCCCAGGGTGGGAGTCAGGTTCCATCTCTCTTGTTGGTGTGAATGCGGGCAAAGAGCATCAGCTTATTCAGCTGGGTCCCCTCTGGTGACCCTTGACCGTGGTAAAGAAACTATAGCCTTCTAGCTAGCTTCCTTCTCATCTGCCTTCATGTATCCTGGGGCTTAGTGATGTTTGGCCATGGTTGGAAAGGCGGAAGCAAGTGGAAGGGAGGACACTGTGCAGAGGTAACTATTAGGCTTCCATTGTGGTCAGCCATGGTTTGGTTTGGGGTCCCTGCTCTTCCGGGGCCCATGTTTCCTTCAAGTGGGTCATAGGTTTGTTTTTTGTATACTGATGCTTTTCACTCTGTGCTGGAAAACATCTAAAACATTTTTTTTTTGAAAACAGCTCATGTCATTGGTTAGTTCGCAGTGGGCTATGACTGCAGTGTAGGGAAGCTGGTCTGCAGCCTATCAAAGACTGTTTGGAATGTCCAGTGTCTCAGAGGTGAGAGACAAGGTCACTGGACTATGCAGACAGGACCAGACGTGTGTGTGTGTGTGTGTGTGTGTGTGTGTGTGTGTGTGTGTGTGTTTTGAAAAGGAGAGGCATTGGCCTTGGCTCCAGTCAGAGCCAAGTGCTGTCCCCTCTGTCCTGCCGGGAGTTGCACTGCCTGGGAGGGTCTCCTCCCTCCTTCCTCTCAAAGTCTCCAGAGGTCCCAACCTGCATCCTGCCTCTTGGCTCTGTTGCTGCCGCTGTTCTCCGGGATCCTGGTCACAGGGCCATTTCTCTCTGCTGCTGGAGCTACAGACCAGCATCCCATGCTTTCCCAGAGAAAGGGATTATTGGAGCCTTACTTAGGAAAGCCCACAGAAGTCAGCCAGTGGTGGAGTGGACTGGCCACACTGCAGACTTGCTGGCAGTCTCCCTATCTGCAGGACCCCTGCATTCCAGCAGCATCCAGTGGCCAGGAGACTAGAGCTGTCTCCCCTGCTCTGACATCAGCATGCTATTTGAGTGGGGATGAGTCATTATGTGTTCCTTATTTGAGTTCAACTCTAGATCCCTATGAGAAGAATGAGAAGGGGGTCCCTCCAGGACTCTGGACAGATGCAGGGCTAAGAAGCTACCTTCCTTATGCCCACATACTGCTGTAGAGGGAGGGAAGAGTGGGAGGTACAGGGCCTTCCCACTAGGTAAGTCTGAGTGGCTCATGCCCTCTGCTGTCCTGCCCCAGGCTGTGGCTGAGTTGAGACAGGCTTGGAACTATCATGTCTGAGTTCTTGGCCACTGCTCCAAGTTCTCCAAGCTTGGTCTTCCCCTGACTCTTCAAGATTCTTCCAAGGCAAGGGTCCCCTGGCTAGAATGCTCCTCCCCTTTTCCACTTGGCCCTGGACATGGATGACCAAGGCCTTTTTGAAATGCCCTCTTCTCTCAGCCTCCTTGACATCCCACCCCCCAAGCCTTCTTCCTTCCGTCTCGCTGGCTACACAGTGTCTTTGCCAGCTCCTCTTCTGCTTATGGGTAAGTGTTAGGCTGGCCCATGGTTTGTTTTGTTTGTTGGTTGGTTGGTTTTTTACAGTGTTTCTCTGTAGCCCTGGCTGTCCTGGAACTGAGTGTGTAGACCAGGCTGGCCTCGAACTCAGAGATCCACCTGCCTCTGCCTCCTGAGTGCTAGGATTAAAGGCGTGCACTTCTACCCCCATCACCAGGTCCAGCCCGTGGCTACCAGCACAGCTTCTGTTTCTGTACCCTTTAATGGAGCAATCACATGTAGCCACTGTAATATTACCCATAAGCTCCTGATCCCGAAATCCCACTTCTATTCTGTATTTCATTCTCCATTGTCTCCAGACCTTCAAAGCCAACCATGACCTTGGTATCCGTGCCTACCCGGTTACACCAAAACCAAATTCTACATTTCCTCCGGCTCCCAAATGTGCTTCTTCAAACTTCTCCATCCTAGGAAATAAGCCACTGTCCCTCTAGCTGTTAAAGGCCCAAATCTAAGCATCAACCCACTAAGTCCTTTTTCTTATCTGACAGCCAAATCACCAGCAGGACCTCTGATTTTACCTCCAAACGTCACTCAAAGCCAGTGTCTCTGGAGACTGTTACAAGCTTTGTCAGGGTTGCTATCATCTGTTGCCTAAACTGACGCTCAAGGCCCTGGGAAGGGAGCCTGCAGACAGAGACACAGCACATTTTCCAAACAGCAGCTGGGGCGGTCCGGAAACACACCTGAACATGTCATGTCACCCACTTAAACGTACACCTGGGCATGTCACCTTACCTCCTTAAACGTCGACGAGAGCATGCCACCTCACCCGCTTAGCACACACCTGAGCTCATGTTCCTCGTCTGTGGCAGCTCCCTACCAACCTTGGATGAAGTATTAGCTCCCTACCCTAGATGACAGACCTCATGTGGCCTGGCATTGCTGGCCTCTCCAGCTGACTCCCCTGCATTCCTCTCCCCTGCCTCATCCTCCTTCAGTCTTCCCCAGGTATGCCAGAGCGCCCGGCTAGTTCCCACCCTCCTGGCAACTGTGTTCTGGAGAATCTTTCTGCCTATTGTGTTCTTCCTGTGAGCACAATTTTGTCCCCTCACACACATCTCACCTTCACACAGGGGTCCCTCTTACCCTACTCACGTCCCTACCTAAAATACATGCCTGGAGCCTCCTCCCAGATCAGCCAGCTCGGGGTTCTGCTCAGCATCCATTGCCAGCTGGTGTTTTTATTTGCAACTTGTTTTTTTGTCTTTCTCCCCACTGGAATATAAACCCCAGGGAGAATTAAGACTCCCCAGGGCCTAGACCAGTGCCTGGCACCCGGCAGAGGCTTAGCACATATTTACTGGATGATGGAAGAATGAATGGCCCCAGGGGAAGCAGGCCAGGAGACGGGCTAGGACGTGCACAGCTATTTTGGGCTACATGACGGTGGTGTTGGGGATGGGGAGAAGTAGGAAACATGAAAGAAATGAAGGAGAGAAAGGCACAAGGCTGGAGCTGGCATATGGGGGAAGGAGTGAGCAGGGGTCCATCGTCCTCCCGCGGTTCATCGAAAAGGCCAGGAAGAAGGATGGGAAGTGGGAAGCAACATGCAAATGATTCCGAGTCCCACTGGGCACAGGCTGCTGCCCCAGAGAGGTCTGAAAGGTGCTGTCTCCTCTGAGCAGTTGGACGGTTCTAGATCTGGAAGACATCCTGAGGATGGTCACAATGCACTGTCCCCTTGTGTTTAAATACTGGTGCCTGGCTAGTGGTGCTGTTTGGGGGAGGTTATGAAACCTTTGAGACATATGCCTGGCTAGAAGTGGGCCACTGAGGGAAGGCTTTGAATGTTATATCTGACTCTGGTCCTGGCCTCTGCACTTTGCTTCCTGATTGGATACCATGTTAATCTCTCACCACCATGTATGTCTTTCTTATAATGGTGGAATGAAATTCTCTGAAACCACCACCACCACCACCACCACCACCAACAACAACAACACCAACAACAACCACCACCAATACCACCACCACCACCAATAACAACAACAACACCCCCCCACCACCCCACCACCCACCACCACCACCATCACCACTACCATTACCACCACCCACCACCACCACAACCACCCACCACCACAACCACCCACCACCACCAGAATCCTTTCTCGGTCATAGCAACAAGAAGAAGCCACTGGTAGATGACAACACAGTGAGCCGGAGCTGGGGTTGAGTCCTCAGGGAAAGCGGGCAAGGAAAGAAGGAAGCCAGCTACACAGGCACTTATGGAACTTGGCCAGAAGGAGAAGCTAGTGACAGGCAGGGAAGTTGGAAGGAGCTGCAAGAGTGCATGAAGGACCAGAGATTGGGGCAAAAAGTTTCAAAAGAGGAAGGACCAATCAGCAGGGGTCACAGGACCTAAGGACCTATGACCTTGGCAAGGGCTATGCTGGTCCACATGTCCACGGTACATGGATGGGGTGGGGGGTCAGAAACTGGATGCCAGTGCCTTTTTGTCCTTGTTCCAGCTGTAGCTTGCTTTCTTCAAGAATACACCAGTGTCTGTGAAATAAATGCTCGCTGTTGTGTGGAGCTGTGCTTCCTTTACAGGCTGCTGGTAGGCCTGGCTTCTAGGTGTGGAGCTGCACCCTGCTGCATACCTCACCACCTCCAGTCAGAGTCCCATGGAGAACAAGCCTTCCTGAGGCATCTGTGTTCTCTGTAGCTCAGTTCAGCTTCAGCACAGCTGAGGAGGGTGAGGACCACACTGGGTGTTCCTTTTCTGTTGCTGTGATCAAACACTGTGACCAAGACCACTCATGGAAGGGTTTATTTGAGGAATAAGAGTCCATCATCATCATGGCAGCAAGCAGATATGCTGGCAGAAGAGCTGCGAGCTCACCTTTCAACCACAAGAAAGCAGAGAGCACACTGGGAATGGTACAGGCTTTTAAAACCTCACAGTCTATCACTAGTAACACACTTCTTCCAACAAGCCTCCTTGTTGCCTCCTAAGCCCTCCCCAAACAGCTCTATCAACTGAAGACCAAGTATTCAAATGCCAGAGGCTAGGGAGGATATCTCGTGTAAACCACTGCTGTGTTCTCTGGATGCCCCTGGACACAAGTCCTCAAGAACTGGTACGCTGGGTTGCCTACCTGAACCTCAGCATGTAATCCGATTTGGAAATAGGGCCAACTTTATAGAGATGACTAGTCAAGATGACATCACAGTGGACTAGATGGCTCCTTACAAGAAAGCAGACACACATCGAAGGAAGATGACCACGTGACAGTGGAGGCAGGGACTGGGTTATACTGCCACATTATATTGGGTGACAAAGGATGTTAACAGCCATCTGCCACTGGACGAGAAGACAGGGAACTTTTCCTTACATCCTCTGAGGGGAGCTTGGCTCTGCTGCCCTGGACCTCAGACATCCATTTCTGCCATTTCTGGTAACTATATAGTAGCCATAGGAGAAGAATTCAGTAATCAGAGAGGAGTGGCTGATGGTGCTCATTGCCGGGGGGTGGGGGTGGGGGTGGGTGGGGGTGTGGGGGGTGTCAGCACCTCTCTCCCACACGCTTGAAAGGCAGCCAGCTCATCCCCCAGTGGCTGGGAGCCAGGTCCACAATGCAGCCTGTACCTACCAGGTTCTCTAGCTTCCTCCATAATATATTCTTTGCTTTCTACCCAAGTAGCTGGGCTGAGGCAGCAATGTTTGTTTCTTTGGCCTCTGTAGGGGCTGGCCTTTTTCCTAAATGACCCTTTTTGGCAGGATACCATTTGTTATTGTCTCAAGAAGGCAAGGCAAGACAGCTCCAAGGAGACTTGATCTAGTCACAGAGAGGAGCTCTGTACAAATCTACTTAGTGTGGCCCTAGATGTGAACAGCAGGAAGCTACTTTCCCTTGGTCCCAGGTACAGGGGCAACAGATGGCTGACTAGGATCCTCAATAGGCCAGATGCTCCCCCATCTGGATGCTGACATGATTCTCACCCTCAGTGCTAAGAAAGCATGCAACAGATCACAGGGCCCAAGCAGGCAGACCTGCATCCCTGCCCTAGTTAGCTTTAAGTGCCAACTTGACACAGCCTAGAGTCACCTGAGAGGGGACTCTCAATTAAGAGATTACCCAGATCATCAGATTGGCCTGTGGGCATGTCTGTACAGGACTGTCTTGATTGATAATTGATGTAGGAGCACCCAGCCCACTGTGGGCAACATCATCTCTTGGGCAGGTGGTCCTGGGCTGTAAAGAAAGCTAACTAAACATAAGCCAGCAAGAAGCCTTCCTCCATGGTTTCTGCTTCAAGCTCCTACTTGAGTTCCTGCCTGGACTACCCATGATAATAGATGGTGACTTGAAAGTATAAACCAAATAAATGCACCATCCCATCCAAGCTGCTTTTGGTCAGAGGAAACTATCTCCCCACAACCTGTGATGCAGACCCCACAAAGAACAGGAAGGACCGTCAATGAGGAGGCACACGGAAGAAGACACTGGCTGGGCTCAGAGAGGACACCCCTCTTGCCACTCAGCTCCAAGACCCTAGTGTAAGACTGACTCAAACCAATTCTGTCGCCACCTGTGTCCCCAAGGTCACTGCTATACACAAAAGCATTCAGAGACCCGAATACTACAAGCATTAGTTTGCTCAAAGCCCACTCCAGATAGACTTGGAAAGCCCCAGGTAGGGTCCTTATTCATTTACTGGTCTTTGTTTACTCACTGGCCAGTTCTGGTGACAGTTAGGTCTAGGGTCCCTAGAGGTAGGACAGAATGATTCTGGCTTTTCAGGCTTTAACCACACTAGCATTCAGAGCTGTTATTTAAGTCAAGACAATTAACCATTGCGGTCTTTTCTTTAAAAAATCTTGTAGTGGTGTCGCAAGCCTTTAATCCTAGTGCTGGAAAGCAGAGGCAGGTAGGTCTCTATGAGTTTAGGCCAGCCTAGTCTACATCGTGAGTCTCAGGCCAGCCAAGGCTACACAGTGAGACCCTTCTTAAAAAACAAACAAATTCTCGTGAATATTGTACTCTGTGCTATGATTTACAAAATTAACTTTTGTCTCTTCCTCTATTGTGTGGGGAAATGACACCTTTGGAGAGATCTGGGTCTCTGCTTACCCATATCTGTTCTCTTCCCTGTCACCCAGCAGGCCCCATGAGGATGAATGATGGCAAGGTGGGTGGACAGTGGGGGACACAGACTGGTCTAGGAGGACCTGGGCCACTCATCAGAAGGCCCCGAGAGTGCTGTCTTGTGAAGAAGTGTCCCAGAGGCCTCTCAGGGGCCTGTAACACAGCCAGACTGCACACAGGGTCTCAAGATCCTTAGGTTTCTATGGTCTTGGGATTGTATACAGTGTATCTACATATATGTGACCCCCAACCTTGGTGGGCACAGGCTGGAGTTAGAAGCCAGCGAGGAGGGACCACATGCCAGGGCCAGACCTGCTCACAGCAATATTACGGCTCAGAGGCGATTGCAAACCCATCTGTTTACACAGAGGGCAGGTCAGACCAGATGGAACTAGGAGGCCAGGCCTTGCCTCTTCTTTTATCTCTCTAGACAGGGTCTGGGTCTTCCAGATGCCAGGCCAAAGCCTGGAGAGAAAAAAAAAGCTGGGAGAGGGGTATTCGGGTATGTGTGTCAGGAAATAATCTCCTCTGCCCTGTGAGCTGAAGGAGACTTCTAGCCTGCTTGAAGCTGGCATGGGAAGCAGGCACCTCCCAACCCCAGCTTCCTCCTTGCCTGAGATGACAAGGTCCCTCCCTCCCTAGGGTGAAGTCATCAGGCTTGTCCAGGTGACCAGCCCACAGGAGCTGCATCCATGTCTCATTCCAGTCCTCTCAGCTGTCAGAGAGGTGGCGAACAACCTAAGCAGCTTAGGGATGTTCAAGGAGACAGCAGGGTAGGAGTGGGGGCAGGGAGCCTGTGAATCTTCTCAGCCCACCTTTTGGGAGAATCAGATGGCTACAGGGAAAAGACAAGACACTCAAATTTCATTGTCCCTTCCAGGGACAGAGGTCATCTAGAGGTACCCCAACGTCTGTGGCCAGATGAGTGTCTGCCTACCATATCCTCAGCTCCAAGGTTGGAGCGGTGAACAGCCTGGGCTAATTCTCTTTGTGTACACAAATACAGGTGAGACAGCCTTAGCTCTTGGCACAGCTCTGGCAGACAGAGGAGACACTTCCCAGAAGCCTGACCCAGTGTCCTGAGGCTTCCCTACATCCAGCCCAGAGCAGTGCCCTCTTGCAGGTCCTATTGCTCTGTCTTGGGGTCCTAGGGTGCAAATGACCTGGGACACGTGTTCTGGATCTGGACCTCAGGGAGAAACGGTGGAAGTGGCAGAGTCTGGGCAGACAAAGATGGAGGCTTTCCTCTCCTCTCGAGATACTCCTGTCATCCCTCTTAGCCTGGCTGATGCCTGCCTGCTCAGCCTTCAAGTGGCCTTTCCTCCCACGGAGCTTTGGAACACTGGGGTGGATTAACGCTCGGTTTTCCTTAGTCCTCTCTGCACCCACTGGCGTCCATGAACACATTCATGACACAACCAGGTATTGCACACTACCACAGGCTGCCTTGTGCAATAGGGTCTCAGCAGACATGGCTTTGTCCCCAGCGCCCAGTGGTGAAACTCCCTAGGTCTTGAGAGGGCGTGGCAGTACAGAAGGCTTTCGGCTGCCTCATCTGCGCCTCCTCTTTCCGCAAGCCCATTCCCTGCCTGCTGGTCTTGTCTTAGCGGAGGTTTGAGGACAAGAAGTGTCTGCGCCATCGGACCCCACCTAGAAGAAAATCGCTTTCTGCTGGGCGGGGCTGCGCACACAAAAGCTGCATAGCAGACAAAGACCGAGCATTGGGGACAAAGACTGCGGCGGGGACAAAGATTGTAGCGAGGACAAAGGCGGAGCCGCAGCTGCTGCGTGCACGCGCATCGTGCGCGCTAGTGCGCTGCGCTGCGGATCAGGCGCCCCCACCTGGCCTTGAATCTGGTAAACAAGTCCATTGTTTAAAATCGGTAAAGGCAGAAATTCTCATCCTCAAATAGTCCTCGGCTCTGAGGCAGGGGAGGGACAAAGAATGCTCCCCAGAGTCAGAAGAGGACGATGCCAGTAGGGATAGCAAGACTAACCAGCCCGCAATCCTGGCGATTTTGCCCATCCCTATCCCCTTCCCCTGCTAGGAAGGGCTTCGCACTCTTCCTATGAACGCCCGCCCTTCTGCGGCAGCTGGCGTGCACTAGAACCCCACTGGGACCCGCGTCACCAGCCACTGCGCTAAGAGACCCCGCATTGCGGCGCGCGCACGCGCTCTCTTTGGGGGGGTGGGGAGGCGAGTATGTGCACAGCGCGCGCTTCCCGCCCTCGTTGCCCCAAATCTCCGGGCGCTGCAGTCTCCTCGCTCCCACCCCCGCCTTTGCACACACGTCCCCGCTGTCTGGTGAGCTGTGATGGAGAAGGTGCCCAATGACCGTGGCGAGGCAGGGACTGAGCTGTGGAGACGCGAGAGAGGGAGGGAAGGGAGAAGCTTACCACCGCCCGGCCGCTGCAGCATCTGCCTCCACACAAAGCTCACTGCCAAGCCAACCGGTTGGCAGGAGGCCAGGAGACCCCCGCCCTCCTGCTGGCTGCCTCAGCTGTCTCCAGCACTGGGGCAGATTATGCCCCTGGCGGTCTCGGTGCTGCTCCCCTCCCCCACGGACCATCAGACGGGTGAAACGGTGGGCAAGCCATGCACATTCATTTAGGAGATCTAGAAGCCCCGGGAAAGCTCCCGGATTCCCAGCCAGGTGGGGTCTCACAGTCCCGGAGACCCCACCTCTTCTCCCCTCTCATTACTTGAAAGAACTTCTGGCCAAGAACAAAGGGAAAGGAACGTCACCAGGTCCTTCTGTAATGCTTCTGGGCCTTAATGGACAGCAGGCTGGCCTTCCCCAACCAAGTAGGACCAGTTTGGTTCCTCAGAGTGGCTCCCATATGTGTGGAGCTAGGGTTCTGACGGGGTCCTGGATGGTAACACAAAGCCAATGTTGCTTAGATGCCGGGGTCCTGGTGCTATGTCTCCTGTTTTGTGCCAAGGGGTTTGGGGTACTTCAGCATGGAGGCCTGCAGAAGCGATAACTCAGTCTTGGAGCAGGAGGCTGCTGGGAAGCAGGTACCCAGCTCGGCAGCTCCACTCCCAAAAGGTTTGATGTGGCCTAGGACCCAGGGGTGTGTCTGTTATGAGGTGGTCAGGCTACATCCCTCTCACGGCATCCCCCCTCTGCCTTCCGTTAGTCATAAGCACCAAGAGGTAGACCTGACTTTCTGGGCTTCCAGGGACCAGCAGATGTTTTGTGTGCATTGCTTAGACTGAGACTCTGCTTTCAAGACAGGCCCTACACTGGTCCCAGCATCCTTAGGTTCTACTCTAGTAAGACGGACTGGGTTACTCTGGGAGAGCTTCCACTCCACATTTGTTCTGCAAAGCTGAAACCGGATTTCCTGAACAGGAGCCCCTGGTCACCCTGCCCTTCTCTGTTACATTCTGCAGGTCATCAGCTCATACTGGCTCCAGCCTCAGCCAGGGAAGCTGCCAAGACAAGCACGGTGCTCCCAGGCAGTGCTGCCAGGGTGCAGAGGCCTGCTGACCCCAAACCACCTCCAGGAGAGTTCATGGGCCAGGATGGCAGGCAGGCATCCTGTGGCTGTGGGGGCAGGGGCAGGGATAAGGTAGGGATGAACACTGAGTTCTAGAAAGCCCTGTATGTATAGGGTCTGAACCAGCAGCCAATAGGAGGAAGGCTGACATCAGAAGGCAGCATGATTACTGTGTGTGAGTGGTACTCAGCCCTTCAACACCCAGGGATTGTTGCAGCTTCCAACAAAGGTACCCCATAGACTGTTACCTCTATGACCTCCCCAAATACTTAGGCCTAGGTCTTGGATTTGTACCCTCCGAAAAACTCCACCCAGGGCTTGCCAGCTGTAGGGCATCTTGCATCATGCCCAGGTAGGGGAAGGTAGGCAGCCTCTAATCCTGGAACCCCTTAGCTGTCTTTGCCATTTTTTTCCTGCAGAGATTTTGTTGCCCCCGGGTGAAAGAAACCTGCCCATCAATTCAAGGCCAAGGCCACCAACTCTGGAAGCCCCTCTCCTCCATGGCTAGCAACCCCTACCACCTCCTTTGCAGTATACTTCCAGCCACACTCATGAGCCCAGGCCTGTCTTAAAAGCTGCACAGGGTAGAGGCTTAGACCAAAACAGCCAAGAAGCTTCGATGACGGGAGTGGTGAGCTTTTGGGAGGAGGCATGGCTACTTTTCTCAGGTACGCAGCCTGGCCACCCAAGCCTCTGAATCTGAATAAAGCCTGGGCCTGAGGTGCCCCCACAGCACCCACGCTGCTGTTCTTTCCAGGAGGTGTGGGGCTGGGCTGTGCCTCCAGGACCCCCTCTTCTTCCTGTAGCAAATACAGAAGCAGCACTAGGGGAACAGCAGCTGTTTGGACTTGCTGCTGGGGCCCTCACAATTCCCAGGAGCTGGTTGAACTACTTGGACACCTTGACAGGAGTGACAGCCACAAGCCAGCCTCACATATTTCATCTGTCCCCAAGAGAGGCTGAATTAAGACGAGGTGAGCCAGTGACCAGACACAGGCTAGCCAATGGTATATACTCACAATCCTATGGGAGGACTCAGCAGGTCCTCCCCTGGCCGACCCTGACACCCCTTCCTGCTCCTCTCTTCCAGCATTTATACATTCATAACTTTCACGTTTATGCACCAACTCTTCTCGCTCTGTACCCAACGAGGTAACCAGAACACCACTCTTACCGTCCAATGACAGCCAGTCGTGCTGAGAAGAAGGGAGTGTGGGCAGAGCCCGAGCTTTGTACTCAAACACCACCGAGTTGGAGATGATCTGATTGTTGAAGGCAACTTGTAGGGTCACAAGACCCGTGTCATGGGCTGAAAGTCAGAAAGAGAGAGGTCAGGGTCATTACCCGCTTTCAGTTAACAACCAAGTATTAACCCTGCCCATGCCTGCCTATCCCACAAGGCCCAAGGGTGGCACTTCTGGGAAAACTCTTGGCTCCAGATTCAGCAAGTGTCTAGCTGGGATCCCCAGAGGAACCTCTGCCTGTTTGTTTATTGTTGTTTGTTTATTTGTTTGTTTGTTGTTTAAGACAGGTTCTCCTGTGTAGCCCTAGTTTGCCTGGAACTGTGTAGATCAGGCTGGTCTCAAACTCCCAGAGATCTGTTTGCCTCAACCCCTGAGTTCTGGGATTAAAGGTACGTGCCACCACCCCTGGCAAGCCTCTGTGGTTTTAACTGTGCTCCCTGGGATGGGCAGGGACCTGAGCTCAGCACAGGTAGCTTGTCCCATCCATCCTTCCCAGGTTCAGGAACACCTGAGCATTTGTATTTATTTTGCCTCTCCCTGCAGCCGTGTCCTGACTCACTTCATGTAACATCCTTGGTGTTTTGGGAGCTTCTTGGCCTCCTGCTGACAGCCAGAGTTTCATCTGTGGCTCTTACTGTGGCCCCTGTTGGCCTGAGATGCTGTGGGCCAGGTAGCTACTGAGCCAGAGATGCAAGTTCCAATCTTGTACTGCCTTCCAATGACTTTGGGAAAGCAGGAGTTTGGGTTCTAGTGCAAACTCTGGGCTCAGTGACTCCTGAATGAGCTGAATCAATGGATGAAATGTTCTCATTAGGGCATAGAAAAGCCAGCTGGAGGTGGAGACCTACTTTGCTGGGATGGAGGCTGCTGTTCTCTGGCCTCCATCAATATCTTGGGGGCTGTACTGTGGTCCCCAAAGATGTCCTTAGGCAGTGGTGGCGATGCTAGGGCTTCTTCCCCTAATAGGGGTCAGGTTATGTTTTCTGGGCACTGCATTTATGGAGCTGGGACACCAATACTCAGGGCCTCCCCGGCCGGATTTCCAGGGAGGACGCATGGGATCATGTTACTGTTTGGGCTCTTGGCTTTCAGAAGCCTACGGGCAGGAGGAAGCCATCCAAGTCAGCTGCTCCTGAGGACAGGGTGAAGCTCTGGCTTCTCTCAGAGGACATCTGCAGATCCCACTTCCGATGGGAAACCCAACTCATTGGCCATGGCCTCTCTCCAACTGAGGAGTATGTAGGAATCAGGGCTTGGGGATCTCACTATCCAAGTGTGACCAGGAAGTTTTCCTGCTCTGCTCCAGGACACAACCCTGAAGGATGGATGAATGGGCTCCATGGTAGTGGGGGTCATGTGGGACGTCCCATGGTGCTTCCTGGACAGGGATCCCCAACGGTATCCAGAGTCTTCTGCCATCTGACTACATCCCTGGGCAAAACTCCAAGATTGTGGTTACTATTCTCTGCTACAGACGTGCCTGGTTTACCAACAGGAAGGAAGGGCTGTGGGAACTCTTCATTCGATCCCATGGAACTCTGCTCTCAAGGTGGGGAAGCTGTAGTGCCTGGTGTCCCGTGTCCCAGCAGAGGACGTCTCTTTTTTGTCACTGTCCTGGCATCTAGACAACTCACAGGACTGCTGAACGTCTCCGAGTCTCAGCATTCCCACTCTCCCCAGAGACGCGATGCGGTGCAGGGGGCCCTGCCACTGTGTTGAAGACAGGCAGGGCCCGCCTCCTTGATTTCCTTCCTCTCTCAGCCAATCAGCAGTTCCTGGCCCCATGCATCCTCGTCTCCACTGCTTCTGCTCTCATCAACCACCATCCTTTGCCTGGGCTGACACAGTGGCCTCCTGTTTCTGCTGCAAGGCGAGGGGTGGAGGGGGAGGGTACGGGGGCAGGGGGGCTGTCTTGCAGCACCCTTAGAGGAGGTTGCCAGGGGAGTCTTCTTTCTTAAAGCCACCCTTAGCCCTGTTCCCCTGGCTAATTTAGGTTATTGTTCCTCCTAACCCATCCTCTCAGAATAATCTTTTATTTTTTATTTTTAAAGACAGGTTCTCACTAGCCAGGTTGTAACTCACTGTGTAGACCAGGCTGGCCTTAGACTAAGAGATCCACCTGCCTCTGCTCCCCAGTGCTGGGATTAAAGGTATCTGCTAGTACACCCCGTTCAGAATCATCTTTTAAATACATAATTTAGAACAAATCATTCTGCTGCCTAAAACCATCGACTTCCCATGCGAGTACAATTAAATCAGACTCCAATTTGCCAAACCTCTCCCTGCCTCGGGGCCTCTGTGCTCCCTGCATCCTCTCTGCCTGTTGTGACACTTTGTTCTACCCTTTCCAAGACTGGCTCCCTGCCATCTTTCTTCTGCCAGCCTCCAGGAGAGGCGCCTCTCCATGTCTGAGAAGGAGCTGCTACTGTGTATACCCTCTCTCCACTTGCCCTCATTGTATCTTTTAGCTCCTCTGTTATCTTCCTGTGGCGGAGTGTCAACCCCCAGCAGCTGAGACCCTGCTGGTGCAGCTCTTCACACTCAGTGCCCCAGTCAACGTCCAGATCCTGTTTGATCATCCCTACCTCCGTTAAGTGAGCTGTTTTGACATGTGTTCTACTCACTTTGGTTTCATCTTTTGCCTTCTGATGACTTCCTAGGAGGCCAGGTGGGGCTTGCAAGCCGGCAGACATCTTGGTAGACTCCTCTGCCTGCTGCCTCTATTCCACTGCATCACCCTTCCTCGGCAGCCTGACTTGACTGACAGCCTCCAGGTTCAGGACAGTCTCAGGCCTAGTGTCTACTGTAGCAGCGGTGTGTGAACTTGGAGGAGCTCTGTTCTCAGTCAGGTTTGGTTTTGCCCAGGCAGGTGCACCAGGCTGCCAAGCGGTTGGTATTTGTGTTCTCTGTGCCTCCTCTCTCTTCCCAGTCTCAGCCTCTAAGGTGGCCTGGCTTGTGTTCACCTGCCTTCAAATCCCTTTTTTGGCAAGGCCAGTTTGGTTCTAGTGTCTGGTGTTCATCCTTTACCATGCACTTCAGTTTCCTCTGGGAGACCCCACGATGACATCCCTAGCAGCTGGTATCACCTCCCAAGGAAGAGGTTGGTTGACTTGACCCAGCCTCTTTGCACTAGAAGCTCTTTGAGTCAGGTGCCCCTGGGGCTTCAATCTAGGCATTCACTCAATCC